>NC_041389.1:571148872-571251558 GCF_002162155.2 Triticum dicoccoides | reverse complement strand
AGGGGGGCCGGATCTGGCAAGGTGGGATAGCGATCGAGATGGAGGGGGATCGAGATCGAGTGTCCATGAAATTTAAAAATATTCATGATAGTTCAAAAAGTACCCATGAAATACAATCGAGAAATGAAGGCTACGATTTAAATACAATCGATCTTAGCTAGCTATCTGTTCACAATCTTCTTGCCCTTCTTTTTCGCAAATGGAGTTCTTCTGTGGAACGGACGTCCTTTAGGTAGGGTGGTCCTGCTTCTTCTTGTGGTGTATGCTGCTACTTCATCATCGTCGTCATGTTCGATCCTCGGGTCGCCGTACTTGTCGAAGTCTTGCTCATTGGCTACTCCATCCATTCCGATGATCTTCCTTTTGCCTCTCCTAACGACAACACGACTGGGCTTTGGCGGGTCGGTAATGAAGAAGCATTGGTCCACTTGGGAAGCCAGTACCCATGGCTCATTTTTTGCCGTGACGTTTGCACCCGCGGTCTTGGATTTGGCTTCGGGTATAACCATGGTGGTGAAATACCGGTCTTCTTTTATGACGTTCTTGGCCCATCTGACACGGAACATCGGGACCTTCTCTCCAGCGTAGCTCAGCTCCCAGATCTCCTCGATCCTTCCGTAGTATCTGTCCTTGTCGTTACCGGTGTAGGATTCCATCGTTACCCCGGAGTTCTGATAACCATCGCTCTTCATGTCCTTGGCCTCGGTGTAGAATGTGTAGCCGTTGATATCGTACGCCTCATAGGTCATCAGGTTGTGCTCGGCGCCCTGTGACAAGGCGAATATGAGTTGTTCTTCCGCGGAAGAATCCTCATGTAAAGGGTACGACAGAAGCTTATGCTTGAACCAACGCGTGAAACATGAGTTGTGCTCTTTGAGTATATCTCCGTCCGTCCTCTGTTGGCCTCGGTCATTGTACGTCTTTTTAATAAAGGTTTTGTGCTCTACCAACCAAGGATCGACCACGTCTATGCGTTGTAGCGCGACTAGGTTTGCTCTTTCAAAGTCGGCGAGTCGACCCTCGAAGTCGACATGAATTTCGCGGTGACCCTCACGGTGACCCCATCCAGCGAGCCTGCCGAGGTGCCTGTTGACGGGCAGACCAACGGGGTTCTCGATGCCTAGATAATTCGTGCAGTAGGAGATGCACTCTTCGGTCAGAAAGCCCCTGGCTATGCTTCCTTCTGGACGTGACATGTTGCGAACGTATCCTTTGATGACACCATTCATCCTTTCGAACGGCATCATGCTGTGCAGGAACGTCGGCCCGAGTTGGATGATATCATCCACTATATGGACCAGCAGATGCACCATAACGTCGAAGAATGCGGGCGGGAAGTACATCTCAAGCTCGCATAGTATCACCACGATCTCTTCCTGTAGCCTTCTGAGTTGCCTCACGCCAATCGACTTCCGAGAGATGACGTCGAAGAAGTTGCATAGGCCAAATAGCGTTTCACGGACGTGCGCGTCCATGATCCCACGGGTTGCAACTGGAAGTATCTGCGTCATCAGCACGTGACAGTCGTGAGACTTCATCCCGCTGAACTTCTGCTTCGCTGGGTCTAGGTATCTGTTTATCTTCCCCGCGTAACCGTAAGGAAGTTTTACTCCTAGGAGGCAGGTGAAAAACTGCTCGATCTCCTCCTGACTTAGAGTGAAGCACGCGGGAGGGTAGTCATTTCCGGTCTTCTTGGCCTTTTTGCCTTTGCGACGACTTTCTGTGTCCTGCTTCACCTCATCATCATCATCATCATCATCATCATCATCATCATCATCATCATCATCATCATCATATATAGCGTGAAGCTCCTGCCTGATGCCCATTGATTTCAAGTCTGCCCTTGCTTTCAGCCCATCTTTGGTCCTCTCTGGCATGTTGAGCAGGGTACCAAGCAGACTCTCGCACACGTTCTTCGTGATATGCATGACATCAAGGCTGTGAGGCACACGGTGGATCTTCCAGTACGGCAAGTCCTAGAAAACAGACCTCGTTTTCCATACCTTCAGCAGCGGCTCTGGCGCCTTTCGCTTCTTTCCCGGCTCTGGCGCCTTTTGCTTCTTTCCCGGCAGTGGGCAGTCTTTCCAATTTTTCAACAGCTTGTCTATTTCCTCGCCGCTCCTCGTACACGGGCGTTTTCGGGGTTCTGTTTCACCATCGAACAGATCCTTGCGTTTCCTCCACGGGTCATCGTCGCGAAGCCACCTTCGATGTCCCATGAACACGGTTTTCGAAGACCCGGGATCTCTATCTAGCTGGCGATACGTTGTGTCATCCATGCACCTTACGCATCCAGAAAATCCGTGGACTACCTGCCCCGCAAGATATCCGTAACCGAGATAGTCGTGCACCGTTGTGAGCAGTGCGGCTCTCATAGGGAAATACTCTTTCTCTGCGGCGTCCCACGTATTGGCTGGCGTTTTCCACAGCGTGTCAAGCTCCTCTTTCAGCAGCCCCAGATACAGATTGATGTCGTTCCCTGGTTGTTTCGGCCCTTCAATTAGCATACTCATGTGAATGTACTTCCTCTTCATGCACAACCAGGGGGGAAGGTTGTACATCCACACAAACACAGGCCAGGTGCTATGTGTGCTTCTCTGGCTGCCAAACGGATTGACTCCATCGGTGCTCGCGCCCAGCACGATGTTCCTTGGATCGTTCCCAAATTCTGGGTATTCGAAGTTCAATGCTTGCCACTGGCTCGCATCCTTAGGGTGACTCAGCATCTTGTCTTTTTTATCTATCTCCGGATCATTTGCGTCATCTTCTCGCTTCTTCTCCTCCCTATCCGCGTGCCAACGTAGGAGCTTTGCTAGCTTAGGATCCGCGAAATACCGCTGCAGACGAGGAGTGATCGGAAAGTACCACACCACTTTTCGAGGAGCTTTCTTCCTCTTCTTGTATCGAGTGACACCGCACACCGGACATATTGTAGACTCCGCGTGCTCGTCCCGATAAATGATGCAATTGTTCATGCACACATGGTATTTCACGTGCGGTAAATCCAGAGGACACACGATTTTCTTCGCCTCCTCCAAACTGGTCGGGCACTTGTTCCCCTTGGGAAGACGTTCGTGCCAGAATGACATGTTCTCGTCGAAGCATGCGTCGGTCATTTTGTGTTTTACCTTCATCTCCAGGGCCATGAGCGTTACTTTCAGGCGGGTATCCTCGGGCCTGCATCCTTCATACAATGGAGTAACCGCGTCTAACTCAAGTTGATCCATCTTGGCTTTCTCTCGGGCGGCAGCTCTTGCGTTATCTGTCTGCTTGAGAAGCAGCTCTTGAATATGAGGGTCCTGCACCCAGCCCATCGATGGTCCAGCGTCGTCTGCTCCGCCGGCATCATCATCTTCATGATCATGCCCGTCGCCTGCTCCGGCATCTTCCTCATCATCATGTCCTGCATCTTCTACATGATGACTGTGTACAGCATCACAGTCGTGATCATCTCCTGGGGATTCTTCGTCTTCTCGCCCGCCCGAGCCGCGGTGGTTGTCTTGCTGCCCTTCCTCATTTCTTGCCCGGCCCGCATGGACGACTTCGTAGTCATCTTCATCACCTTGCCACCGATAGCCATCCATGAAACCACGCAACAGCAGGTGGTCCCGCACCTGCCCGGAATCCGGGTCCGCAATAAGGCTCTTCAGCTTGCATCTTCGACACGGACATCTTATCTCCGTCTCGTTCTTTTGAAGCATCTCGTCCTTCGCGGACCTCAAAAACCTATTCACGATGCCTTCGGTCATCGTGCGGACCATGGTCGCCTGCGGGGTAGAGCAAAACGATATTTTAGAACCAAACAAAAATTTGGCATGACTTTCCCTAAAAATAGGACCAAAAAGAATGCTTAATGCCAAAATTCTCGCCGAAACGGAAATGAATCAACATTCCGGCAAAATATTGGCAACTATCGCATATCAAATACCGGTACACCTCCAAACACAAACACATATGCAACACCACAAACATATGCAACACCACGAACATACATAGATCTAGCTAGGCCGTAAAAAGTGCATGTGCACATTGTTGTAAGGAGAACAACCTAAATATAGCTTCCCCCTTACTTACCTATTAAAACAAGGTAATTTAACCACTTAATTTGAATGAATCTATGGTGGAAATGAGGTGAAAAAGAGGAGGCACCCGAGACAAGGAGGAGGTGGAGAGAATGAAGTGGGGAGAAAGTGAGTGTGTGGGTAGGAGAGGTTGTCCCAAATATCTTGTTGCTGCCCACTTACTAATGGTGCACCTCCTGCATGGTGCGCCATTAGTACTTACAACTACTAATGGCGCACTTGGGCAGGATACGCCGTTAGTATGTTCGGAGAGGCGCACTAGTTCAAAAAAAAATCCTATACTAATGGCGCACCCACTGCCAGGTGCGCCATTAGTAGTTACAACTACTAATGGCGCACTCGGGCAGGATGCGCCATTAGTATGTTTGGATAGGCGCACTAGTTCAAAAAAAAAGTTTCTATACTAATGGCGCACCTGCTGCCTAGTGCGCCATTAGTAGTTACAACTACTAATGGCGCACTTTGCCGGGATGCGCCATTAGTATGTTTGGACAGGCGCACTAGTTAAAAAAAATTGATACTAATGGCGCACCCGTAGCATGGTGCGCCATTAGTTGTTTAAACTCTAATGGCGCATCAGATTGTGGTGCGCCATTAGTATATACTAATGGCGCACCATCTTTCTGGTGCGCCATTAGTGTCAATCCCATCTATAGCCATTTTCCTAGTAGTGTGGTGTTAATGTAGAAGCCCTCCATGGTGGATGCCCCCTCCGGCGGAGCTCCGGAATAGGCCCCAAGATGGGATCTCATGGATATAGGAAGTTGCGGCGGTGGAATTAGGTTTTTGGCTCCTGTTCTGATCGTTTGGGGGTACATAGGTATATATAGGAGGAAGGAGTACGTCGGTGGAGCAACAGGGGGCGCACGAGGCAGGGAGAGTGCCCTAGGGGGGCGCGTCCCCCACCCTCGTGACCGCCTCTTTTTTTCCTTGGAGTAGGGTCCAAGTCTCCTGGATCACGTTCGATGAGAAAATCACGTTTCTGAAGGTTTCATTCCGTTTGGACTCCGTTTGATATTTCGTTTCTTCGAAACACTGAAATAGACAAAAAAACAGCAATTCTGGGCTGGGCCTGCGGTTAAAAGGTTAGTCCCAAAAATAATATAAAAGTGGAAAATAAAGCCCAATATAGTCCAAAACAGTAGATAAAGTAGCATGGAGCAATCAAAAATTATAGATACATTGGAGATGTATCAGGCATCGCCAAGCTTAATTCCTGCTCATCCCGGAGTAGGTAAATGATAAAAAGAGAATTTTTTATGCGGAGTGATACTTTGCCATAATTTCAATGTAAATCTTCTTAATTGTGGTATGAATATTCAGATCCAAAAGATTCAAGACAGAAGTTCATAATGACATAAAAATAATAATACTTCAAGCATACTAATCAAAGTAATTATGTCTTCTCAAAATAACATGGCCAAAGAAAGCTATCCCTACAAAATCATATAGTCTGGCTATGCTCCATCTTCCCCACATAAAATATTTAAATCATGCACAACCCCGATGACAAGCCAAGCAATTGTTTCATACTTTAACATTTTCAAAACTTTTTCAATCTTCACGCAATACATGAGCGTGAGCCATGGATATAGCAGTATATGTGGAATAGAATGGTGGTTGTGGAGAAGACAAAAAGGGACAAGATAGTCTCACATTAACTAGGCATGTCAACGGGCTATGGAGATGCCCATCAATAGATATCAATGTGAGTGAATAGGGATTGCCATGCAACGGATGCACTAGAGCTATAAGTATATGAAAGCTCAACAAAACAAACTAAGTGGGTGTGGATCCAACTCGCTTGCTCACGAAGACCTAGGGCATTTGAGGAAGCCCATCATTGGAATATACAAGCCAAGTTCTATAATGAAAATTTCCCACTAGTATATGAAAGTGACAAAATGAGAGACTCTCTATCATGAAGATCATGGTGCTACTTTGAATCACAAGTGTGGTAAAAGATAGTAACATTGTCCCTTCTCTCTTTTCTCTCATTTTTTTATTTGGGCCTTTTCTCTCTCTTTTTTATGGCCTCTTTTTTTCATTTTTCTTTTTTTTTCGTCTGGAGTCTCATCTCGACTTGTGGGGGAATCATGGTCTCCATCATCCTTTCCTCACTTGGGACAATGCTCTAAAGAATGATGATCATCACACTTTTATTTTTCTTACAACTCAACAATTACAACTCGATTCTTAGAACAAAGTATGACTCTATATGAATGCCTCCGGCGGTGTACCAGGATATGCAATGAAACAAGAGTGACATGTATGAAAGAATTATGAAAGGTGGCTTTGCCACAAATACGATGTCAACTACATGATCATGCTAGCAATATGACAATAATGGAGCGTGTCATAATAAACGGAACGATGGAAAGTTGCATGGCAATATATCTCGGAATGGCTATGGAAATGCCGTGATAGGTAGGTATGGTGGCTGTTTTGAGGAAGATATATGGTGGGTGTATGATACTGGTGAAAAGTGCGCGGTATTAGAGAGGCTAGCAATGGTGGAAGGATGGGAAAAAGTGTGTATAATCCATGGACTCAACATTAGTCATAAAGAACTCATATACTTATTGCAAAAATCTCGAAGTTATCAAAGCAAAGTATTACGCGCATGATCCTAGGGGGATAGATTGGTAGGAAAAGACCATCGCTCGTCCCCGACCGCCACTCATAAGGAAGACAATCAATAAATAAATCATGCTCCGAGTTCATCACATAACAGTTCACCATACGTGCATGCTCCGGGAATCACAAACTTCAACACGAGTATTCTTTAAATTCACAACTAGTCAACTAGCATGACTCTAATATCTCCATCTTCATATCTCAAAGCAATTATCAAGCATCAAACTTTTCTTAGTATTCAACGCACTCAGAAGAAAGTTTCACATATCTTGAATACCAAGTATATTAATATTTAAGCAAATTACCATGCTATTAACGACTCTCAAAATAATCTAGGTGAAGCACGAAAGATCAATAGTTTCTTTAAAACAAATCCACCACCGTGCTCTAAAAGATCTAAGTGAAGCACTAGAGCAAAAATTATCACGTTCAAAAGATATAAGTGAAGCACTATGAGCAAAATTATCAAGCTCAAAAGATATAAGTGAAGCACATAGAGTATTCTATCATATTCCAATTCATATATGGCTCTATCAAAAGGTGTGTACAGCAAGGATGATTGTGGTAAGCTAACAAGCAAAGACGCAAATAATACAAGACGCTCCAAGCAAACCACATATCATGTGGTGAATAAAAATATAGCTCCAAATAAATTACCGATGGAAGTAGACGAAAGAGGGGATGCCTTCCGGGGAATCCCCAAGCTTTGAATTTTTGGTGTCCTTGGATTGTCTTGTGGGTTCCATGGGAATCCCCAAGCTTAGTCTCTTGCCACTCCTTGTTCCATAATCCATCAAAAGAATATACCCAAAACTTGAAAACTTCACAACACAAAACTCAATAGAAATCTCGTGAGCTCCGTTAGAGAAAGAAAACAAAAGACTACTTTAAGGTACTGTAATGAACTCATTCTTTATTTATATTGGTGTTAAACCTACTGTATTCCAACTTCTCTATGGATTATAAACTATTTTACTAGCCATAAATTCATCAAAATAAGCAAACAACACACGATAAACAGAATCTGTCAAAAACAGAACAGTCTGTAGTAATCTGTAACTAACGAAAATTTATGGTACTCCAAAAAATCTACTAAATTAGAAGATCTAGGCAATTTGTTTATTGATCAGCAGCAATTAGAATCAGTATTTTACGACGTTCTGGTTATTTTTAATAATTCGGGCACTGAGCGCAAAGATTCTGGAAATTACAGCAAGATCAAATAACTATCATCCAAGAAGATCCAATAGGTCTAGCTTGGCACAAACACTAATTAAAACATAAAACCACATCTAAACAGAGTCTAGATGGATTATTTATTCCTAAACAGAAGCAAAATCAAAAAAAAACTAAAATAAAATTGGGTTGCCTCCCAACAAGCGCTATCGTTTAACGCCCCTAGCTAGGCACAAAAGCAAGGATAGATCTAGGTATTGCCATCTTTGGTAGGCAATTCTTCAATGAGGCATCTAACTTCTTTAGAATTTTCTTTATTTCTTGTAATTGTCAATTTTTTAGGCAAAAGATCGAAAAATTCATTCATAGCAAATGGTTCCTTAATGATGGCAAAAAGATTGGGATGAACACTTATAGATTTAAGATCCATAGTTTCCTTACTAGATGATTCACCCTTATTCTTAGGAACACAAATAAGCTTAGTATTTTTAGTAGACGAACTTGGAGTGTTTTTTACGGAAGAAAAAGTTGTTCCCAAGTTGGTAATGATACCCTCAAGTTTATTGATTCTTGTGGAATCTAGATTTGTTTTCTCATTAACTACGGGTTCCTTTTCTTTAATATTTTTCAAAGTCTTTTCTACCTTAGATCCATATTGGGTAATTTGATTGTGGATCTTTTTATCAAGATTTTCAATCGATTCAATGGTAGCAACTATATTCTCAATAATTTCAAGTCTTTGCATAACATGCTCCAAAGTTAACATAGTTCCACTATAGGAATCAAAAGTATGGCTACCCAAGAAATTCCCTCCGGTAATGGTATCAAGGATATATCTATACCAAGGATTAGCACCTACATAAAAATTACAAAGAAGAAATGAAGTAGATTGCTTCCTGGTAGATCTATTTTGAGCATTGCAAATTCTATACCGAGCGTCTTTTAGATTTTCTCCCTCCCTTTGCTTAAAATTTAGAACTTCATTCTCGGGAGATAACGGAGAAGATATGAGACTAGTCATGACGACAAGCAAGCGAACTAACACACGAGCAAACAAGCGGGCGAGGAAAAGGCAATGGGAAAAAGAGGAGGAGATTGGGAAAGAGAGGGTGAATAAAACGGCAAGGGTGAAGTGGGGGAGAGGAAAACGAGAGGCAAATGGAAAATAATGTAATGCGGGAGATAGGGATTGTGACGGGTACTTGGTATGGTGCTTGACTTGCTCTTGCGTGAGCCTCCCCGGCAACGGCGCCAGAAATTCTTCTTGCTACCTCTTGAGCACTGCGTTGGATTTCCCCGAAGAGGAGAGGATGATGCAGCAAAGTAGCATAAGTATTTCCCTCAGTTTCTGAGAACCAAGGTATCAATCCAGTAGGAGGCCACGCACAAGTCCCACGTACCTGCACAAAACCATAGCTCCTCGCAACCAACGCGATTAGGGGTTATCAATCCCTTCACGGTAACTTACGAGAGTGAGATCTGATAGAGATGATAAATAATATTTTTGGTATTTTTGGTATAGAGATGCAAAGTGAAAAGTAAAAGGCAAAGTAAAAACAAAGCAAGTATTAAAGTAATGGAGATTGATATTATGAGAATAGACCCGGGGGCCATAGGTTTCACTAGTGGCTTCTCTCAAGAGCATAAGTATTCTACGGTGGGTGAACAAATTACTGTTGAGCAATTGACAGAATTGAGCATAGTTATGAGTATATCTAGGTATGATCATGTACATAGGAATCACGTCCAAGAAAAGTAGACCGACTCCTGCCTGCATCTACTACTATTACTCCACTCATCGACCGCTATCCAGCATGCATCTGGAGTATTAAGTTAAAAATAGAGTAACGCCTTAAGCAAGATGACATGATGTAGAGGGATAAATTCATGCAATATGATAAAAAACCCATCTTGTTATCCTCGATGGAAACAATACAATATGTGCCTTGCAATCCTTTCTGTCACTGGGTAAGGACACCGCAAGATTGAACCCAAAGCTAAGCACTTCTCCCAATGCAAGAACTACCAATCTAGTTGGAAAAACAAAATAGATAATTCGAAGAGACTTGCAAAGATAAACAATCATACATCAAAGAATTCAGAGAAGATTCAAATATTATTCGTAGATAATCTGGATCATAAACCCACCATTCATCGGTCTCAACAGACACACCGCAAAAAGAAGAATACATCGAATAGATCTCCACGAGAGAGGGGGAACATTGTATTGATATCCAAAAAGAGAGAAGAAGCCATCTAGCTACTAGATATGGACCTGAAGGTCTGAAGTAAACTACTCACACTTCATTGGAGGGGTTATGGTGATGATGTAGAAGCCCTCCGTGGTGGATGCCCCCTCCGGCAGAGCTCCGGAACAGGCCCCAAGATGGGATCTCGTGGATAAAGGAAATTGCGGTGGTGGAATTAGGTTTTTGGCTCCTCTTTTGATCGTTTGGGGGTACGTAGGTATATATAGGAGGAAGGAGTACATCGGTGGAGCAACAGGGGGCCCACGGGGCAGGGGCGCGCCCCTACCCCCACCCTCGTGACCGCCTCTTTTGTTCCTTGGAGTAGGGTCCAAGTCTCCTGGATCACGTTCGGTGAGAAAATCACGTTCCCGAAGGTTTCATTCCGTTTGGACTCCGTTTGATATTCCGTTTCTTCGAAACACTGAAATAGGCAAAAAAACAGCAATTCTGGGCTAGGCCTCCGGTTAATAGGTTAGTCCCAAAAATAATATAAAAGTGGAAACTAAAGCCCAATATAGTCCAAAACAGTAGATAAAGTAGCATGGAGCAATCAAAAATTATAGATACGTTGGAGACGTATCACTTAACAGGTGTCGTGGGTGATTTCAGACACCAGTAAGTTAAGCTGGTGTGTGCGGGTTAGGTGTGTTTTCAATTAAAAGACCGTAAATGGAATTAGTCCCGATGGACTAAAGGAATCCGTTACTCGTGGGTAAAGAGTACACCCTCTGCAGAGGTTATATCTATTCGAATAGCCGTGTCCATGGGTAAGGACTACAGTCTGGGATGGGTCAAGTGTCGGTCTTAGTGTCGCTCTTCGGAGGAAAAAACTGCTAAACCAGAACATTGATTATGACCTGTGGCATATGATGATTATGATTATTATTATTGTGGACTAACCATTTACATTATTTGGATTATTGAGTATACCTGGGACGGTTCTACCTCCTGGGTATTCACTGCGATTATTCCTATATAAGCCCTTTATGTGGCACTCAGACGCCCGACTGTGGCATGCTTGTTATTTATTTACTCTATAAGCCCTTTATGTGGTGTCGCACAGATGCCCGACTGTGGCACGCTTGTTATTCCTTTTACTTATAAGCCCTTTGTGTGGCATCGCACAGACGCCCAACTGTGGCACGCTCATTATTTATTTTATTTATAAGCCCTTTATGTGGCATCGCTCAGACGCCCGACTGAGGCATGCTTTATATTATTATCCTTTCGAGGCGTCGCTTCAGACACCCGATCGGTGAATTCTATTTTACTCCCTTATTGCATCATGGATTTGTTAGTTTGTGACTGACGTTGTGAACATAGACTATTTCAGAGCATGATTAGCAATTGTTATATTATACCGGTGTTCATAATGTTTGCGAGTACATTCAAAAGTACTCGCTGGCTTGTCCCTGGCTATTGTCTTGGCCAGATTTCTTGCATCGAGAGGAGCGTTACAATGACAGCCCCGGAACCCACGCAATGGTGACAGCAGCCACGTGAAGATAGGAGTTACCATGGTCAGCTGTTCCTATGGGAAATGGAGTCCCATAGACGCAGATGAACCACAAACCGCTTCCGCCATCAGCCACTAGAAACCAATTGATGTACTCATAGGCCAGAATGGTCTTGTACTACACAGTTTGTATTTTGCATGGAATTTCTGTATCAAGTTGGTGCCTCATCAGCTAACAGTAATCCTGGGGCTGGTGAGCACAAGGGCCATTTTCTGGGAAATTGATGTCCCGAAAACCCTGTCCTGACAGAAGGTCTCCAACAACATTGCTGAGTACGAGGGGTTGATCGCCGGCATCAAGGCTACATCAGCCCTAGGAGTGAAGCACCTTACCATCAGGGGTGACTCTCAACTCCTCGTCAACTTCTCCAACAAGGTGTATGAGCCAACGGACGAGCACATGGAGGCGTACCTCACGGAAGTACGCAAGATGGAGAAGCAATTCCTGGGGCTAGAGCTGCAGCACGTTCCCCGCGACACAAACAAGGAAGCTGATGAGATCGCCAAGAGGGCGTCAAAGCGTCAGCCCCAGGAACAAGGTGTCTTCGAAGAACGTCTCTTCAAGCCCTCAGCAACCCCACCAAGCACTAGGCCAGCACCGCCTCGGGAGGAGCTCCCCTCACCGCCAACTTCAGGAGCCCCCGCCTGCGGCCCAACCTCGGGAGCCCGTCTACTCCTGGCACTCGAGCCTTGGGAGGGGTTCTAGATCGAGGAGTTCAAGGCGTACCTGATGCAAGGCACATTGCCGGAGAAGGAAGAGGACACGGTGCGCGTGGCCCAGCGGGCTACGACATACTGCATTCGGGAAGGTGAGCTATACAGGAAGCGGCCAAATGACATTTTTCTGCGATGCATCTCCAGGGAGCAGGGAAATGAGTTGTTGGCCGACATAAATGGCGGAGACTACGGGCACCACTCGTCATCGCGCACCCTAGTCGGCAAGGCTTTCCGCAGTGGATTCTACTGGCCCACGGCACTTAACGACGCAGCCGAGCTATAGAAGTCTTACGAGGCCTGCCAATTTCACGCCAAGCAGATCCATCAGCCAGCTCAGGGCCTCCAAACTATCCCGCTCTCGTGGCCATTTGCAGTCTGGGGGCTTGATATCTTAGGACCGTTCCCTCGAGCGCCAGGGGGCTACCACTACCTCTACGTCGCCATCAACAAGTTCACCAAGTGGGCGGAACTGGATGCCATACACACCATCCCAGCCGGATCAACAATGAAGTTCATCGAGGGCCTCGTAAGCCGCTTTGGGGTCCCCAATCACATCATCACTAACAACGGCTCACAGTTCACTAGCAATCTTTTCAAAGCGTATTGTGCTAACCTTGAAACATAGATCTGCTACGCTTCAGTGGCACACCCCAGGAGCAATGGCCAAGCTGAGCGTGCCAATGCGGAAGTCGTGAGGAGCCTCAAGACCAGGACATTCAAGAAGAAGCTTGAGGCCTGCGGAAGGGGCTGGCACGACGAGCTCCGGTACGTGTTGTGGTCCATCCGCACCATCGCCACCAAGCCAACAGGCGAGACACCGTTCTTCCTCGTCTACGGAGCAGAAGCGGTTCTCCCACACGAGGTCAGGCATCGCTCTGCGCGGGTCCTGGCATTCGATGAAACGTAGCAAGACGCCATGCGGGGGATGGATCTCGTGCTGGGGGAGGAATGCCTCCGTGAAGCCTCGCTCCAAGCTGCGAGGTACCAGCAGGCGCTGCACCGGTACCACTGCCGCAGTGTTCGCTCGAGGATGCTCGAGGTGGGCGATCTTGTCCTGAGGCGGGTGCTTTCCAGGGAAGGGCTGCTCAAAATGATGGAAATGTCAAAAAAATAAAAGAAAATAAGTTTCCCATGTGATATGTGGTCTACTTGTTGGGAAAATTTACAAATATGAATTTCGACTTTATTTGCAAAATTTCTCTGGGGGAACCCCGTTAAACATTTACTCGAAAAGTTACAACCGATTTTAATCGGGGGAACCCCGTTAAACATTATCAACATCCCCAAAAACCTAACACAATAAAAGATACAGGGCTTTTAAGATCTAGAGGGGAAAATGCAAAAAATTAAAAAAAAATCAAACTTACTAGTGGCGCACCATTTGCTAGGTGCGCCACTAGTAACACAAAAAAATTGGTTTTGAATTTTTTTTTGGAATTTATTTTCAAAATATGATACGTAATATGACCG
Source organism: Triticum dicoccoides (assembly GCF_002162155.2). Lineage (NCBI taxonomy): Eukaryota > Viridiplantae > Streptophyta > Magnoliopsida > Poales > Poaceae > Triticum > Triticum dicoccoides. The sequence goes on along the minus strand of NC_041389.1, from coordinate 571,237,711 downwards.
GGAAGTTTGAAATATTTTTTAAAATTTCATCATACTCATGAACATGAACAAAGTCTTAGACATCAACAAGGTTTAATAGGATTGATATGATAGATATATCAACAAGTGCCTGTTAAGTGAGATGGTGCTGGGGTTGGATAGAACTACGAAGTTAAGGGTGCTCGAGTTGGAGTAGTGTGAGGATGGTTGACCTTCCGGGAAGTTTGACCACTTAGTGCGATTTGACTTGAGATTAAGCATATTGACCCGAGATTAAGCCATAGTGACCCGAGAATAAGAAAAAAAACAAAAATAAAAATAAAAAAATTTGAAAAAAAATTCTGAAAAAATATTGGAAACAAATTGTTAGTAATGGCGGTGCGCCATTCTAATGGCGTGATGCTAGTGGCGCACCTGTAGTGCACCATTAGTAGCCAAAACAGGTGCGCCACTAGCAGACCTTTTCCTTGTAGTGAGGGAGTGTGCGATGATGATCATATCAATCTTGCAACTACGTCCAACACACATCATCATCTCACCCTCAACTAGTCTCTGTTTATTCTGTAACTCCAGTTTTGAGTTACTAATCTTAGCAACCGAACAAGTATCAAATACCCTGGGGCTACTACGAGCACTAGTAAGGTACACATCAATAACAAGTATATCAAATATACCTTTGTTCACTTTGCCATCCTTCTTATCCGCCAAATATTTGGAGCAGTTCCGCTTCTCGTGACCATTCCTTTGCAGTAGAAGCACTCAGTTTCAGGCTTAGGTACAGCTTTGGGCTTCTTCACGGGAGTGACAACTTGCTTGCGATTCTACTTGAAGTTTCCTTTCCTTTGCCCTTTTTCTTGAAAGTAGTGATCTTGTTAACCATCAACACTTGATGTTCGTTCTTGATTTCTACCTTCGCCGATTTCAGCATTGCGAATAGCTCGGGAATCATTTTCTTTATCCCTTGCATATTATAGTTCATCACGAAGTTCTAGTAGCTTGGTGATAGTGACTAGAGAATTCTGTCAATCACTGTCTCATATGGAATATTAACTCCCACCCTATTCAAGTGATTGTAGTACCCAGAAATTCTGAGCATATGCTCACTGGCTTATGTCAATGACATCATGGTAAAATATCGGGAGGCGAGAACTCTGATTCAGGACCTAGAGGTATCCTTCGCGAGTCTGTACCAGGTGGACTTGCGGCTCAACTCGGAGATGTGTGTGTTTGGTGTCCCTTTAGGCAAGCTGTTGGGTTTCCTCGTGTCACACAGGGGGGTCGAGGCCAACCCGAAGAAGATCAAGGCAATTGAAGACATGAGGCCACCGCAAACCCTCAAAGAGATGCAGAAGCTTGCCGGTTGTGTGACCTCGCTGGGGCGCTTCATCTCCAATCTGGGGGGGCGCTCCCTGCCTTTCTTCAAGCTGATGAAGAAGAAAGGCCCGTTCGAATGGACTCCCGAGGCCGACCTGGCATTTCAAGACCTCAAGAGATATTTGACCAGCCCGCCGGTGATGGTAGCAACTCGTCCTCTCGAGCCCTTGGTGCTCTCTACCTGTCTGCCACACCCCACTCCGCTAGCGCAGCGTTGGTGGCCATCAGAGAAGAGCACCAAGTCAAGGGCTAGCCGAATGGAGCCACCAAGCTGGGTGAGGCAGCGCAATATCAGGACAATGCTCCTGAGGCAGCGGTCGCTCCGGCAGATTGTCAAACCCCTGAAGTCAGAGATCCACGAGAAACACCTCAGCCCCTGGGAGCCGAAGACTCAACCAGCTCTCCCGCCTTTGTTTAGCACCCGGTATACTTTGTCAGCACGGTGCTACGAGATGCGAGAGCATGATACCCCATGCCTCAGAAGCTCTTGCTCACGCTCCTGGCGGCCTCGCGCAAGCTGCACCACTACTTCCAGGGTCACCCCATCAAGGTCGTCTCAGCTTTCCCGCTGGAGAGAGTGCTCAGGAGTCCCAATGATGTGGGAAGAGTTGCTGAATGGAACATCGAGCTACAAGCGTTTGACTTGGAGTTCAGCACAACCAGGGACATCAAGGGGGCTGCGCTCCCCGAGTTTGTGGCAGAAGGGACCGACGCCCCGGAGCTCGAAGCAGGTGAGAACCAGTCCCTCTCGCCAGGGAGCGAAGCACCGGATGGTTGGGTCATGTACTTCGACGGCGCGTTCGCGCGCGACGGCATCGGGCCTGGAGCAGTGCTTATCTCGCCCACCCAGGACAAGCTCTACTACACCGTGCAGCCCTGCTTCCAGCAGGGCGAGAAGGTCTCCAACGACATTGCTGAGTATGAGGGGTTGATCGCTGGCATCAAGGCTATAGCAGCCCTGGGAGTGAAGCGCCTTACCATCAGGGGTACTCTCAGCTCCTCGTCAACTTCTCCAACAAGCTGTACGAGCCAAGGGACGAGCACATGGAGGCGTACCTGACGGAAGTACACAAGATGGAGAAGCAATTCCTGGGGCTAGAGCTGCAGCACGTTCCTCGCGACACAAACAAGGAAGCTAATGAGATCGCCAAGAGGGCGTGAAAGCATCAGCCCCAGGAACTAGGTGTCTTCGAAGAACGTCTCTTCAAGCCCTCAGCAACCCCACCAACAACTAGGCCAGCACCGCCTCGGGAGGAGCTCCCCTCACCGCCAACTTCAGGAGCCCCCGCCTGCGGCTCAACCTCATTAGCCCGTCTGCTCCTGGCGCTCGAGCCTCGGGAGGGGTGCTAGATTGAGGAGTTCAAGGCATACTAGATGCAAAGCACATTGCCGAAGAAGGAAGAGGACGCGGAGCGCGTGGCCCAGCAGGCTACGACATACTGCATTCGGGATGGTGAGCTATACAGGAAGTGGCCAAATGACATTTTTCTGCGATGCATCTCCAGGGAGCAGGGAAATGAGTTGCTGGCCGACATACATGGCGGAGACTGCCGGCACCACTCGTCATTGCGCACCCTGGTCGACAAGGCTTTCCGCAGTGGATTCTACTGGTCCACGGCACTCAACAATGCAGCCGAGCTGGTGAAATCTTATGAGGCCTGCCAATTTCATGCCAAGCAGATCCATCAGCCAGCTCAGGGCCTCCAAACTATCCCGCTCTCGTGGCCATTTGCAGTCTGGGGGCTTGATATCTTAGGCCTGTTCCCTCGAGCGCCAGGGGGCTACCGCTTCCTCTACATTGCCATCGACAAGTTCACCAAGTGGGCGGAAGTGGAAGCCGTACACACCATCCCAGCCGGATCAGCAATTAAGTTCATCAAGGGCCTCGTAAGCCGCTTTGGGGTCCCCAATCGCATCATCACTAACAACGGCTCACCGTTCACTAGCAATCTCTTCAAAGCGTATTGTGCTAACCTTGGAACGCAGATCTGCTACGCTTCAGTGGCACACCCCAGGAGCAATGGCCAAGCTGAGCATTCCAACGCGGAAGTCCTGAGGGGCCTCAAGACCAGGACATTCAAGACGAAGCTCGAGGCCTGCGGAAGGGGCTGGCACGACGAGCTCCAGTCCGTGTTGTGGTCCATCCGCACCACCGCCACCAAGCCAACAGGCGAGACACCGTTCTTCCTCGTCTACGGAGCAGAAGCGGTTCTCCCACACGAGGTCAGGCATTGCTCTGCGTCGGTCCTGGCATTCGATGAAATGTAGCAAGACGCCATGTGGGGGATGGATCTCGTGCTGGGGTAGGAACGCCTCTGTGAAGCCTCACTCCGAGCTGCGAGGTACCAGCAGGCGCTGCGGCGGTACCACTGCCGCAGTGTTCGCTCCAGGACGCTCGAGGTGGGCGATCTCGTCCTGAGGCGGGTGCTCTCCAGGGAAGGGCTGCACAAAATGATGGAAATGTCAAAAAAAATAAAAGAAAATAAGTTTCCCATGTGATATGTGGTCTACTTGTTGGGAAAATTTACAAATATGAATTTCAACTTTATTTGCAAAATCTCTGGAATTTGTAAAATGGGCATAACTTTTGCATACGAACTCGGATTAAAAAGTTTTTTATATGAAAAATCATCTACTGGAAAAGTTACATCCGAATTTAACTAGGGGAACCCTGTTAAACATTTTCAAAATCCCCAAAAACCTAACAGAACAAAAGATATGGAGCCATTTGCTAGTGGCGCACCATTTGCTAGGTGCGCCACTAGTAACAGAAAAAAAATTGGTTTCGAATTTTTTTTTGGATTTTTTTTCAAAATATGATACGTAATATGACCGGGAAGTTTGAAATATTTTTCAAAATTTCATCATACTCATGAACATGAACAAAGTCCTAGACATCAACAAGGTTTAATAGGATTGATATGATAGATATATCAACAAGTGCCTGTTAAGTGAGGTGGTGCTGGGGTTGGATAGAACTACGAAGTTAAGCATGCTCGAGCTGGAGTAGTGTGAGAATGGGTGACCTTCCGGAAAGTTTGACCACTTAGTGCGATTTGACTTGAGATTAAGCATATTGACCCGAGATTAAGCCATAGTGACCCGAGATTAAGAAAAAAAGAAAAAAAATGAAAAAAAAATCTGAAAAAAATATTTGAACAAAATTGTTAGTAATGGTGCACTTCTATGTGGTGCGCCATTACTAAGTCAGATAGTAATGGTGTGATGCTAGTGGCGTACCTGTAGTGCGCCATTAGTGGCCAAAACAAGTGCGCCACTAGCAGGCCTTTTCCTAGTAGTGAGGGAGTGTGCGATGATTATCATATCAATCTTGCAACTCCAGTTTCGAGTTACTAATCTTAGCAACCGAACAAGTATCAAATACCTTGGGGCTACTACGAGCACTAGTAAGGTACACATCAATAACAAGTATATCAAATATACCTTTGTTCACTTTGCCATCCTTCTTATCCGCCAAATATTTGGAGCAGTTCCGCTTCCCGTGACCATTCCTTTGCAGTAGAAGCACTCAGTTTCAGGCTTAGATCCAGCTTTGGGCTTCTTCACGGGAGTGACAACTTGCTTGCCATTCTACTTGAAGTTTCCTTTCCTTTGCCCTTTTTCTTGAAAGTAGGGATCTTGTTAACCATAAACACATGATGTTCTTTCTTGATTTCTACCTTCGCCGATTTCAGCATTGCGAATAGCTCGGGAATCATTTTCGTTATCCCTTGCATATTACAGGTCATCACGAAGTTCTAGTAGCTTGGTGATAGTGACTAGAGAATTCTGTCAATCACTGTCTCATATGGAATATTAACTCCCACTTGATTCAAGCGATTGTAGTATGCAGAAGTTCTGAGCATATGCTCACTGGCTGAGCTATTCTCCTCCATCTTGTAGGGAAAGTATTTGTTAGAGGTCTCAGACCTCTCGACATGGGCATGAGTCTGAAATACCAATTTCAACTCTTGGAACATCTCATATGCTCTGTGGCATTCAAAACGTTTTTGAATTCCTAGTTCTAAGCCACAAAGCATGGCGCACTAAACTATTAAGTAGTCATCATATCGAGCTTTGCTAAACATTCATAACGTCTGCATCTGCTCCTGCAATAGGTGTGTCACCTAGCGTGCATCAAGGACATAATACTTCTGTGCAGCAATGAGGATAATCCTCAGATCATGGACCCAGTCCACATCATTGCTACTAACATCTTTGAACTTAGTTTTCTCTAGGAACATTTCAAAAACAGGGGAACTACATCGCGAGCTATTAATCTACAACATAGATATGCAAATACTATCAGGTCTAAGTTCATGATAAATTAAGTTAAATTAATCAAATTACTTAAGAACTCCCAGTTAGATAGACATCCCTCAAGTCATCTAAATGATAAGTCATCCAAATCAACTAAACCATGTCTGATCATCATGTGAGATGGAGTAGTCATCAATGGTGAACATCTCTATGTTGATCATATCTACTATATTATTCACGTTCGACCTTTCGGTCTCCACTGTTCCGAGGCCATGTTTGTACAAGCTATGTAACATCCCTAGCCTTGCTATGCACTTGGACTAGCTTGGTTGTTGCATCATGTCTAAATTTCTTTTAAACTTGAAATGGGGACTGATAAACCCTAGCAGCAAATGAAATTCAACTAGGGTCAAAATTAAATCTTTTCAATGAACCCAAAATGCCCTTCACAAAAGTTCAAAATTTTTTGAATTGGTCCAGAACCTCTGCCAATAGTGGTGCACACTTTTCTAGGACACTTTGGATTTTTGAATTAATCCATAAGTACTTCAATTTGGACATTTAAATCTTATAAATATTTTTAATTGTTCAAATAATCCTGAAAGTACTTGAGGGCTTTTGAGAAATATTTCAAAGGTGCCTAAAATTATTTTCAGGATTTTACCAAGTGGTTTAGTATTTTTACTAAATCGAAAACAACAGCAGAAAATAGAAAACTGAAACAATAGAAAAGAGAGAGGGAGAAAGCACTTACCTGGCGCTCACCTGGCAGCCCATCTGGCCGGCCCAGCCCACCAGGGGCAGGGAGGTCTTCTTCCTCCCGCTAGTCAGATGCACAGCGCGTGCCTGACGCGCGCACGGCCACCGCACGCCACTTCCTGCCTCCCTGCATGCTCCCGCGACCCCTGGAGACGCCACGCAGACCCCTTCGACTCTCTCTCACTCTCCCTCGCTCTCACCCCCTTTCCTGGATCTCTCTCTCTCGCATCCAAGCGAGCTCATCGCCGCCGATCGCTACTGCCGCGGCCACTGCCTCCACCTCGCCCCTCTAACGTGCCTACGAGCTCCACGACATCGTCCTCGTCATCTCCACTAGGCCAAGCAACGCCGGACGCCCTGAAGCAACGTCCACGCCGTCTTCTTCAACCACGGCTCACCGAGATCGATTCCGCCGCTCCATCCGCTCCAGAGCTTCCCCGGGCCGGCTGAGCTGCTCATCTGGACCGATGTGAGCACCTGCCCCTTCCCCCTTGCTCACCCCCTTCCTTCCCGTTCGCTAGTTGTCGTCCCCGCGAACCCGAGCTCCGGCCGCCGCCCAGCTCGCTACCGTTGCTGCCACTGACCACCCCAGCTTGCCCCACGTGCTTCGCTAGATGCGCCTCACTGCAACGCGTCCGTAGAGCCCAGCCACGCAAGCTCCCATCGCCGGAGATGGCCGAACGAGGAGCGCCGCCACGTTCTGTTAGCGTCGGCGGTTAAACGCCGGTTAGGTGACGTGGCAGGTTAGTTTAGCCACTAACCCCGCAGTTAGCTTAATCCATGTGCCACTGACGGATGGGCCCACGCCCTAATTAATCGAGGCATTTATTTCCTGTTTAACTTAGACTAATCCACTGGGCCCACACGTCAGGTTGACTTTGCTGACGTGTCTGTTGACCCGGCCCCACCTGTCAGCGACACTAACCAGCACTGTGTCGCTGACTAATGGACCCCACTGGTCAGGTTTGACCTGGGCTAACGTTGTTGACCCGATGATGTCACACAGACATCATGCTGACGCAGTTAATAATTTCTTGGATTTAAAATAATTCAGGAAATTTCAGAAAATAGCTAAAACTTCTAAAATTCATAGAGAATCAATCGTAACTCCAAATGGAATAATTTATATATGAAAAATCATCAAAAAATCGAATCTATCCATTTATGCTACTTTCATGCATGAAAAACCAACTTATACCTGCTGTATAAGTGAAAACATTCAAATGGCATTTTAAATGCTCAAACTAGAGTTTGCATTTGAACCTTTGGTTCAAATGGACTCCCTTGAACTTGTTGCTAGCTGCATTAGCTCAAATCACAACATATTGCCATGTCATGATCATGCATCATATTGTCGCATTGCATTGATTGTGTTCTTTCTCTGTTGCCGGTATTTGTTCCCTCTCGATAGACGTGTTCCGACGACGTGTTCGATGACACCGATGAAGAGCTATAATATCTTCAGAAGTGCCAGGCAAGCAAAGCCCCCTTGTTCATTCCGATACAATCCCACTCTCTCGCTCCTGCTCTATTTTACTGCATTAGGACAACAACGATTCATCTGCTACATGCTATGGTAGTTGAACCCCTTTCCTTTGCATGACCTGTCATTGCCACAGTAAATAGATGAAACCCACTAGCATGAGTAGGAGTTGTTTGAGCCCTGATGTGCCTACTCATTCATGCTTGTTTGTCATGCCTGCTACTACTTAGAGTTGAGTCGACTCTGATTCATCGAGGATGTATTGGAATGTGGTGAACATGTCCTACTGTTGAGAGCTAAGTGTGTGAACACGATTTGGTAAAGGTAGCGGTGAGAGGCCATGTAGGAGTACATGGTGGGTTGTCTCATTGCAGCCGTCCTCAGGAACTGAGTTCTGTGTTTGTGATCCATGAACAGTTACTACCACACATTGGGTTCCGGTAACTAAACCCCTCTCGACTTATTAATCAACTTGATCTCTGTCCAGGAGTTGCAACTAGTTTCTGGTGTTTGTAGGTAGTGTTAGTAGAGTACCAAGTGGCACCCGGTACAGGTGGGCTTGGGACAGACTAGGCACTGTGGCCGGGTAGACCAAGCGCCGCCCGTTTGGTGGGCTTGGAACCCTGTACACATTGTTTGGGGCCGTGAGCGACACCCCGGCCGGATCTCCTTGTGGATGGAACCCGAATAGGCGATAAATCTGGACTAGAGACTTGTGTGGTTAGTCAGGTCATGGCCGACTCCGTCGCCAGGCTTCCGCTTGAAGGTTGGCGAGATACACGACGTGTACATGGTGGTAAGTGGCGAGAGCGTGTGTGAAGAAGTACACCCCTGCAGGGTTAACATCATCTATTCGAATAGCCGTGTCCGCGGAAAAGGACTTCTGGGTTGCCTATATCAGTTCATAGACAAGTGAAAGTGGATACTGTAAAATGCGCAAGATAAGCGTTAGTGCTATGGATGGCGTTCTCGTAGGAAGACGGGAGCGGATCCATAGTGGTGTATTGATATGGTGAATATGTGGACTCGTGTGCGCCACCTCAAAAGAGTTGCTTGCAGTCATAGTTCAGGTTAGCCACTGAGTCAAAGCTGGCTTGCTGCAGTTAAACTCCACCACCCCCTTTATTGATACTGATGCATATGTAGATAGTTGTGATGTAAGTCTTGATGGGTACATTTGTACTCAAGTTTCCCTATTTTATGTTTTGCAGGGAGACGTCAGTCTCGCTAGTAGTTCCGTGTGGACTTCGACGTTTAGCTTGATACCTCAGCTACGATCTTGTGCCCTCGGCAGGATCTGGTAGATAGTCAAGCTTCTCAGCCTTTTTCATTTGTAGATGTCTGTAGTCAGACATGTTAAGCTTCCGCATGTGCTTTGCCTTGTATGCTATGAATGTTGGGTCATGAGACCCATGTTTGTAATATCTCGCTCCTCGGAGCCTCATGATTAAAAACTTGAGTCGTAGAGTCTTGTTGTGATGCCATGTTGTATTTACACATATCTAGCATATTGTGTGTATGATTGAAATGCTTGGTATGTGTGAGATCTGACAATCTAGTTGTTTATCCTCGGTAGCCTCTCTTATGGGGAAATGTAGTCTAGTGCTTCCTTGAGCCATAGTAGTCCGCTACAGCCCGGTTCATCGGAGTCCTGCTAGCCCAGCACTACTGCTCAGGACACTTGACTGGCCGGCATGTGTTTCACTTCGTTCCTGTGTCTGTCCCTTCGGGAAAATGTCACGTGGTGACATCCGGAGTCCTGCCTAGCCTGCTACAGCCCGGGTTACCGGAGTCCTGTTAGCCCAGTGCTATAGCCCGGATTCACACGATGTTGACCGACATGCTCGAGGTTGATTCATGTATGCCTGTCCCCATGGGTTAGTGCCGCTTTGGGTTCACGACTAGCCATGTCGGCTCGGGTTCTTTGTCATATGGATGCTAGCGACACTATCATATACGTGAGCCGAAAGGCGCAAACGGTCCCGGGCCAGGTAAGGTGGCACCCCTGGGAATACCGTGTGTGAGGCCGCAAAGTGATATGATGTGTTACATGCTAGATCGGTGTGACTTAGGATCGGGGTCCTGACAGCTTTGGTATCAGAGCCTGACTGCTTGTAGGATTACCAAGTCAAACTGGTCGAAGTTGAGTCTAGAAATGCTTTAGTTATATAAGGGAATTGATTGTGGAAGGGAACATAAGGCTCTTTTTACTCCTTTACCTTATGCCTTCTGATCTGAGTCAACCTCTTCTCTTCTATGGGGATTAAGAACTAGGCCCTCTCATCTATCTTTCAGGATGACGAGTTACTACGATAGAGACTTATAGGATTGATGTATTCAAGCCTCTGTTCAGTTTCTACTACTTCCATGTGTTCTTAGTTCATCTCAGAACATTGATATTGTGATGTTCAGTGGTTATGCCACCATTTTGCAGGATGTCTCAAATCATTTTGAGCATTTACAGCCGTTATGCTGTCCGAGTCATCCCAGGTTTCTAGATAGTCTGATGCTTTTGCAAATCCTTCCTCCTAGTTTTCAATGTCCTTTTGGCCCAGATTAAGCACACTAATCGGTCTGTTGAGGTACTCCATTGCCTCGGTATATATGTTGGAGCTATTATTAAGACCCTAGGTGTCGTAGAGGATCACCTAGTAATCTGGCCATGTTTGTGTTCCCAGTGTGATGATTCTGGCCATCATTCTTGAAAGCATCCCCTGATGCCATTTAGTTGGTAGGTATTCTATTCCTGGGTTCTTGAACCCGAGATTCACCCTACTTACTTCATGTTGATATTGTTTGCTAGTTCCTTTAGGATATTAGTAACCTTGTGATAGTCCTCGAGGTCCGTGGTATATCATTCTTCCAAATACCATGGATCAATGTGGCAGAAGTTCTTGAACCAAAAGATCACAACCAGAGTGATCTTGATGAGTTCTCCATTCTATATTGTGGCTCTGCCAGTTCTACCTTTCTGCATGGGTTATCCGGAAGAAATATGTTGAACTCGTTCGACATACTAATCTATGCATCCACAACTCAGAAAGTTATATGTTCCTTTGAGTTGTCCCCCTTCAGTTATATTCCGACCTTCATCTATCAATTGATAGTAAGGAGTAGTTGGCAATCGTGGTTATCGATGCCTATTACTCTAGTGGTCCGTCAAGTCATTCTATTTCAGAATGACTAGGAGAAACAAACTCCAGTACCTCATCCATATCTAGGATTGGGTCAAAGCAATTGTACTTCGCAGATCAAAATGCCAACCCAGCTTTTGTTCTGTTCTACCTCGGAGTATTACCCCTTTATGTCAGGATTGTCATGAGAATTGCACCATCTCTCATGAATTTTTGACGCAGTGATACTTCTCGCCATCATTATTCATTCCTCGGTCTTCGTGTTGTTGTGACCGGAATGGCGACAAGTGAACCGTGATGTGTGAAATCAATACTCCTAGCAACCCGGTTGCTTGGTAGTTAATGGAGAATAATTTCATTCTTAGTGTGTTGGTTATTCAATCATCATTCTAAGATTAATCGTGCTACCTAGTCCTTATTTCCGGTGCACTCTTTGATCAATGAGTTAGGATTGTGTCAATCCCTCATTCTTTTGATCACATCATCTTGCCTGAAAAGCAATATTGTTCTCGAGCTTAGTAACATATCGGTGGTTCATGATGTTCCGAATATCTTCTCGGAAGTATTACCAGGGTTTTACCTGACCGCTATGTTGAGTTTGTGATCAAGTTGGTTTCCTATAAACCACCCCTTCTCCAAGAATCTGTGTTGGATACCCCTGAGCTAGTTGGTTGAGCTAAACAACAACTTGGAGAGTTGGAAGATAAAATCTTTGTCCGGCTTAGTTCACTCCAAAGGGATATCCTTGTGTGTGTTGAAGAAAGATGATATCTTCACCGATTGACACTCGTGGTCAGTTGTTGGATCTATTATCTTACCAATCTTTGATTTGAGTATGGGCTATCGTCAAATCAAGTTAGAACCAACGATATTCATAATGTTGTCCTACCCGTGGTTGATTCCTCGAGCATATACCATTACATCTTTTGGTATGGCCAATACTATCACATTGTTCGCATAATGGTGGAACTCCAGTGATATGGAAATTCTGATGAGTTGCTGTTGAGCCCATCAGCAGCATCCTGTCTCCTCCATGATTCATGTTGAACATTGAGCTAGTGTTGAAAACTTTGTAAGCAATGCCTCCGTGTTCCGTTCATGAAGCTTATGCTTGGATGAAAGAAGTGACTTTCCCCAAGTTCACGTGCATTAGGTGTAAGTTGCCGCCATGAATTTGAGAAAGGTTTGCTTTGCTTCCTCTGGAATCATCCCAAATCAGTCATGCATATGTGCGAAGTATTCTATGGTTTGGTAGATTAATTACCTCCATTCCATATGTATCTCCTAGTACACCAATCCACTGATTGACTTGTTCTAGAAATAGTCTGTTCTAAGGTTAATCCTTTGGACTTCCACGCGTGGAGACTTTAATATCCTTGATGATGGTTCCCCACCTGAACTCGGTAGTGCTTTATTGTAAGACTACTCTATGGTCATGCTTGTCTTGGACAACATGTTCACATGTATGTAGCAGAACTAGCTCATGTTTTGGAGCTTACTATCATAGTTCATCTCCCGAGAGTCTCGCAACGTTATCTCGTCGACTTGTGTTGCAAACTTTCTTTTCTAGACATGTTGTCTGAAAAATCCTGTTACCAGCCAGATCTGAATCTCAGGCAGATATGATGGCTGGAACATTTCCAAGATCTATGATGTAGGTCCCGACGAGGTTGATTTTCTGGCCGACACACCTAGCCGGAAGATCTATTATTATAGTAGCTTGAACGAGCAATTCGACCATCTTCTCCATGAGGATTTGGTATGACTTATTCCACAAGTTGTTCCTTATGGATTTTTGTGCTCCCGAAGTCCGACCTTTACTTGATGGCCATGTTGATGCTTTTAAGCATTGACCGTGGTACCTAGTACATCAAGGAGAACATTATAAGCGGAGTGCTAAATGTCTCTCGGTCGATCATCCAGATTTGCTTCTTTGGCATTGCTAAGGAAAAAAATCTGAGATAGTGATGTCCTCCTTTGCATCTGCATCCTCCATCACCGTTTATCATGGTAGTATGATGTGTTGCCAGGATCCTCGGCACGGATGTTGGTAAAACCTTGATGAATACGGAAATGCTCAAGTTCTTGAGAGCACGCTCAGTCACTAGGTTATATCCTTGGTATCAACTGGAATGTGCCTTCCATTTGCCGAGTTGTTCTATAACCATAATTTCCTTTCCAAGCTGAGTATGCCATCCTCTTGAATTCTTTCAAACGATCAATTGTGATTTGCCTCAGGCTGGTATGAAGAGTTTCAATGATCTCTGTATCAAAAGTAATTATTTTTGCCACTTAAGGGAATAATTCTACGAGTCACGTTCCCTAAGGTGCCCCGTTATGGAATCATGGCAATTAACTCCTCGCTACTTTGAAACCTATGCACCATCTTACTCAAGCGTGGTATTGTTGCCTACCAAATTGAAACCCTCGTCTTCTATTTCCCTCCATCACTTGGATGTATGTGTTGTGTCTTAGCTCAAGAGATGCTCCAACATCTCATTCCATGAGTTGGTCATGACTCGCTCGATCTTTGTGAAGATCAAATCCTATAGAGTTTTCCTCTCTTCCATTGCCATAACCGGATGAAGATCTCAAAGGCAAGGACGTCAAAGATCAATATGAAGAAATGAATCAACATCTTCGAGAAGGGCAGTTGGATCATGAAGTTTGTGAGATTAATTAGTGTCCCCTCTGTCTTCTTACCTCACGTCTTGAATCTTGGGACGAGATATTTGTTTAGTGGGGGTGAGTTGTAACATCCCTAGCCTTGCTATGCACTTGGACTAGCTTGGTTGTTGCATCATGTCTAAATTTCTTTTAAACTTGAAATGGGGACTGATAAACCCTAGCAGCAAATGAAATTCAACTAGGGTCAAAATTAAATCTTTTCAATGAACCCAAAATGCCCTTCACAAAAGTTCATTATTTTTTGAATTGGTCTAGAACCTCTGCCAAAAGTGGTGCACACTTTTCTAGGACACTTTGGATTTTTGAATTAATCCATAAGTATTTTAATTTGAATATTTAAATCTTATAAATATTTTTAATTGTCCAAATAATCCTGAAAGTACTTGAGGGCTTTTGAGAAATATTTCAAAGGTGCCTAAAATTATTTTCAGGATTTTACCAAGTGGTTTAGTATTTTTACTAAATCAAAAACAACAGCAGAAAATAGAAAACTGAAACAATAGAAAAGAGAGAGGGAGAAAGCACTTACCTGGCGCTCACCTGGCAGCCCATCTGGCCGACGCAGCCCACCAGGGGCAGGGAGGTCTTCTTCCTCCCGCCAGTCAGATGCACAGCGCGTGCCCGACGCGCGCACGGCTACCGCACGCCACCTCCTGCCTCCCTGCATGCTCCCGCGACCCCTGGAGACGCCACGCAGACGCCTTCGACTCTCTCACTCTCGCTCGCTCTCACCCCCTTTCCTGGATCTCGCTCTCTCGCATCCGAGCGAGCTCATCGCCGCCGATCGCTGCTGCCACAGCCACCGCCTCCGCCTCGCCCCTCTGACATGCCTACGAGCTCCGCGACATCGTCCTCGTCATCTCCACCGAGCCAAGCAATGCTGGACGCCCCGAAGCGACGTCCACGCCGTCTTCTTCAACCTCGGCTCACCGAGATTGATTCTGCCGCTCTGTCCGCTCCAGAGCTTCCCCGGGCCGGCTGAGTTGCTCATCTGGACCGATGTGAGCACCTGCCCCTTCCCCCTTGCTCACCCCCTCCTTTTCCGTTCGCTAGCTATCGTCCCCGCGAACCCGAGCTCCGGCCGCCGCCCAGCTCGCTACCGTCGCTGCCACTGACCACCCCAGCTCGCCCCGCGTGCTTCGCTAGATGCGCCTCACTGCAACGCGTCCGTAGAGCCCAGCCATGCAAGCTCCCGTCGCCGGAGATGGCCGGACGAGGAGCGCCGCCGCGTTCTGTTAGCGCCGGTGGTTAAACGCCGGTTAGGTGACGTGGCAGGTTAGTTTAGCCACTAACCCCGCGGTTATCTTAATCCATGTGCCACTGACGGATGGGCCCATGCCCTAATTAATCCCGGCATCTTTTTCCTGTTTAACATAGACTAATCCACTGGGCCCACACGTCAGGTTGACTTTGCTGACGTGTCTGTTGACCCGGCCCCACCTGTCAGCGACACTAACCAGCACTGTGTTGCTGACTGATGGACCCCACTGGTCAGGTTTGACCTGGGCTGACGTTGTTGACCTGATGACGTCATACAAACATCATGCTGACGCAGTTAATAATTTCCTGGATTTAAAATAATTCAGGAAATTTCAGAAAATAGCTAAAACTTCTAAAATTCATAGAGAATCAACCGTAACTCCAAATGGAATAATTTATATATGAAAAATCATCAGAAAAATCCAATCTATCCAGTTATGCTACTTTCATGCATGAAAAACCAACTTATACCTGCTGTATAAGTGAAAACATTCAAATGGCATTTTAAATGCTCAAACTAGAGTTTGCATTTGAACCTTTGGTTCAAATGGACTCCCTTGCACTTGTTGCTAGCTGCATTAGCTCAAATCACAACATATTGCCATGTCATGATCATGCATCATATTGTCGCATTGCATTGATTGTGTTCTTTCTCTGTTGCCGGTATTTGTTCCCTCTCGATAGACGTGTTCCGACGACGTGTTCGATGACACAGATGAAGAGCTATACTATCTTCAGAAGTGCCAGGCAAGCAAAGCCCCCTTGTTCATTCTGATACAATCCCACTCTCTCGCTCCTGCTCTCTTTTACTGCATTAGGACAACAACGATTGATCTGCTACATGCTGTGGTAGTTGAACCCCTTTCCTTTGCATGACCTGTCATTGCCACAGTAAATAGATGAAACCCACTAGCATGAGTAGGATTTGTTTGAGCCCTGATGTGCCTACTCATTCATGCTTGTTTGTCATGCCTGCTACTGCTTAGAGTTGAGTCGAGTCTGATTCATCGAGGATGTATTGGAATGTGGTGAACATGTCCTACTGTTGAGAGCTAAGTGTGTGAACACGATTTGGTAAAGGTAGCGGTGAGAGGCCATGTAGGAGTACATGGTGGGTTGTCTCATTGCAGCCGTCCTCAGGAACTGAGTTCTGTGTTTGTGATCCATGAACAGTTACTACCACACATTGGGTTCCGGTAACTAAACCCCTCTCGACTTATTAATCAACTTGATCTCTGTCCAGGAGTTGCAACTAGTTTCTGGTGTTTGTAGGTAGTGTTAGTAGAGTACCAAGTGGCACCCGGTACAGGTGGGCTTGGGACAGACTAGGCACTGTGGCCGGGTAGACCAAGCGCCGCCCGTTTGGTGGGCTTGGAACCCTGTACACATTGTTTGGTGCCGTGAGCGACACCCCGGCCGGATCTCCTTGTGGATGGAACCCGAATAGGCGATAAATCTGGACTAGAGACTTGTGTGGTTAGTCAGGTCATGGCCGACTCCGTCGCCAGGCTTCCGCTTGAAGGTTGGCGAGATACACGACGTGTACATGGTGGTAAGTGGCGAGAGCGTGTGTGAAGAAGTACACCCCTGCAGGGTTAACATCATCTATTCGAATAGCCATGTCCGCGGAAAAGGACTTCTGGGTTGCCTATATCAGTTCATAGACAAGTGAAAGTGGATACTGTAAAATGCGCAAGATAAGCGTGAGTGCTATGGATGGCGTTCTCGTAGGAAGACGGGAGCGGATCCATAGTGGTGTATTGATATGGTTAATATGTGGGCTCATGTGCGCCACCTCAAAAGAGTTGCTTGCAGTCATAGTTCAGGTTAGCCACTGAGTCAAAGCTGGCTTGCTGCAGTTAAACTCCACCACCCCCTTTATTGATACCGATGCATATGTAGATAGTTGTGATGTAAGTCTTGATGGGTACATTTGTACTCAAGTTTCCCTATTTTATGTTTTGCAGGGAGACGTCAGTCTCGCTAGTAGTTCCGTGTGGACTTCGACATTTAGCTTGATACCTCAGCTACGATCTTGTGCCCTCGGCAGGATCTGGTAGATAGTCAGGCTTCTCAGCCCTTTTCATTTGTAGATGTCTGTACTCAGACATGTTAAGCTTCCGCATGTTCTTTGACTTGTATGCTCTGAATGTTGGGTCATGAGACCCATGTTTGTAATATCTCGCTCCTTGGAGCCTAATGATTAAATACTTGAGTCGTAGAGTCTTGTTGTGATGCCATGTTGTATTTACACATATCGAGCATATTGTGTGTATGATTGAAATGCTTGGTATGTGTGGGATCCGACAATCTTGTTGTTTATCCTCGGCAGCCTCTCTTATGGGGAAATGTAGTCTAGTGCTTCCTTGAGCCATAGTAGTCCGCTACAGCCCGGTTCACCGGAGTCCTGCTAGCCCAGCACTACTGCTCAGGACACTTGACTGGTCGGCATGTGTTTCACTTCGTTCCCGTGTCTGTCCCTTCGGTGAAATGTCACGTGGTGACATCCGGAGTCCTGCCTAGCCTGGTACAGCCCGGGTTACCAGAGTCCTCTTAGCCCAGTGCTACAGCCCGGATTCACACGCTGTTGACCGACATGCTCGAGGTTGATTCATGTATGCCTGTCCCCATGGGTTAGTGCCGCTTTGGGTTCACAACTAGCCATGTCGGCCTGGGTTGTTTGTCATATGGATGCTAGCGACACTATCATATACGTGAGCCAAAAGGCGCAAACGGTCCTGGGCCAGGTAAGGTGGCACCCATGGGAATACCGTGCGTGAGGCTGCAAAGTGATATGATGTGTTACATGCTAGATCGGTGTGACTTAGGATCGGGGTCCTGACATGCTAGGCTCGTCAAGTTTAACCCTAGTGTTCCGCATGTGAAAAACTATCTTGCACCTGTTGTATGTGAACGTAGAGTCTATCACACCCGATCAGCACATGGTGTCTCAACACGACGAACTGTAGAAACGGTGCATACTCCGAGAGAACACTTTTACCTTGAAATTTAGTTAAGGGATCATCTTATAATGCTACCCCCCGTACTAAGAAAAATAAGATGCATAAAAGATAAACATCGCATGCAATCAAAATATGTGACATGATATGGCCATCATCATCTTGTGCTTTTGATCTCCATCTCCAAAGTATCGTCATGATCTCCATCATCACCAGCTTGACACCTTGATCTCCATCGTAGTGTCGTGGTCGTCTCGCCAACTATTGCTTCTACGACTATCACTAATTCATAGCGATAACGTAAAGCAATTACATGGCGCTTGCATTTCATACAATAAAGAAACAACCATAAGGCTCCTACCGGTTGCCGATAATTTACAAAACATGATCATCTCATACAATAATGTGTAACTCATCACGTCTTGACCATATCACATCACAACATGCTCTGCAAAAACAAGTTATATGGTTATATGTCCTCTACTTTGTTGTTGCAAGTTTTACGTGGCTGCTACGGGCTTCTAGCAAGAACCGTTCTTACCCAGGGCACAAAACCACAATGGTGTTTCCTCAAGTTTGGTGTTTTAACCTTCTTCAAGTACCGGCCGCAGTCAAATTTGTTTCAACCAAAGTAGGAGAAACAGACACCCGCCAGCCACCTTTATGCGAAACTAGTTGCATGTCTGTCGGTGGAACCGGTCTCATGAACACGGTCATGTAAGGTTGGTCTAGGCTGCTTCATCCCATAATAGCACCGGATCAAAATAAGACGTTGATGATAAGCAGTATGACTATCACCACCCACAACTCCTTGTGTTCTACTCATGCATATCATCTACGCATAGACCTGTCTCATGATGCCACTGTTGGGAAACATACCATGCAATTTCAAAAAAATTCCTACGCTCATGCAAGATCTATCTGGGAGATGCATAGCAACGAGAGGGGGAGAGTGTGTCTATGTACCCTCGTAGAACGAAAGCGGAAGCGTTTAACAAGGCGGTTGATGTAGTCGAACTTCTTCTTGTTCTGACCGATCAAGCACCGAACGTACGGCACCTCCGACTTCTGCACACGTTCAGCTCGGTGACGTCCCTCGAACTCTTGATCCAGCAAAGTGTCAAGGAAGTAGATGAGTTCCCTCAGCACGACGGCATGGTGATGGTGATGGTGAAGTGATCCGCGTAGGCTTCGCCTAAGCACTATGAGAATATGACCGTAGGCGTAAACTGTGGAGGGGGCACCGCACACGGCTAACAATTGTTGTTGTGTTGTGCTAGGGGCGCCCCCCACACACACATATATATATAGGTGGAAGGGGGAGGGGAGGCAGCCTGGCGCACCACATAGGTGGCCGGCCGACCCTAGGGCTCCTACCCTGGCCATGTTTGGACAAGGGGGAAAGGAAGGAGGGGGAGGGGAAGGAAGTAGGAGTCCTACTTCATACTTCACTTTTCCTCCTCTCCTTTTATTTCCTCCCCATATGGCTGGCCCTATAGGGGGCACACCAGCCCCTTGTGGGATGGTGTGCTCCCTCACTTGGCCCATTAAGCCCATATCTTTGTCGGGGGGTGCCCGGAACTCCTTCCGGTGACCCGATATGTACCTGGTCCCGTTTGGAACACTTCCGGTGTCCAAATACTATCGTCCCATATATAAATCTTTACCTATCGACCATTTAAAGACCCTCATCATGTCCGTGATCTCATATGGGACTCCCAACAACATTCGGTCACCAAATCATATAACTGATATAATACTAAATCGTCATCAAACGTTAAGCATGCGGACCCTACGGGTTCGAGAACTATGTAGACATGACCGATACACTTCTCCGGTCAATAAACAATAGCATAACCTGGATGCTCATATTGGTTCCTACATATTCTACGAAGATCTTTATCTGTCAAACTGTTATGACAGCATACGTTATTCCGTTTTTCATCGGTAGGTTACTTGCCCGAGATTCGATCGTCGGTATCTTCATACCTAGTTCAATATCGTTATCAGCAAGTCTCTTTACTCGTTCCATAATACATCATCCCGCAACTAACTCATTACTCACATTGCTTGCAAGGCTTCTTATGATGTGTATTACCGAGAGGGCCCAGAGATACCTCTCCGATACTCGGAGTGACAAATCCTAATCTCGATCTATGCCAACTCAACAAACACCTTCGAAGATACCTGTAGAGCATCTTTATAATCACCCATTTACGTTGTGACGTTTGATAGCACAAAAGTCATTCCTCCGGTATCCGGGAGTTGCATAATCTCATAGTCGGAGGAATATGTATTTGACATGAAGAAAGCAATAGCAATAAAACTGAATGATCATTATGCTAAGCTAACGGATGGGTATTGTCCATCACATCATTCTCCTAATGATGTGATCCCATTATCAAATGACAACTCATGTCCTTGGTTAGGAAACCTTAACCATCTTTGATCAACGAGCTAGTCAAGTAGAGGCTCACTAGGGACTTAGTGTTTGTCTATGTATTCACACATGTATCAAGGTTTCCGATCAATACAATTCTAGCATGAATAATAAAGATTTATCATGAATAAGGAAATGTAAAAATAACAACTTTATTATAGCCTCTAATATGTCCTTCAGTTGTGCTTAAGCAGAGGTTCTTGTTCAAAGAAAAATCTATCTATTTCATTTCTCTCATGCATATGCAAGTCATTTTCATGGTCTAGAAAATATTGCTCTAAAGGATCAGTAGGAGGTACAGCAATAGAAGCAAGACCAATTATTTCATCTTTACTAGGAAATTCTTTTTTATGAGGTTTTCTACTAAACTTGGAAAAATTAAACTCATGAGACTCATCACCAAAGCTAACACCGACCGTTTGCTTAGTACAGTCCATAGTAGCATTGACGGTGCTCAAGAAAGGTCTACTTAATATTATGGGACAAAAGTCATCCTTTGGGGAACCAAGGACTAGAAAATCAATAGGATATTTTGTTTTCCCACACAAGACCTCAACATCTCTAACAATCCCAAGTGGTGTGATGGTGTCTCTATTGGCAAGTTTAATAGTAACATATATGTCTTCTATTTCAGCGGGTGTTATGTCATTCATAATTTCTTGATAGAGAGTAAAAGGAATAGCACTTACGCTGGCACCTATATCACATAAGCCATGGTAACAATGAGCTCCTATTTTAACTCACATAACTGGCATGCCTATAACAGGGTCTATGTTTGTCTTTTGTATCGGGTTTAGCAATTCTTGCTGCTTCACCGATGAGGTAAATAACATGCCCATCAACATTATCGACCAAGAGATCCTTAACAATAGCAACACTAGGTTCTACTTTTATTTGCTAAAGGGGTTTAGGTGCTATAATATTACTTCTACGGACCACAGTTGAAACTTTAGCATGCTCTTTTATCTTAACAGGAAAAGGTGGTTTCTCAATATAAGTAGTAGGAACAACTGGATCAACATTATAGAAGATAGTTTCTTCTTTAGCAACTACTGGTTATTTGATTTCTTCTTTAATAGGGGATGATACTTAAACCACTTATCTTTAGGGAGATCAACATGAGTAGTAAAAGATTAACAAAAAGAGGCTACTATCTCAGAGTCAAGTCCATACTTAGTGCTAAACTTTTGAAAAGCACTGGTATTCATAAAAGATTTAACACAATAAAACTTAAGCTTAATACCTGACTCTTTACCTTTGTTGAGTTCCCAATCTTCAGAGTTGCGTTTAATTCTCTCTAAAAGATCCCACCTGAATTCAATAGTCTTCTTCATGAAAGAACCGGCACAAGAAGTATCAAGCATGGATTGATCATTACAAGAAAGTCGAGCATAGAAGTTCTGAATAATAATTTCTCTCAAGAGCTCATGATTGGGGCATGAATATAACATTAACTTAAGCGTCCCCAAGATAGAGCGATACTTTCTCCTTCATGAGGCCAAAAATTATATATATAATTCCGATCACGATTAAATAGATGCATAGGATATTTTTTTGGTGGAATTCTAGTTTCAAGCGATTCTAGTTCCAAGATCCAATCTCATCGCATAGCCTATACCATGCCAATGCTCTTCCCGTCAAAGATAAAGGGAAAACCTTCATATCTAGGTAAACCTGCAAGCTTAAATAATCCACATATTTCATCCACATATATGAGATGCATATCAGGATGTTCGGTTCCATCTCCTGCATAAGGATTAGCTAGCAGTTGTTCTATCATACCCGAAGGAATTTCATATTCAACATTTTCAGTAGGTGCAGCAATTTGAGGGGTGACTAATTGTACTTCTTCTTGGGGTCAAGATGCCCCAAACAAACCCCTCAAAGGATTGTTTTCCATAGTAACAAGTGACAGTAAATTTCAGCATGTAGTGATAATTTTTCCTTACCAATATCCACTTACCAAGAGCGCTTCACTCCCCAGAAACGGTGCCAGAAAAGAGTCTTGATGACCCACAAGTATAGGGGATCGATCGTAGTCATTTCGATAATTAAGAGTGTCGAACCCAACGAGGAGCAGGAGGAAATGACAAGTGGTTTTCAGCAAGGTAATATCTACAAGCACTGAAATTGTCGGTAATAGATAGTTTGATAGCAAGATAATTTGTAACGAGCAATGTAACTGCAAATAGTATGCAGCAAGGTAGCCCAATCCTTTTGTGGCAAAGGACAGGCCAAAACAGTTTCTTATAATAAGCAAAATGTTTTTGAGGGCACACAGGAATTTCATCTAGTCACTTTCACCATATTGGTTTGATTTCTGTTCGTTACTTCGATAATTTGATATGTGGGTGGACCAGTTCTTAGGTGTTGTTCTTACTTGAACAAACCTCCTACTTATGATTAACCCCCTCACAAGCATATGCAACTATGAGAAAAGTATTAAGATAAAATCTAACCATAGCATTAAACATTTGGGTCCAAATCGATCCCTTACGAAGTAGCACAAAAACTAGGGTTTAAAATTCTGTCACTCTAGCAACCCATCATCTAATAACTACTCCACAATGCATTCCCTTAGGCCCAAATATGGTGAAGTGTCATGTAGTCGATGTTCACATGACACCACTAAGGGAATCACAACATACATATCGTCGAAATATCGAACACATATCAAATTGACATGATTACTTGCAACATGATTTCTCCCGTGACCTCAAGAACTAAAGTAACTACTCACAAGTGATAAACATGCTCATGATCAGAGGGGTATTGCATAGAATAATGGATCTGAACATATAATCTTCCACCAAATAAACCATATAGTAATCAACTACAAGATGTAATCAACACTACTAGTCACCCATAGGTACCAATCTGAGGTTCCAGTACAAAGATTGAACACAAGAGATGAACTAGGGTTTGAGAGGAGATGGTGCCGTTGAAGATGTTGATGAAGATTGGCCTCCCAAAGATGCGAGGGTTGTTGGTGATGATGATGATGATGATTTCCCCCTCTAGGAGGGAAGTTCCCCTGGCGGAAACGCTTAGCCGGGGGGAAAACGTGCTCCTGCCCAAGTTCCGCCTGGAGACGGCGGCGCTCCGTCCTGAAAGTCCTCTTCTTATTTTTTCTAGGTCAAAATGGCTTATATACCAGAATATGGGCACCGGAGGTGGGCCGAGGAGGGCACAACCCACCAGGGCACGCCTAGGGGCCCTGGCGCACCCAGGTGGTCCCCCTTTGGTACTTATTTGCTCCAATATTTATTAAATAGTCTATAAAAATTCTCTGTGAAGTTTCAACTCATTTGGAGTTGTGCAGAATAGGTGGCCTGACATTGCTTTTTCAGGTCCAGAATTCCAACTGCTGGTATTCTCCCTCTTGATGTAAACCTTGCATATTATGAAAGAAAAGGAATTAGAATTACTCCAAAAGGCATTATTATGCATAAAAACATTATAAATAATAGTAGGAAACATGATGCAAAATGGACGTATCACACGACACGTTCTGGCTTCCGGATAACATTGGTGTTACTTTTTTCTCATGAAGTAGCACCTTCGGTTTGCTTTCACAACCACTGTTTGGACGAGATCACAAACTTTGGACATCAGGAGAACTGGACGTTCATCTTCCTGCTTCACCAATTTTGCCTTGATCTCTCGCTTGTAAGGCTCCGGACAATCCTTCGCAAAGTGACCCATCCCGTTGTTGTTATAGCACTTGACCTCGGACATACCCAAGTTCCACGGCTTCTGCTCTTTAGATCGGTCCGCCTTACGACGACTTTGTGGCTTGCATTTTCCTTTGCCTTTCCGGTTTGTCCACCGCTCTTCACGTTGCTTGAGCCTTCGCCGTTGCGCCTTCCTTTGCTACTTGGGGACTCCCACTCTATGTGCGTGTACATGAGTTGGTCACTACCTCCTCCTTTGCGTTTTCGACATCCACGAGCATTCTCTCCCCATTTCCGCAAGCTTTTGATCGCCTCCGTTGTGGTCATGTTGTCGATGTCATGAAACTGCTCGAGCGTGTCGATGATGTACATGAATTCATCAGTCATCAAACTGAAAAACTTCTCCACAATCTCGGCCTCCTCGAGCTCTGCACCAAGCGCACAGATCTCTCCCACCAAAGTAGTCAGATGCATGGCATAGTCGTTCACTGATTCAGTTTCATCCATCTGCAACTGGTGAAATTGGTGCTTCAGCAATTGTGCCCGAGCCTTCGTGATGCGATCTTCTCTGATCCTCATCTCCTTGAGTGTGATCCACGCCTCTCTTGCCGTCTCGAACTCTCCCAATGTCATCAGCATGGAATCCGGCACAGACTGGGCTTTGGCAGCCATGGCACCTTTGTCGCACTCCTCGTCGATGTTGTCGTCCATGATGGCCTCCCACACTTGAAGGGTTTGGAGAATAATCTTCATCTTGACCGCCCACACGTTGTAGTTGGCATCGGTGAGCATCAGGTACTCGATGGGGATGTTGTGATGCGCATGCACGTTGGCACCGCCCGTTCCACCATCTCTGGTCGTTGTCTTGCCACCCTTCTTCACCTTGTCACTGTTCTTGTTCTCCTTGGAACCAGTGTTGTTGGACTTGACTGACTCAGTGTCGCTGTCCCCTATCATAGATCGTAGATCGTCGAGACTCTGATATCAATTGTTGGTTTTGAATACTTAAAATCCTCCAAGAGATCCACGTATGTGCAACAAGCTAGCAAGCAAGCTAGCAGGCATCTTAATCGATTATGGTCGTACGTACATGTGTAGCCGACGACACTTGCGATCAAACTGGATAGAGGAAACTCTATTTTTGCGGTGCATAAGACTTGCACCTTATCGTTTATTTTCTCCATTATATAAAGGGAAACACGACTGACTTGTCACATCCAACTCGTAGCCTAGACGGGAAACCAACACCACGCGACCGGGATTCATACAAGCACGTCCGGTTTACCTTACGTGAGATCTTTCCTAAACATAATCTTTCTAGGACACTTGACCTATTACAACTACAACTAGATTACTTACTATAGTTGATCTAGGAGTAGTCGGCGGAGAGGGCGGAGGCCTGGATGCGGAAGTCGCTGGGCTGGTGGTTGAGCAGGGTGGCAAAGTAGGAGGTAAAATAGGCACGCGCCTTCTTCATTCGTGAGGGATTGATCGAAGACTTGTACTATGCTTGTGTTTTTTGTCGTGGATGTTGAGTATATATTTGTGTTGCATGTATTACGTGTTGTGGCTCACCTCATAGTCATCTATAGTTGAGGTTGAGGCCTACCCTGTTGTCAGTGTCAAAACCGGCGGATCTCGGGTAGGGGGTCCCGAACTGTGCGTCTAGGCGGATGGTAACAGGAGACAAGGGACATGATGTTTTTACCCAGGTTCGGGCCCTCTCGATGGACGTAAAACCCTACTCCTGCTTGATTGATATTGATGATATGGGTACTACAAGAGTGGATCTACCATGAGATCAAGGAGGCTAAACCCTAGAAGCTAGCCTATGGTATGATTGTTGTTCTGTCCTACGGACTAAAACCCTCCGGTTTATATAGACACCGCAGGGGGCTAGGGTTACACAGAGTCGGTTACAATGGTAGGAAATCTACATATTTGTATTGCCAAGCTTGCCTTCCACGCCAAGGAAAGTCCCATCCGGACACGGGACGAAGTCTTCAATCTTGTATCTTCATAGTCTTGGAGTCCGGCCGATGATGATAGTTCGGCTATCCGGACACCCCCTAGTCCAGGACTCCCTCAGTAGCCCCTGAACCAGGCTTTAATGACGACGAGTCCGACGCGCATATTGTCTTCGGCATTGCAGGGCGGGTTCCTCCTCCGAATAATTCATAGAAGATTGTGAACACTAGGATAGTGTCCGGCTCTGTAAAATAAATTCCACATACCACCGTAGAGAGAATAATATTTACACAAGTTCAATCCGCTGACGTATTTTGTGGCGTGACGTCACACCACAACCAAGCCTTTACTCGAATCATTTTTATTATACCACCTCAGCGCATTTAGCGAAGCGGTTTCCTTGGCACGTCTTGTCGAAGCAGAGATCGTGTTTCCCTTATTCAGGGATTCCCATCAATACGGATGTGGGTAACCCAACCGCGCCATTGATTGCGGCGCTTGGGAGACAAGCGAGTTTTGCCAGGCCGGTGGGGACGCATAGTTTCGTCCCCCCATATATAAGGGGATAAGGATCCACCTTTTTTACCTACGCCTTCTTCCTCCTTTGCTTATCCATCTCCCAGCACTCAAGCTCCAGCGCCCAAGTCCGCACATCTCACCTCGACCTTCTCCACCCATGTCCGGAGCGGGAGGCAAGTGGATGGCCTCCTCCGTTACGGAGGAGCACATCAAGAAGCTGCACAGCGCCGG
This sequence comes from Triticum dicoccoides, assembly GCF_002162155.2. Taxonomy (NCBI): domain Eukaryota; kingdom Viridiplantae; phylum Streptophyta; class Magnoliopsida; order Poales; family Poaceae; genus Triticum; species Triticum dicoccoides. Next base: position 571,210,982 of record NC_041389.1, on the reverse strand, counting down.
ATATCTGTCCAGCGACATCGCGCACCGGCTCCCCGACGAGGGGCAGCTCATCCCCACCCCCGAGCCCCATGAGAGGGTGGTATTCCTTCCCCATTTCCTCCGCGGACTGGGCTTCCCACTCCACCCCTTTGTCCGGGGGCTCATGTTCTACTACGGCCTGGATTTCCACGATCTGGCCCCGAATTTCATCCTCAACATCTCGGCGTTTATCGTCGTGTGCGAGGCCTTCCTCTGCATCCAGCCCCACTTTGGCTTCTGGCTCAAGACCTTCAACGTCAAGCCGAAGATTGTGAAGGGCAGCCAAGCGGAGTGCGGAGGTGCCATGGTGGGCAAGATGCCCAACGTCACTTGGCTCGAGGGCGCCTTCGTGGAAACCATCAAAGGGTGGCAATCGGGGTGGTTCTACATCACCGAGCCGCGTGACCCTAAATGGGCAGCGGTCCCCGAATTCAGATCTGGCGTCCTCATGCGGCTCATTTCCTAGAAGGAGAAGGGCCTGATGTGGGATAGTTCGGAAGAGCTGACCAGACTGCAGTCCTGTCTCCAAACCCTGGTGAACAAGAAGCTCAAGCTTGTCAACGTGATCCAGGTCATGCTCGTCCGCCGGATTCTCCCCTGCCAACAACGGGACTTCAATTTGTGGGAGTTTGATCCGGCACAGCACCGGCCTTGAGTGGGCTCTTCGACACTACGTACGAAGATGCCTGGAGGGTGCTGTTCAAGGGCGCCGAAGCTCCCGCATCTGCTACCGAAGATCGCGGATTCCGCTCGCAGCGTCCGGCTGGCGAGGTAAGCCATGTTATCCTTTATGGGACACTTGCTTTTCATGTTTTGACTTTATGCGGGATCTAAACTCCCAACACCTTTAACGGGCCTGGCAAGCAACGTCCGGACAAGTTAACAGTCCGGCTCCCCTTCTAGGAGACCCAGTGGATGCCCGTTTGACAGGGCTGCTGGTCCCGGCACTCTACGTAGTGCCGGAGAAGAAGGCCAAGAAGAAGGCCACGGGAACCCGAGGGAGTTCCCGGCGTCAGGTGGTATCGGACTCATCCTCCGATGACTCCAAGGCGGACTCCTCCCACGAGGACGAGGAGGAGAAGAAAGAGGCCTCTCCCCCAGTGGGGGGAGAGAAGAAGAGGAAGGCCTCCCCAACGAGGGAGGCCGAAGGGTCCAAGAAGTGAAGGACCCTTCCCCCGGACTGTTCCGCCAACGTCGGCGACAGTGACGAGGAGTGGCCATCAAGGGCCAAGCCCCTGGCGAGATCGTAAGTATCCAGACTCCCAAATAACTTCATGATTTTTCTTTTCGCCACATGGTGTCTTTCTAATGCCGCATACAACCCTGCAGTCCGTCCAAGGACGATCTTCCCGCTTCGTTGAGCGGGTCCTTGGGTACGTCGGATGTGGATAGTACTTCACTTCCGACCGCCTCCACCCCCCATGACGCCGACGACGCCGAGGTGGGATCCTAGAGAGGGACCCACCCGGAGGAGGAGGCCCCAGAGGTGCCATAGGGCAACCTCCCGGACTTCGTACCGGACTCCGCACCGGAACCTGCAGTGGTTCCGGGGTCCGGCAGGTGGCCCCTTCGTAAGAAGGGCAAGACTGTGACGCCAGCGGCCTCCGTCCAACCGGAGGCGTCAGATAACTTGCTGGAGGCGCTCAACGGCGCTTCCATCAAAGAGGAACACCGCACTGTCATGAGTGCGGTGATTCAGAAGGTTCAGCTCGCCAAAAGCGGGCTGACCGAAGCCTGCAGCAGCCTTCTAACAGGCTTTGAGGTAAGAATTTTAATATATGTAAATATGGGATTGGTGTTCGGAAAGAAAAGCCGGACTGAGGATCTAAAAAGATATACGCAGGAGTCTTAAAAAATATGTCAATATGGGATTGCAGGCTGCGCTACTGACCTCTGCCGCACTGACTGCGGAGGTCAATGCTTTGAAGCAAAGTCTCGAGTGGTCCGAGAGCAAGCTCGGCCGTGCCAAGAAGCAGCTCGAGGACAAGGAAGGTGAGTAACACCTTATTAAAGTTGTACCTTACAGAAAAGGATTTGGTTGCAAGAGGAATGACAAGGATAACGTGGGTACTCCAGGGGCCACGAATGAGGTGGCGACCCTGAAGGAGGCGGTGTCCGCGACCGAACGTAATGCGGCCGCGGAGCATGCTGGGCGATAGATGCAGGAGGCACGGGTGGCGGAGGTACAGCAAGAGCTCCAGGCTCTTGTGGAAAAACATGAGAGTTTGGAGCGTGACTCGAAGACTCGAGAGTCCGAGCTTGCATCGGCTCTTGAGAGTGCCAAAGCCGCTAAGGCCGAAGCCCACAAGGCCCTCCAGGAAATCGAGGCATTGAAGAAAATAGCTGCGGGTAAGGCATTTTTCATGCAAAGCAAGCATGTGAATGTGAATTACCTATTACTTACCCGAATTCGGAGCTCTCCAGGAGCGTTCACAGATCTGCCCCGTAGCGTGCCCGATGCTGCCGCTTTCTACAGGGCCGAGGAGGGGAGCTCGATGGAGAAGGTCTTCTGGTCTCAGTATGCTGAGGCCGGACATCCGGTGCCCCTTAGCGACCAGCTGAAGCAGTTGGTCGAGCTCCACAAGGTGGCCGAACAGGCCATGAAGGGCCTCATAGTTCGGCTGTGGCCAAAGGAGGCCATGCCTGGGAGCTACTTCAGCCTGGTGCGGCGACTAGTGGATGCTTGTCCATGGGTTGAAGACATCAAGCACTCCGCCTGCATTGAAGGTGCCCGTCGGGCCCTTGCCCGTGCTAAGGTGCACTGGGGCAAGATGGACGCTGAGGAGCTTGTGACGGACGCGCCACCGCCGGGCAAGGAGTATCGCACGCCCGAGATGTATTATAAGGGTGTCCTGAAGGGTGCCCGCATTATTGCGGGTGAGTGCTCCAAAGATGTAATATTTGAGTAGACTCGCATTTTGTTATCCTGTGCGCTGAAAACTTTGTTCATGTGCACTAAGCAAAGCTTGTTTAATTTAAAATATTACCTTTTGTGCGGCCGTTTATCAAATCTGAGAGATGGCAAGTCGTCGGCTTCGACCCCCATGCCACGAGTGCTGGGGTGTTCGGGATAAACTTGAGCACTCTTGTTCCCATTTTTGGGTCCATCTAGGGAGGCGCTCAACACAACGAACGAGGCAACCGGACTTATAATGCTTGAACACTCTCACTTAGCCATAGAATTCTATAATTTTAAATTTTGGCGAAGACCCTAGTGTTCGGAAGGCCGAATTCGGGGCGCTATCCACGCCTGGGCTGGACAAAGCCGGTTCCTCGCTCTAAGCGGCATAAGTCTTTAGGGACTCAAAAAAACCTCTCAAACAGCGACCGGCTCTCGCCTCATCATGACGGTCAGTTTTAGCTTTCTCCACTGAGGCCCTCGCCCAGCTCAACTGGGGCACAATCGCAGTGGTTCTCCCAGCGCTACCTTAGCCGATATAACGGAACGTAAGGTACCAAAACATGGGAGCCGGGCAAACCCAACTATTGACCCAAGACATGATTCGGAGCCGATGCATATAATGCTATAAGTTTAGGGTGCCGCACTTGTGAAAGTGTTCGGACTTATCACACCATAATGTGGGGAACTTAAGCCCCTGGTGTATTTAGCCGTACCAAAGTGTACGGATGCAACATGTCATAAATGAACATATGTGTAAGAAAGGAATGCAATTATAAGCAAAAAAGCGATGCATTGTTTATTCAAGAAATACTGCCATGAATGCAGAACGATATAAATAGTGCGGTAAGCAAGGGATGGGACTATTAAACATGTCCCCCTCCAGGGGTGGGCTGTGGAATGGTGTATAAAACAGGTTTAATGCTCGTAATGGAGACCACCTGGATACTCGTCGTAGCCTTTCTCCTTCCCTGGCTGTTGCATCGTGAGTTCGGCAGGTCTATTGCCGGACAGGGCCTCTGGTGAACGGAGTCCTGTGGGTAAGAAGAAGAAAAAAAGAAAAAGGAAAAGAAGAAATGACACACTTGGGAGCCCCTGGTGTGGTTAAGCCGCATTCTGGGCCTGTTGTCGTCGTGCCCCTCCCCCTATGCCCATGGTATCTCCAGAGCGTAATGATGTACGCGAAGGATTAGTCTTGCAATTTTGCAAGGGCTGGGGTTGGGGCCGCATTGCTACACGTGCTCGGAACGTGCCAGGTGGTCTTGTTGTAGGTTACTCCGGGCGTGTCCGGTCGCTTAACGGTCGGACTCGAGAATTGCCTTAAGAGGCTGCACTGTACTTCTGCCGCAAGAGCCGCTGTATGTTCCTCCGTTTGGAGAGAGTGTTCAGTGTTTCCGTTGATCGTGATGACTCCTCGAGGGCCTGGCATCTTGAGCTTGAGGTATGCGTAGTGTGGCACCGCGTTGAACTTTGCAAACGCGGTCCGTCCGAGCAGAGCATGATAGCCGCTGTGGAACGGAACTATGTCAAAGATTAACTCCTTGCTTCGGAAGTTATCCGGGGATCCGAAGACCACTTCCAGTGTAACTGAGCCTGTACAATTGGCCTCTACACCTGGTATGATGCCTTTGAAGGTCGTCTTTGTGGGTTTAATCCTTGAGGGGTCTATGCCCATCTTGCGCACTGTATCTTGATAAAGTAGGTTCAGGCTGCTGCCGCCGTCCATCAGGACTCTGGTGAGGTGAAATCCATCGACGATTGGGTCTAAAACCAGTGCGGCGAATCCGCCGTGGCGGATGCTGGTGGGGTGGTCCCTTCGATCAAAAGTGATCGGGCAGGAGGACCATGGGTTGAACTTTGGGACGACTGGCTCCATCGCGTATACCTCCCTGAGTGCACGCTTCCGCTCCCTCTTGGGTATGTGGGTTGCGTATATCATGTTCACCGTCCGCACTTGTGGGGGGGAAACCCTTCTGTCCTCTATTGTTTCGCGGTCGGGTCTCTTCCTCGTCATCGCTATGCAGCCCCTTGTCATTGTTTTCGGCAATTAGCTTGCCTGCCTGCTTGAATACCCAACAGTCCCTGTTGGTGTGATTAGCTGGCTTTTCGGGGGTGTCGTGTATCTGGCATGAGCGGTCGAGTATTCGGTCCAAATTGGACGGATCGGGAGTAGTTCTTTTGAAAGGCTTTTTCCGCTGACCGGGTTTGGAGCCTCTGAATCCGGCATTGACTGTCGTATCCTCAGTATTATCGCCGTTAATGCGGTGTTTATGCTTGTTGTGACGCGACCTGCCGTTGCGGTCCTTGGTATCCGGACTGCCAGAATTTTTGCTGAGGTTGTTGCTGCGAGCTAGCCAGCTGTCCTCTCCCGCGCAGAAGCGGGTCATGAGTGATGTGAGGGCTGCCATGGATTTCGGATTTTCCTGTCCCAGGTGCTGGGCAAGCCACTCGTCGCGGATGTTATGGTTGAAGGCCGCGAGGGCCTCCGCATCCGGACAGTCGACGATTTGATTTTTCTTAGTTAAGAACCGTGTCCAGAATTGTCTGGCCGATTCGTCTGGCTGCTGAATTATATGGCTTAGGTCGTCAGCATCTGGTGGTCGCACATACGTGCCATGGAAGTTATCAAGGAATGCGGCTTCCAGGTCCTCCAAACACCCAATTGATTCTGCTGGCAAGCTGTTAAGCCAATGCCGAGCTAGTCCTTTAAGCTTGAGTGGGAGGTGTTTGATGGCGTGAAGATCATCACCGCGGGCCATGTGGATGTGAAGGATATAGTCTTCGATCCAAACCGCGGGGTCTGTTGTGCCATCGTAGGATTCAATATTCATGGGTTTAAACCCTTCGGGGATTTGATGATCCCTTACTTCATCCGTGAAGCATAGTGGGTGTGCGGCGCCTCTGTACTGGGTTATATCACGACGTAGCTCAAACGAGCTTTGTCTACTATGTTCGGCCCGGCCGGACTTGCCGTGTCCGGCGCGACAGTTGTCGTCGCGTATCATGGGGTTCCCATGCGATCCGTAGATCGATCTTTATTATCTTGCCTTATCCTCCAATATATCTCGCAATTCCAGAGTGTTCCCCTGTGGCTTTGTGCTTTTCGAGCGGTGCCGGTGTACGGTTCTAGTGGAGGGCCTAGAGGCCTCTCTGTCGCGGCCACGAGGTGGTCGTCCAGCCGTATTGTGCGCTGGTGATGCAGGTTTATATGCCTCCTCCTCTAATCAGGGGAGCAGCTTGCGTTTGGGGTAGCTTTTGGAGGGGCGTTCGAGTTCATGCTCTTCGGCCGCAAGGACTTCAGTCCATCTGTCGGCTAGCAGATCTTGATCAGCTCTAAGTTGTTGCTGCTTTTTCTTGAGGCTGTTTGCCGTGGCCATAAGCCTGCGTTTAAAACGCTCTTGTTTGACGGGATCCTCAGGCACGATGAATTCGTCATCGTCGAGGCTTGCCTCGTCTCCGGAGGGAGGCATGTAATTATCGTCCTCTACCTCTTCGTATGCCACTCTCTCGTGAGGGCTGGCTTCTCCGTCCTCCTGTGCTGAATCTTGCTGGAGGGGGTTGTCTTCGGCACTGTCTGGGGTGTTATTATCTCCGGTGCCGGCATCTCCATTCTTGTTGTGGCGGGATTTAGAGCGGCGCCACTAACGCCGGCGCTTAGGCTGTTTCCTGGAGGGGTCTTCCTCCGCTGTTCCATCGCCATTCCCATCCTTTGGGATGTCCACCATGTATATGTCGTATGACGAGGTGGCTTTCCAGTGCCCAGTGGGCGCTGGTTCTTGCTCGTCTCCAGCATCGTCGTCCATACCGTCGATGTCTTCGGAGTCGAAGTCCAGCATGTCGGTTAGATCGTCGATAGTGGCTACTAAGTGGGTGGTGGGTGGGTTTTGAATTTCTTCATCGTCCGCATCCCAACCGTCCTGACCGCAGTCCAGCCAGGGCTCTCCTGATAACGAGAGTTATTTTAGCGAATTCAGGATGTCGTCGAAAGGTGAGTGTTGAAAGATGTCCGCAGCGGTGAACTCCATGATCGATGCCCAATCGGATTCGATTGGAGGGGGCGCGGGAGGTTCGGAGTCCGGCGGGGAGTCCGGCACCTCAGAGTCACGAGCTTCACAAGGGACAACGTCAGTATTCAGCTCCATCACCGTAGAGGTTGCAGCCCCCGAGGCGGTGTCTAGCCACCCGTCCTCGATCTGCGCAGCCGGCTCTGAATTAAGGGTCGGAGCGGACTCGTGTGCGGCCTCCAGGGCACTGTCCGGCGACAGAGCTAGATCATGCCCATCGTGACAGTGCGGCGCGCTCGGCTGTGCCTCGAATCCATCGAAGATAAAGTCTCCGCGGATGTCAGCCGTGAAGTTCAGACTTCCAAATCTGACCCGACGGACAGGGGCGTAGCTTTAGATCTGCTCCAGATGGCCAAGCGAATTGGCCCTCAGTGCAAAGCCGCCGAATACGAAGATTTGTCCGGGGAGAAAAGTCTCACCCTGGACTACGTCGTTGTTGTTGATGATCAAAGGAGCCCTCGAGCCTATCGGTGACGACACAGAGGAACTCTCAATGAAAGCACCAATGTCGGTGTCAAAACCGGCGGATCTCGGGTAGGGGGTCCCGAACTGTGCGTCTAGGCGGATGGTAACAGGAGACAAGGAACACTATGTTTTTACCCAGGTTCGGGCCCTCTCGATGGAGGTAAAACCCTACTCCTGCTTGATTGATATTGATGATATGGGTAGTACAAGAGTGGATCTACCACGAGATCAAGGAGGCTAAACCCTAGAAGCTAGCCTATGGTATGATTGTTTTTCTGTCCTATGGACTAAAACCCTCCGGTTTATATAGACAGCGGAGGGGGCTAGGGTTACACAGAGTCGGTTACAATGGTAGGAAATCTACATATCCGTATTGCCAAGCTTGCCTTCCACGCCAAGGAAAGTCCCATCCGAACACGGGACGAAGTCTTCAATCTTGTATCTTCATAGTCTTGGAGTCCGGCCGATGATGATAGTTCGGCTATCCGGACACCCCCTAGTCCAGGACTCCCTCACCTGTACTTATATATACGTGCACCAGCACCCCATCAATACAATGTGTATTGCAAAATTATTCGTCTACATCGTATCATCTCTGAAGGTCCTGACCTAGGGCGAAGCCGCCGCGCCACCCCTACGCGCTCCCGCCTCTGCCGCTCCCCACCGCCGCCGCACCCCGCCACCACCGCGCCTCTCCCTCTCGCACTGCCGTCGCCCCGTGCCGCCCGCTTCCGCCCCTACCGCGCCACGCCACCTCCCTCCCGCGCCGCGCCAACTCCCTCCTGCACTGCGTCGTCCCTCCTGACCGCACTGCCGCCTCCCTCTAGCCACCCCGGCGCCTTCCCGTACCACCGCAACCGCCGCACCATCTGTCGCAGTCGCTCGTCCGGCCACTGCCATCCTCTTCTTCCCTCCCAACAAAACCCTAACCCTAGCTGCCGCCCTTCACCTACGTCATCGCCGCATCCATGGACTCCTCCTCGGGCTCCTCCTCGTCGAACCCCTTCGCCCGCCCCGAGCCCTCTGCCGAGGCCATCCATGACCTCAACACTGAGGCCCGGGTCCCCATCTGCCTCGACAGCTCCAACACCTCATACTACGTGTGAAAGACCTACTTCAACCTCATCTTTCGCGAGTACTACCTCACCGAGCACATCGATGGCTCCGTGGACAGCGCATACGTGAAGGGCGATCCGGAGTGGTCCGCCATTGAGGCAACGCTCATCCGATGGTTTTATCAAACCGTCTCGAAGGACATCTTCCACACGGTTGTCGCTGAGGACGACGACGCTTGCGCCGTGTGGACCAAGATCAACGCGCTCTTCACCGACAACAAACTTCAGTGCCTTGTTTTCTTGCAGCGGGAGTTCTTCGGCTGTCACCAGGACAACTCCACCATCAATGAGTACTCACTACTGCAGGATGCTGCTAAGGCGACACTACGATCAGAGACCCTTCGATGAAGCTATGTGTGATGCAATAATCGCAAACGGTGGTGTAAAAAAACCGTCAAAAAGGTGCAAAATGTTTGTGATGGAGGATGCATCGACACGGTTCAGATTTTAGGTGCGTGTGTGATGTAGGGAATACGGTTCAGTTCAGTTACCTATTTGCGATCAGGCAGAATAAAAGAAACGGGCAGCCAGATGAACGCGTATGCAATATACAGCATACGGTTCACTTGGATGAATTGTTTGTGATTAGGCAACACAAGAAACGGTCAGCCAGATCAAGGTGTGTGTGATATTCGGCATGCGGTTCACTCGGCCTTGTCGTCAGTGTGTGACCTCTGTGGCAACCATTCGCACCCCACTAGCCTCTTCTTGTACCGTGGCAACCGTCCACCACCTCTTCGCCTTTCCCTCTCGATTTGGATTTGTTGTCGCACGCTCTTCCTCCCTCCATTTGCCTTCACCCTTCCTTCTGCCATTGTTTGATTGTCTTATCCATGGAGGGAACAGGCCGGAAACAACCCCGTTATTCTTGCCCCAATCTGAAAGATGACGTGGTGGAGGAACTCATTGATCGGTGTGATGTCATCACCTCGGCTAGCGTGGCAGGTTTGTTCAAGTCCATTCTCGACTCAACGAATAACATCATTGCAAAGAACCCAAGGGTTCAGGAGCGGTTTGATCTCCCCTATCTTCTTCGCCATGACACTGGTCGCTGGCGTGGGGACGATGGAAGTGTCGCCTTGTGCAAGTTGATGCCGCTTGATAATGATACGTGTGAAGTTAAGATGCCATCGCTTGAGGGTAAGGCTTGGGCAGGCGCAAATGGAGATTGGGTTGTTTAGCGTATAACTGTGAGTGGGAACTTGTAAACGTGTACACTCGTCACCGGGTTCCACTTCCAAAAATCACAAACTGTCCTGAGGTTGAGCACACAGATGATCTTCGACAAGCTTGTTGCCATCCTTACTTCCACGCCTCGATGGATATTGCTCAAAAATCAATTTTTGAACACAGATGAGTACTGTGATGCAATTCAATACGAGGGTCTTGTGTTTGCCACCACCACTCGTGGCACTATTTTTGCATGCAATCCTTATGGTTTCAGTACGTTTATGTTCCACCGTATTTATAATTGTTTCATCCACATGCATGTGGGTTAGCTAGTTCCCTTTACTAATTAACCTTCTTGTGTTTCCAGGTCCTGTGAACATTCCACCACCTATACTTGAAAAAAATTATAACCAAGGGGGAGATGACGATGGTGATGATCATGAGCATGAGGACGAGCAGGACCTATATACTCAGTGGCGCCTGGCAACTTATGTTACTAGTGAAGCAGGTGTTGTCTCCCATGGACGCACTATCCGGACCTATTCCAACATCCGTTGAAGGGTATTCCGGATGGATACTAGTGTACTAGCGCCAACACCTTCTCCCTGGTTCAGTATTGATAGTCTTGGAGAAAACCCGCTCTTCCTTGGACAAAATTATCCAATGATGGTGAAAGGCGATCCAGCTGTTGTTGACACAACATACTACCATTGATGAGAAGTAACTGTATCTATACCTCGGACATTGCTATGGTTGGCTATCACAATATCCGTCCTGATATAGGCCGCTTCAGCCTGGATGATCAGTCCTGCGTTGGTCTCGAGATTGATAATAGTTGGCCCTTCCCAGAGAGTCAGTTATGGTTCAAAGCAAGCATTTCCAACATTGAGGATTGGTTGAGCTGAAGTTCATTTCATCGCTTTGTTATTTGTTGTGTGAGAAAAACTTTACTTTACTAGAATGTTTTGTTGGAAATAATCTATAATCCAACATGTATCCTCGTTGTCGTTGTGTGTTGATGACTTGTTGTATGTAATGAATGGTACATTTTCATATGCGTCCCATCAACTCACGCCTGCTCGCACGGCACACGGGTCGCGTGGCGGCATGTATATTATTTTTCTATTTGGATGACAAAAAAGGTACAATGCCACTTTGTATTGGTGTCCATATGAACAGTGCTAGTGATTTTAGCTGCATATTTTGACAAATCGCAGCGTTACAAGGTTGACAAATGGCAATGTTACTAGATAAACAAGTCAATCTTTCCAGTTTGACAAATGGCAACATACCCAATAGGACAGATGCAAATCTTACCCAATTGTTTCTACGTGGTTGCACATGGGTCATGCAAAACAACCGCTTGCGTTGAAGGGATGCACAAATCATGCACCGTGAATTTTCCCTTGACTTAAGGGGGGAGACCATAGCTCTCACTTTGCATATGGGTGTTCTATCTAAAACATTTGCGATCAAGAGCTGCACAAATCTTGCTCGGCACATTTTCCCTTGGCGTCTTGGGGAAGCTGGCAGTTTGCATACAGGTGTTCTAACTAAAACGTTTGTGATGAGTGTTTTATATTTAAAAACCACTAACGTTATTTTCAAAAGAAAATCGTTTGATAAGTCTGTACATTAAGAGAGAAAAATGCAAGTTCGTTCAAACCATATATTTCATTCAGTCACACTGTGAATTTATATTCATATGATTGAGAATTCGGGATACAGTATTAAACCCCAAAAAAACTATTTCCGGCGGCGGCAGAGGCAGCGTGTCGCGCCGTCGTTTTCATTGTCGTCCTCCGGGACGCCGTTGTTGAAGTCTTCAAGGTAGCACAAAATGTTCTTCACTTGTAAATCAAACATCATGTCATCGCGCGATCGATGGGCAGGGCGCGGGAGGACGGCAACTAGTGACGCTGAGAGTTAGCGGTTGACGCTAGCGTCCCATGCCGCTGTGGAGGGCGCACACACGGGCTCGGGCCCGGTGGGTGTAGCCAAACGCACGGGGACCAGCATCGCGGTGGCTGGAGGGGCGCGCACGGGCACGGGTACGGGCGCGGCGGGTGTAGCCAAACGCATGGGGACCGGCGCCACGGTGGGTGGAGGGGCGCGCACGGGCACGAGCACGGGTGCTGGCGCTGGCATGTACATGAGCTCATGCGGGTCCACGGAGACCTTGCCGCCCACGGTTTCCAGCTTTGCGATAGTGCTCGGCGACCAGCCCGTCAATGCTACGGGGATGGTCGCTAGCGCAGGCGCGGGGATGGGAGCTGGGACGGGAGCGGGGGCAGCAACCGTCGTGGCCAGCTCATTCAGGGCCATGCCCATGAGGCCCCATTCCTCCTTATTTTCTATCTCCTCCGGCTCGGAGTCGACTTCACCAAACTTGAAGACTAGTGGCAGATGATCATACTACGCCATGGCGTTGGTGGAGGTCTGCGGGAGGGAGGGGAATGGGAGGCGAACAGTATGGTCACCCGTATTAAAAAGTGGCTCGGGCGCCATTAATGGAGAGGAAGGCGGGGGGCCATGTTAGTCAAAGGGCTCGCTTCCCAGTGAGCCTGCGCAGCGTACAACTTGCATGCTCCCCTATGAGCCTGCACATTGGAGGACAGCTTGCACACCTCTCCGTCAGCCTGTGCACCGGACTCCGCTCGCACGCCTCCCGTTCAGTCAAGCAGCTGTCTGCACGACACCTATTATAGCCATTAAAACGAAGACTCGTGGCGTCACATGAATGGTTAACAGAACATACACGATTTAAATTATACAAATGTTTGAGATATTAGAGTGGCAGCTATTTTTTCACAATGCCTTTGGATGTTATTCGAATGCGCCTTCTCTCAAATGGACACGAAAAATACCACAGCATGTCGGGTGCCATTCCATGATAGCATGCCAAGTTTCATGAATTTCAGACGAGTTTTAGATTTACTAGAATTTAAAAACAAAGTACCTCAACATTTTGCCAGCAATCAACAGTGCCCTGGTGTTTGAAATTCATTCCCATTTCTTGCATGGGACCTAAGTATGCACCCAAAGACACAGATTAGATTTTCCAACCAATTTATATGCACTGGACATGTGTTCAAATTTGAATTATGCACATAAATGCCTAGAAAACTCAGTTAATGTATAAAAATGTCCAAACGAACCCCGAAATATTCCAAAATTTAACACAACACTCCTGTTGTTCTATGTTGACACTAGTAAAAATTTAAAAGCAATAAGAGGCAGCGGATATCGTTTCGTCCCCAAAGGTGGGATGTTCCCTACCGAAACCATCAGGCTTGTTGTGAGAAGCTCTGGTTTGTGAGAAACTTATACCCAAACCTGCCCCAAATGGGCCAAAAAATTTACCACGCATGTTGATGCCGCTCCATGATAGCATACCAAGTTTCATGAATTTCAGACTAGTTTTGGATTTACTAGAATTTAAAAATCAGGTATCTCAATATTTGCGGCCAAGTGACGGTGGCAGGGTGTTTGAAATTTGTCGGCGTTCTGGGAACGGGGGTCCCCAGACTTGCCTGCCTGCGGCCCACGGCGTGGCTCCACCAGCGGGCCCGTACGGCCCATCTTCACCAACAAACACTCAAGACCCTCACGAGGGGCCAAGCCTCGCGGGGCGAACAACACAAGACCTCCTCTGGGGCGGCCTCACTAGGCTGGCTCGCGAGGAGCAAAGAGATGAAGGCAAGGGGTACCTCGCGAGGTCCCTGTGACGCAAGCCATGATGACCACAACCAGGCGGGTGCCAGGCGAGCGCCCGCGCACGCAGTGTCCTTGTTTCCTCTTTGGTGTTAAAGAGGCAAGCGCAGGCACGGAGTCCCGAGGCATCAGGCAAAGGTTTCCATACCAGTGCAACGAGACCAAGACCAGCAGGATGGCAGGACAAAGGTCACCGTGGAGCCCAAGACGGCGTCACCACCAGAGCCTTTGGCAAGCGAAGACCAATTTTGTCAAGATAAGTTGTCTAGTTGTCTCCCTTCAAACCTGGCTGTTATGGGATCCCTTTCCGCTCAATATTTGGGAAGAGGACCAGGGCCTCTATAAATAGGACTAGCCACCACTAGCAGGGCGGATCATTCGGACCACTCTTGCACTCACCAGCTCACCAAGCACTAGAACACCTCGCCTTAGGAGGTTGTTCTTCCCTTGTAACTGTTCATCCCACCCCAAGAGGCAATCCACCACACCACACAGGAGTAGGGTATTACACCACAACGGTGGTCCAAACCAGTATAAATCTTGTGTCTCTGTGTTCTTTGGGTTCGTCGAGCTAGTCCGTGAGATCGTGGAGCGCGTGGGCTTGGGAGAGGAGAGACATTCGTGCACACCTCAGTGTTCGAACCTTGAGGGTTTTGCCGAAACCCATGATCTGACATTTGGCACGCCAGGTAGGGGTTCGCCGGAGCTTCTCCCCCGACGGCTTCGCCTCTCCGACCTGCTCTCATGGACGACGCCGCTTCCCCGACTGGATCGACAGGCGCCCTCAGCAGCACCGTGGGGCTGCGAGCCTTCACCCCCGCCTTGCGACGGGCGCAGTGGCCTAACAAGTTCAAGCCAGAGATGCCGCCCTACTACGACGGTGCAACAGACCCGGTGGCCTTCCTGCTGGCATACGAGGAGGCCATTTTGGAGGCCGGGGCGACGACAAGGTCATGGCCAACTGGCTCCCCATGGCCCTGACTGGTGTGCCGCGCGCTTGGCTCCTCCACCTACCGGGATCTTCTGTAGCCTCCTGGGTGGAGCTGCACGCCCTCTTCATCGCACGTTTCGGGGGACCAGCACCGCCCGCTGTTGCGGCTCTCCTCGGCGGCTCGCAGGCGCCGCCCTCAGACCGTCACACCAAGCCGTTCTTTCACCAGATTGGCGCGGCCTCCACGCGGCTGGGGGATCCCTCGGGTTGGGCGGCGCCCACGGCCAACCCGACCTTCGACTCAGGGGATCACCCAGTCACCACCGTCGGTTCGGGCATGCTCCCAATGCTTTGCACGCCTACCATCTGTAGTGTAGCCGTCACCAAGACCCTCATCGACGGTGGCGTCGGCCACAACATGCTCTCCGTGGAGGCGTTTAGCCTCCTCCACATACCGCTTGAGCGGCTCCACCCCAGCAAGCCCTTCTCCGGGGTCGGTGGCGGCTCCTCCAACCCCCTAGTTCAGATCCGTCTCCCCGTGACCTTTGGCACTCGCGACAACTACCGCACCGAGCTGATCGACTTCGACATCGCTCGCATCGACCTACCGTACAATGCCATCCTCGAGTACCGAGCACTGGCTCGATTCATGGCAGCCACTCATCCTGCCTACAACCTCATGAAGATGCCGGGGAGCAAGGGTGTCCTCATCGTGGCCAGTGACAGCAAGGAGGCCTTGACGGCCCTCAAACTCGCTTTCAGGGCCACGGCGGCGGCCTGTCCGGCAGGCAAGGCCTAGCCCGGAGCCAAGGGGGCTACGCCGACCAAGAAGAAGGAGCTATTCACTCAAGGGCACGCCAAGACAAAGCAAATACCAGTTGACGAGGACGGGGCCCCGGGCGCCACCTTCACTATAGGAGCCAACCTCACCCCAGATCAAGAAAGGGAGTTGGTGGACATCCTGCGGGCGAACAAGGAAGTGTTCGCCTGGGAGCCCAAGCAGCTGGTTGGGGTCCCGAGAGGAGTGATTGAGCATCATCTGAAGGTGCGCACCAATGTGCGCCATGTGAAGCAGAGGGCACGGCGATAGTCCACGGAGAAGTAGGATTTCATCGTCCAAGAAAACCGCAAGCTGGAGGCAGCGGGTGTCATTCGTGAGGTCTGGTACCCAGAGTGGCTGGCGAACCCTGTCGTCGTGCCAAAGAAAGGAGGGAAGGAGCACATGTGCGTCGACTTGACCAACTTCAACAAGGCTTGCCCTCAAGACCCATTCCCGCTACCGCGCATCGACCAGATTGTTGACTCCACCGTAGAGTGTGACCTACTATGCTTCTTGGATGCGTTCTTAGGCTATCACCAGATCAAGATGGTGGTCGAGGATGTGGAGAAGACGGCCTTCCTGACCCCGTGCGGGGTGTACTGCTACACTTGCATGCCGTTTGGACTGCGCAACGCGGGAGCAACCTTCCTGCGGTTGAGGGCGGCAGCTCGGGAGAAACACTGAGGCTTATGTCAACGGCATCATGGTGAAATCTCAGGAGGCGAGAACTCTGATTCAGGACCTAGAGGGGACCTTCGCGAGCCTGCACTAGGTGGATTTGCGGCTCAACCCGGAGAAGTGTGTGTTTGGTGTCCCTTGAGGCAAGCTGCTGGGTTTCCTCGTGTCACACAGGGGGATCGAGGCCAACCCGAAGAAGATCAAGGCAATTGAAGACATGAGCCCACCACAAACCCTCAAAGAGATGCAGAAGCTTGCCGGCTGCGTGACCTCGCTGGGGCGCTTCATCTCCTAGCTGGGGGAGCGCGCCCTGCCTTTCTTCAAGCTGATGAAGAAGAAAGGCACGTTCGAATGGACTCTCGAGGCTGACCTGGCATTTCAAGACCTCAAGAGATACTTGACCAGCCCGCCGGCGAAGGTAGCACCTCGTCCTCTCGAGCCCTTGGTGCTCTACCTATCTGCCACACCCCACTCCGCCAGCGCAGCGTTGGTGGCCATCAGAGAAGAGCGCCAAGTCAAGGGCCATCCAAATGGATCCACCAAGCCGGGTGAGGGAGCACAACACCAGGACAATGCTCCTGAGGCAGCGGTCACTCCGGCAGATTGTCAAACCCCTGAAGTCGGAGATCCATGAGAAACACCTCAGCCCCCTGGAGCCGAAGACTCCACCAGCTCTCCCGCCCTCATTTAGCACCCGGTATACTTCGTCAGCACGGTGCTACGAGATGCGAGAGCACGATACCCCATGCCTCAGAAGCTCTTCCTCACGCTCCTAGTGGCCTCTCGCAAGTTGCGCCACTACTTCCAGGGTCACCCCATCAAGGTCGTCTCAGCTTTACCGCTGGAGAGAGTGCTCAGGAGTCCCAATGTTGTGGGAAGAGTTGCCGAATGGAACATCGAGCTACAAGCGTTTGACTTGGAGTTTAGCACAACCAGGGTCATCAAGGGGGTTGTGCTCGCCGACTTTGTGGCAGAATGGACTGACGCCCCGGAGCTCGAAGCAGGTGAGAACTAGTCCCTCTCGCCAGGAAGCGAAGCACCAGACGGTTGGGTCATGTACTTCGACGACGCGTTCGCGCGCCAGGGCGCGAGGGCTGGAGCAGTGCTTATCTCGCCCACCCAGGACAAGCTCTACTACGTCGTGCAGCCCTTCTTCCAGCATAGGGCGAGAAGGTCTCCAACAACATTGCTAAGTACGAGGGGTTGATCGCCGGCATCAAGGCTACAGCAGCCCTGGGAGTGAAGCCCCTTACCATCAGGGGTGACTCTCAGCTCCTCGTCAACTTCTCCAACAAGGTGTACGAGCCAAGGGACGAGCACATGGAGGCGTACCTCACAGAAGTATGCAAGATGAAGAAGCAATTCCTGGGGCTAGAGCTGCAGCACGTTCCCCGTGACACAAACAAGGAAGCTGAAGAGATCGCCAAGAGGGCGTCAAAGCGTCAGCCCTAGGAACTAGGTGTCTTCGAAGAACGTCTCTTCAAGCCCTAAGCAACCCCACCAACCACTAGGCCAGCACCGCCTCGGGAGCTCCCTCACCGCCAACTTCAGGAGCCCTCGCCTGCGGCCCAACCTCGATAGCCCATCCGCTCCTAGCACTCGAGCCTCGGGAGGGGTGCTAGATCGAGGAGTTCAAGGCGTACCTAACGCAAGGCACATTGCCGGAGAAGGAAGAGGACGTGGAGCGCGTGGCCCAGCAGGCTACGACATACTGCATTCGGGACGGTGAGCTATACAGGAAGCGGCCAAATGACATTTTTCTGCGATGCATCTCCAGGGAGCAGGGAAATGAGTTGCTGGCCGACATACATGGCGGAGACTGCGGGCACCACTCGTCATCGCGCACCCTGGTCGGCAAGGCTTTCTGCAGTGGATTCTACTGGCCCACGGCACTCAATGACGCAGCCGAGCTGGTGAAATCTTACAAGGCCTGCCAATTTCACGCCAAGTAGATCCATCAGCCAGCTCAGGGCCTCCAAACTATCCCGCTCTCGTGGCCATTTGTAGTCTGGGGGCTTGATATCTTAGGCCCGTTCCCTCGAGCGCCAGGGGGCTACCGCTACCTCTACATCGCCATCAACAAGTTCACCAAGTGGGCGGAAGTGGAAGCCGTACACACCATCCCAGCCGGATCAGCAATTAAGTTCATCAAGGGCCTCGTAAGCCGCTTTGGGGTCCCCAATCGCATCATCACTGACAACGGCACACGGTTCACTAGCAATCTCTTCAAAGCATATTGTGCTAACCTTGGAATGCAGATCTGGTACGCTTCAGTGGCACACCCCAGGAGCAATGGCCAAGCTGAGCGTGCCAACGCGGAAGTCCTGAGGGGCCTCAAAACCAAGACATTCAAGAAGAAGCTCGAGGCCTGTGGAAGGGGCTAGCACGACGAGCTCCAGTCCATGCTATGGTCCATCCGCACCACCGCCACCAAGCCAACAGGCGAGACACCATTCTTCCTCGTCTATGGAGCTGAAGCGGTTCTCCCACATGAGGTCAGGCATCGCTCTGCGTGGGTCCTGGCATTCGATGAAACGTAGCAAGACACCATGCGGGGGATGGATCTTGCGCTGGGGGAGGAACGCCTCCGTGAAGCCTCGCTCCGAGCTGCGAGGTACCAGCAGGCACTACGGCGGTACCACTGCCGCAGTGTTCGCTCCAGGACGCTCGAGGTGGGCGATCTCGTCCTGAGGCGGGTGCTCTCCAGGGAAGGGCTGCACAAGCTCTCGCCCATGTGGGAGGCCCCGTTTCGGTCGCCCACGTCTCTAGGCCTGGCGCCGCGCGCCTGGAGACGCCGGACGGGATCCCCATCCAGAATGCCTGGAACATCCAGCACCTCCAAAGGTTCTAAAGCAAGGCCTGGCGCCTGTTAAGCAAGGCCCAGTGCCTGGAAGGTCTCTGCTCGTGACACTCTCACGTAATAATGAGTGGGGTTGTACACGCCCCGGAGTCTTAGGAGTGCTGCCCTCGGGCCTCGGGGGCTCCCTCCCACGTCCTAGTGGTAGTAATTAGCACCACGCTGGTGAGAAGACAAGAAGACTAGACTAGGTGCCGGACGTGGCTTTTCATTTGCTTTTAGCAGTTGGCTCGCACCTCTTTAATGAAAATTTGCCTTCTGCTATTCCTTGTCGACTTGGTTCCTTCGCCTTTTGCCTCCTCTTTTCTGCCCTCAGTTCCTCGTTTTCAGCTCGTACTCTCCCTCGCGTGCCTCGCGAAGGGGCTCGACAGGTGCCCACGTCAGCATTTTGCGTTTTTTTCCTCTTCTTCGCAAGGCACCCTTGCTCGAGCTCATGAACTGGCGCCCCCCTTTCAATTCATGACCCTCGGGTACCGTGATGCGAAGCGCTGGATCGTGGCCCACTGCGCCCGCAACCAGGGCTCAGAACGGCTTGGAGAATAAGAATTTCCTAATGAATTTTGCAGTTCTCAGACGTCTCCCAAGTCATGGAAACCTCGCCATGTACTGGAAACGTGCGCCTAACAAGGTGGAGACTACTACTTCGAGCATGTTAAGCTAAGTTATTCCTACATGCCTACATTCAACATTTATGCTGCAACATGACACAGGAACAATAAACATAGCATAGCGACTTAAAACACGGTTCGTTTCACGCTCCCGCAGGGCTCTATACTTGTCTTTTTTTAAAAGTGCAGGAAGGAAAGAACAAACAAAAGCGGTGCGTACACCCACAGCAGCTCGCGTGAATGGGCCTATGGCGCCCCACCGGACTCAGCCAGACCCCTCCTTGCGCTTCACCGAGGCGCGGTGATGAGATGACCCATTGTCGCCCTCCAAGCGAGCATGACGGTGCGGCGGCTGGTCGTAGCCGCCGCCGCTGGAGCTGTCATCGGAGGAAGAGCCGTCATAGCTGGGCCAACTGTGGCGAGCACCAAGGGCGGGCTCACCCTCATCCTCGTCACGGCCTTCACCAAGGCCGAGCACCTCGCCGTCGTTGTTGTCCTCGAGGGCGGACGGTCAATCATCCTTAGGCACTGGCCTAAAGTTGCAAAGACCTTCAACATGAATGAAGGCTCAACATTCGTCTTCCGCTTCAGCAGTTTTCCAAATGATATGCATCTGTCTATGTACCTTCTATGATGCTAATTTCAAAAGGATCTACATGTCGCATGTGAAACTTGGTGTTGGTGCAGTTGTGTAATGGGGTAGCTGAGTGCTGGGAGTGAAGCGCCTTACCATCAGGGGTGACTCTCAGCTCCTCGTCAACTTCTCCAACAAGGTGTATGAGCCAAGGGACGAGCACATGGAGGCGTACCTCACGTTAAGCTTCCGCATGTGCTTTGACTTGTATGCTCTGAATGTTGGGTCATGAGACCCATGTTTGTAATATCTCGCTCCTTGGAGCCTAATGATTAAACACTTGACTCGTAGAGTCTTGTTGTGATGCCATGTTGTATTTACACATATCGAGCATATTGTGTGTATGATTGAAATGCTTGGTATGTGTGGGATCCGACAATCTAGTTGTTTATCCTCGGCAGCCTCTCTTATGCGGAAATGTAGTCTAGTGCTTCCTTGAGCCATAGTAGTCCGTTACAGCCTGGTTCACCGGAGTCCTTCTAGCCCAGCACTACTTCTCAGGACACTTGACTGGACGGCATGTGTTTCACTTTGTTCCTGTGTCTGTACCTTCAGGGAAATGTCACGCGGTGACATCCGGAGTCCTGCCTAGCCTGCTACAGACCGGGTTACCAGAGTCCTGTTAGCCCAGTGCTACAGCCCGGATTCACACGCTGTTGACCGACATGCTCGAGGTTGATTCATGTATGCCTGTCCCCATGGGTTAGTGCCGCTTTGGGTTCACGACTAGCCATGTCGGCCCGGGTTCTTTGTCATATGGATGCTAGCGACACTATCATATACGTGAGCCAAAAGGCACAAACAGTCCCGGGCCAGGTAAGGTGGCACCCGTGGGAATACCGTGCGTGAGGACGCAAAGTGATATGATGTGTTACATGCTAGATCGGTGTGACTTAGGATCGGGGTCCTGACATGCTAGGCTCGTCGAGTTTAACCCGAGTGTTCCGCATGTGCAAAACTGTCTTGCACTTGTTGTATGTGAACGTAGAGTCTATCACACCCGATCATCACATGGTGTCTCAACACGACGAACTATAGAAACGGTTCATACTCAGAGAGAACACTTTTACCTTGAAATTTAGTTAAGGGATCATCTTATAATGCTACCCCCGTACTAATTAAAATAAGATGCATAAAAGATAAACATCACATGCAATCAAAATATGTGACATGATATGGCCATCGTCATCTTGTGCTTTTGATCTCCATCTCCATCTCCAAAGTATCGTCATGATCTCCATCATCACCAGCTTGACACCTTGATCTCCATCCTAGTGTCGTGGTTGTCTCGCCAACTATTGCGTCTACGACTATCGCTAATTCATAGCGATAACGTAAAGCAATTACATGGCGCTTGCATTTCATACAATAAAGAAACAACCATAAGGCTCCTACCGGTTGCCGATAATTTACAAAGCATGATCATCTCATACAATAATGTGTAACTCATCACGTCTTGACCATATCACATCACAACATGCCCTGCAAAACCAAGTTAGCTGTCCTCTACTTTGTTGTTGCAAGTTTTACGTGGCTGCTACGGGCTTCTAGCAAGAACCGTTCTTACCTAGGGCACAAAACCACAATGGTGTTTCGTCAAGTTTGGTGTTTTAACCTTCTTCAAGGACCGGCCGCAGTCAAATTTGATTCAACTAAAGTAGGAGAAACAGACACCCGCCAGCCACCTTTATGCGAAACTAGTTGCATGTCTGTCGATGGAACCGGTCTCATGAACGCGGTCATGTAAGGTTGGTTTAGGCTGCTTCATCCCACAATAGCGCTGAATCAAAATAAGACGTTGATGATAAGCAGTATGACTATCACCACCCACAACTCCTTGTGTTCTACTCGTGCATATCATCTACGCATAGACCTGTCTCATGATGCCACTGTTGGGAAACATAGCATGGAATTTCAAAAAAAATCCTACGCTCATGCAAGATCTATCTGGGAGATGCATAGCAACGAGAGGGGGAGAGTGTGTCTATGTACCCTCGTAGACCGAAAGCGGAAGCGTTTAACAAGGTGGTTGATGTAGTCGAACTTCTTCTTGTTCTGACCGATCAAGCACCGAATGTACGGCACCTCCGACTTCTGCACACGTTCAGCTCGGTGACGTCCCTCGAACTCTTGATCCAGCAAAGTGTCAAGGAAGTAGATGAGTTCCCTCAGCACGACGGCATGGTGATGGTGATGGTGAAGTGATCCGCGTAGGCTTCGCCTAAGCACTATGAGAATATGACCGTAGGCGTAAACTGTAGAGGGGGCGCCGCACACGGCTAACAATTGTTGTTGTGTTGTGCTAGGGGCGCCCCCCCCACACACACATATATATAGGTGGGAGGGGGACGGGAGGCAGCCTGGCGCACCACATAGGTGGCCGGCCGACCCTAGGGCTCCTACCCTGGCCATGTTTGGACAAGGGGGAAAGGAAGGAGGGGGAGGGGAAGGAAGTAGGAGTCCTACTTCATACTTCACTTTTCCTCCTCTCCTTTTATTTCCTCCCCATATGGCTGGCCCTATAGGGGGCACACCAGCCCCTTGTGGGATGGTGTGTTCCCTCACTTGGCCCATTAAGCCCATATCTTTGCCGGGGGGTGCCCGGAACTCCTTCTGGTGACCCGATATGTACCCGGTACCCTCTGGAACACTTCCGGTGTCCAAATACTATCGTCCCATATATAAATCTTTACCTCTCGACCATTTCAAGACCCTCATCATGTCCGTGATCTCATACGGGACTCCGAACAACATTCGGTCACCAAATCATATAACTCATATAATACTAAATTGTCATCAAACGTTAAGCATGCGGACCCTACGGGTTCGAGAACTATGTAGACATGACCGATACACTTCTCCGGTCAATAAACAATAGAATAACCTGGATGCTCATATTGGTTCCTACATATTCTACGAAGATCTTTATCTGTCGAACTGTTATGACAGCATACGTTATTCCGTTTGTCATCGGTATGTTACTTGCCCGAGATTCGATCGTCGGTATCTTCATACCTAGTTCAATATCATTATCAGCAAGTCTCTTTACTCGTTCCATAATACATCATCCCGCAACTAACTCATTACTCACATTGCTTGCAAGGCTTCTTAGGATGTGTATTACCGAGAGGGCCCAGAGATACCTCTCCGATACTCGGAGTGACAAATCCTAATCTCGATCTATGCCAACTCAACAAACACCTTCGGAGATACCTGTAGAGCATCTTTATAATCACCCATTTACGTTGTGACGTTTGATAGCACAAAAGTCATTCCTCCGGTATCCGGGAGTTGCATAATCTCATAATCAGAGGAATATGTATTTGACATGAAGAAAGCAATAGCAATAAAACTGAATGATCATTATGCTAAGCTAACGGATGGGTATTGTCCATCACATCATTCTCCTAATGATGTGATCCCATTATCAAATGACAACTCATGTCCTTGGTTAGGAAACCTTAACCATCTTTGATCAACGAGCTAGTCAAGTAGAGGCTCACTAGGGACATAGTGTTTGTCTATGTATTCATACATGTATCAAGGTTTCCGATCAATACAATTCTAGCATGAATAATAAAGATTTATCATGAATAAGGAAATGTAAAAATAACAACCTTATTATAGCCTCTAATATTTCCTTCAGTTGTGCTTAAGCAGAGGTTCTTGTTCAAAGAAAATTCTATCTATTTCATTTCTCTCATGCATATGCAAGTCATTTTCATGGTCTAGAAAATATTGCTCTAAAGGATCAGTAGGAGGTACAACAATAGAAGCAAGACCAATTATTTCATCTTTACTAGGAAATTCTTTTTTATGAGGTTTTCTACTAAACATGGAAAAATTAAACTCATGAGACTCATCACCAAAGCTAACACCGACTGTTTGTTTAGTACAGTCTATAGTAGCATTGACAGTGCTCAAGAAAGGTCTACTTAATATTATGGGACAAAAGTCATCCTTTGGGGAACCAAGGACTAGAAAATCAATAGGATATTTTGTTTTCCCACACAAGACCTCAACATCTCTAACAATCCCAAGTGGTGTGATGGTGTCTCTATTGGCAAGTTTAATAGTAACATATATGTCTTCTATTTCAGCGGGTGTTATGTCATTCATAATTTCTTGATAGAGAGTAAAAGGAATAGAACTTATGCTGGCACCTATATCACATAAGCCATGGTAACAATGTGCTCCTATTTTAACTAACATAATAGGCATGCCTATAACAGGTCTATGTTTGTCTTTTGTATCGGGTTTAGCAATTCTCGCTGCTTCACCGATGAGGTAAATAACATGCCCATCAACATTATCGACCAAGAGATCCTTAACCATAGCAATACTAGGTTCTACTTTTATTTGCTCAAGGGGTTTAGGTGCTATAATATTACTTCTATGGACCATAGTTGAAACTTTAGCATGCTCTTTTATCTTAATAGGAAAAGGTGGTTTCTCAATATATGTAGTAGGAACAACTGGATCAACATTATAGAAGATAGTTTCTTCTTTAGCAACTACTGGTTATTTGATTTCTAATTTAATAGGGGATGATACTTAAACCACTTATCTTTAGGGAGATCAACATGAGTAGTAAAAATTAACAAAAAGAGGCTACTATCTCAGAGTTAAGTCCATACTTAGTGCTAAACTTTTGAAAAGCATCGGTATTCATAAAAGATTTAACACAATAAAACTTAAGCTTAATACCTGACTCTTTACCTTTGTTGAGTTCCCAATCTTCAGAGTTGCGTTTAATTCTCTCTAAAAGATCCCACCTGAATTCAATAGTCTTCTGCATAAAAGAACCGGCACAAGAAGTATCAAGCATGGATGATCATTATGAGAAAGTCGAGCATAGAAGTTCTGAATAATAATTTCTCTCAAGAGCTCATGATTGGGGCATGAATATAACATTAACTTAAGCCTCCCCCAAGATAGAGCGATACTTTCTCCTTCATGAGGCCAAAAATTATATATATAATTCCGATCACGATGAAATAGATGCATAGGATATTTTTTTGGTGGAATTCTAGTTTCAAGCGATTCTAGTTCCAAGATCCAATCTCATCGCATAGCCTATACCATGCCAATGCTCTTCCCGTCAAAGATAAAGGGAAAACCTTCTTCTTCTCTTCATATCTAGGTACACCTACAAGCTTAAATAATCCACATATTTCATCCACATATATGAGATGCATATCAGGATGTTCGGTTCCATCTCCTGCATAAGGATTAGCTAGCAGTTGTTCTATCATACCCGAAGGAATTTCATATTCAACATTTTCAGTAGGTGCAGCAATTTGAGGGGTGACTAATTGTACTTCTGCTTGGGGTCAAGATGCCCCAAACAAACCCCTCAAAGGATTGTTTTCCATAGTAACAAGTGGCAGTAAATTTCAGCATGTAGTGATAATTTTTCCTTACCAATATCCACTTACCAAGAGCGCTTCACTCCCCAGAAACGGCGCCAGAAAAGAGTCTTGATGACCCACAAGTATACGGGATCGATCGTAGTCATTTCGATAATTAAGAGTGTCGAACCCAACGAGGAGCAGGAGGAAATGACAAGTGGTTTTCAGCAAGGTAATATCTACAAGCACTGAAATTGTCGGTAATAGATAGTTTGATAGCAAGATAATTTGTAACGAGCAATGTAACCGCAAATAGTATGCAGGAAGGTAGCCCAATCCTTTTGTGGCAAAGGACAGGCCAAAACGGTTTCTTATAATAAGCAAAATGTTTTTGAGGGCACACAGGAATTTCATCTAGTCACTTTCACCATATTGGTTTGATTTCTGTTCATTACTTCGATAATTTGATATGTGGGTGGACCAGTTCTTAGGTGTTGTTCTTACTTGAACAAACCTCCTACTTATGATTAACCCCCTCGCAAGCATATGCAACTATGAGAAAAGTATTAAGATAAAATCTAACCATAGCATTAAACATTTGGGTCCAAATCGGTCCCTTACAAAGTAGCACAAAAACTAGGGTTTAAAATTCTATCACTCTAGCAACCCATCATCTAATAACTACTCCACAATGCATTCCCTTAGGCCCAAATATGGTGAAGTGTCATGTAGTCAATGTTCACATGACACCACTAAGGGAGTCACAACATACATATCGTCGAAATATCGAACACATATCAAATTGACATGATTACTTGCAACATGATTTCTCCCCTGACCTCAAGAACTAAATTAACTACTCACAAGTGATAAACATGCTCATGATCAGAGGGGTATTGCATAGCATAATGGATCTGAACATATAATCTTCCACCAAATAAACCATATAGTAATCAACTACAAGATGTAATCAACACTACTAGTCACCCACAGGTACCAATCTGAGGTTCCAGTACAAAGATTGAACACAAGAGATGAACTAGGGTTTGAGAGGAGATGGTGCTGTTGAAGATGTTGATGAAGATTGGCCTCCCAAAGATGCGAGGGTTGTTGGTGATGATGATGATGATGATTTCCCCCTCCAGGAGGGAAGTTCCCCTGGCGGAAATGCTTCGCCGAGGGGAAAAGGTGCTCCTGCCCAAGTTCCGCCTGGAGACGGCGGCGCTCCGTCCTGAAAGTCCTCTTCTTATTTTTTCTAGGTCAAAGTGTCTTATATACCAGAAGATGGGCACCGGAGGTGGAACTAGGAGGGCACAACCCACCAGGGCACGCCTAGGGGCCCTGGCGCACCTAGGTGGGCCCCCTCTGGTACTTATTTGCTCCAATATTTATTAAATAGTCAATAAAAATTCTCTGTGAAGTTTCAGCTCATTTGGAGTTGTGCCGAATAGGTGGCCTGACATTGCTTTTTCAGGTCCAGAATTCCAACTGCCGGTATTCTCCCTCTTGATGTAAACCTTGCATATTATGAAAGAAAAGGAATTAGAATTACTCCAAAAGGCATTATTATGCATAAAAACATTATAAATAATAGTAGGAAAACATGATGCAAAATGGACGTATCACACGACACGTTCTGGCTTCCGGATAACATTGGTGTTACTTTTTTCTCATGAAGTAGCACCTTCGGTTTGGTTTCACAACCACTGTTTGGACGAGATCACAAACTTTGGACATCAGAAGAACTGGATGTTCGTCTTCCTGCTTCACCAATTTTGCCTTGATCTCTCGCTTGTAAGGCTCCGGACAATCCTTCGCAAAGTGACCCATCTCGTTGTTGTTATAGCACTTGACCTCGGACATACCCAAGTTCCGCGGCTTCTGCTCTTTAGATCGGTCCGCCTTACCACGACTTTGTGGCTTGCATTTTCCTTTGCCTTTCTCGGTTTGTCCGCCGCTCTTCACGTTGCTTGAGCCTTCGCCGTTGCGCCTTCCTTTGCTACTTGGGGACTCCCACTCTATGTGCGAGTACATGAGTTGGTCACTACCTCCTCCTTTGCGTTTTCGACATCCACGAGCATTCTCTCCCCATTTCCGCAAGCTTTTGATCGCCTCCGTTGTGGTCATGTTGTCGATGTCGTGAAACTGCTCGAGCGTGCCGATGATGTACGTGAATTCATCAGTCATCAAACTAAAAAACTTCTCCACAATCTCGGCCTCCTCGAGCTCTGCACCAAGCGCACAGATCTCTCCCACCAAAGTAGTCAGATGCATGGCATAGTCGTTCACTGATTCAATTTCCTCCATCTGCAACTGGTGAAATTGGTGCTTCAGCACTTGTGCCCAAGCCTTCGTGATGCGATCTTCTCTGATCCTCATCTCCTTGAGTGTGTTCCACGCCTCTCTTTCCGTCTCGAACTCTTCCAATGTCATCAGCATGGAATCGGGCACAGACTGGGCTATGGCGGCCATGGCACCTTTGTCGCACTCCTCGTCGATGTCTTCGTCCGTGATGGCCTCCCACACTTGAAGGGTTTGGAGAATAATCTTCATCTTGACCGCCCACACGCCGTAGTTGGCATCGGTGAGCATCAGGTACTCGATGGGGATTTTGTGATGCGCCTGCACATTGGCAGCGCCCGTTCCACCATCTCTGGTCGTTGTCTTGACACCCTTCTTCACCTTGTCGATGTTCTTGTTCTCCTTGGAACCGGTGTTGTTGGACTTGACTGACTCAGTGTCGCTGTCCCCTATCATAGATCGTAGATCGTCGAGACTCTGATATCAATTGTTGGTTTTGAATACTTAAAATCCTCCAAGAGATCCACGTATGTGCAACTAGCTAGCAAGCAAGCTAGCAGGCAGCTTAATTGATTATGGTCGTACGTACATGTGTAGCTGGCGACACTTGCGATCAAACTAGATAGAGGAAACTCTGTTTTTGTGGTGTGTAAGACTTGCACCTTATCATTTATTTTCTCCAGTATATAAAGGGAAACACGACTGACTTGTCACATCCAACTCGTAGCCTAGACGGGCAACCAACACAACGCGACCGGGATTCGTACAAGAACATCCGGTTTACCTTACGTGAGATATTTCCTAAACATAATCTTTTTAGGACACTTGACCTATTACAACTACAACTAGATTACTTACTATAGTTGAGCTAGGAGTAGTCGGCAGAGAGGGCGGAGGCCTGGATGCGGAAGTCGTTGGGCTGGTGGTTGAGCAGGGTGGCAAAGTAGGAGGTCCAATAGGCACGCGCCTTCTTCATTCGTGAGGGATTGATCGAAGACTTGTACTATGCTTGTGTTTTTTGTCGTGGATGTTGAGTATAAATTTGTGTTGCATGTATTATGTGTTGTGGCTCACCTCATAGTCATCTATAGTTGAGGTTGAGGCCTACCCTGTTGACGGTGTCAAAACCGGTGGATCTCGGGTAGGGGGTCCCGAACTGTGCGTCTAGGCGGATGGTAACAGGAGACAAGGGACACGATGTTTTTAGCCAGGTTCGGGCCCTCTCGATGGAGGTAAAACCCTACTCCTTCTTGATTGATATTGATGATATGGGTAGTACAAGAGTGGATCTACCACGAGATCAAGGAGGCTAAACCCTAGAAGCTAGCCTATGGTATGATTGTTGTTCTGTCCTACGGACTAAAACCCTCCGGTTTATATAGATACCGGAGGGGGCTAGGGATACACAGAGTCGGTTACAATGGTAGGAAATCTACATATCTGTATTGCCAAGCTTGCCTTCCACACCAACGAAAGTCCCATCCGGACACGGGACGAAGTCTTCAATCTTGTATCTTCATAGTCTTAGAGTCTGGCCGATGATGATAGTTCGGCTATCCGGACACCCCCTAGTCCAGGACTCCCTCAGTAGCCCCTGAACCAGGCTTCAATGACGACGAGTCCGGCGCGCATATTGTCTTCGACATTGCAAGGCGGGTTCCTCCTCCGAATAATTCATAGAAGATTGTGAACACCGGGATAGTGTCCGGCTCTGTAAAATAAATTCCACATACCACTGTAGAGAGAATAATATTGACACATGTTCAATCTGTTGACGTATTTTGTGGCGTGACGTCACACCACAACCAAGCCTTTACTCGAATCGTTTTTATTATACCACCTCAGCGCATTTAGCGAAGCGGTTTCCTTGGCATGTCTTGTCGAAGCAGAGATCGTGTTCCCCTTATTCGGAGATTCCCATCAATACGGACGTGGGTAACCCAACCACGCCATTGATTGCGGTGCTTGGGAGACAAGCGAGTTTTACCAGGCCGGTGGGGACGCATAGTTTCGTTCGCCCATATATAAGGGGATAAGGATCCACCTTTTTTACCTACGCCTTCTTCCTCCTTTGCTTATCCATCTCCGCGCACTCGAGCTCCAGCGCCCAAGTCTGCACATCTCTCCTCGACCTTCTCCAGCCATGTCCGGAGCGGAAGGCAAGTGGATGGCCTCCTCCGCTACGGAGGGGCACATCAAGAAGCTGCGCAGCGCCGGATATCTATCCAGCGATATCGCGCACCGGCTCCCCGACAAGGGGCAGCTCATCCCCACCCCCGAACCCCATGAGAGGGTGGTATTCCTTCCCCATTTCCTCCACGGACTGGGCTTCCCACTCCACCCCTTTGTCCGGGGGCTCATGTTCTACTACGGCCTGGATTTCCACGATCTGACCCCGAATTTCATCCTCAACATCTCGGCGTTTATCGTCGTGTGCGAGGCCTTCCTCTGCATCCAGCCCCACTTCGGCTAGTGGCTCAAGACCTTCAACGTCAAGCCGAAGATTGTGAAGGGCAGCCAAGCGGATTGCGGAGGTGCCATGGTGGGCAAGATGCCCAACATCACTTGGCTCGAGGGCGCCTTCGTGGAAACCATCAAAGGGTGGCAATCGGGGTGGTTCTACATCACCGAGCCACGTGACCCTAAATGGGAAGCGGTCCTCGAATTCAGATCTGGCGTCCCCATGCGGCTCACTTCCTGGAAGGAGAAGGGCCCGCTGTGGGGTAGTTCGGAAGAGCTGACCGGACTCCAGTCCTGTCTCCAAACCCTGGTGAACAAGAAGCTCAAGCTTGTCAACATGATCCAGGTCATGCTCACCGGCCGGATTCTCCCCTGCCAACAACGGGACTTCAATTTGTGGGAGTTTGATCCGGCACAGCACCGGACCTTGAGCGGGCTCTTCGACACTACGTACGAAGAAGCCTGGAGGGTGCTGTTCAAGGGCGCCGAAGCTCCCGCATCCGCTACCGAAGATCGCGGATTCAGCTCGCAGCGTCCGGCTGGCGAGGTAAGCCAAGTTATCCTTTATGGGACACTTGCTTTTCATGTTTTGACTTTATGCGGGATCTAAACTCCCAACACCTTTAATAGGCCTAGCAAGTGACGTCCGGACAGGTTAACTGTCCGGCTCCCCTTCCAGAAGACCCAGCGGATGCCCGTTTGAAAGGGCTGCTGGTCCCGGCACTCTACATAGTGCCGGAGAAGAAGGCCAAGAAGAAGGCCACGGGAACTCGAAGGAGTTCCCGGTGTCAGGTGGTATCGGACTCATCGTCCGATGACTCCAAGGCGGACTCCTCCCACGAGGACGAGGAGGAGAAGAAAGAGGCCTCTCCCCCAGCGGGGGGAGAGAAGAAGAGGAAGGCCTCCCTAACGAGGGAGGCCGAAGGGTCCAAGAAGGGAAGGACCCTTCCCCCGGACTGTTCTGCCAACGTCGGCGACGGCGATAAGGAGTGGCCCTCAAGGGCCAAGCCCCTGGCGAGATCGTAAGTATCCGGACTCCCGAATAACTTTATGATTTTTCTTTTCGCCACACGGTGTCTTTCTAATGTCGCATACAACCCTGCAGTCCGCCCAAGGACGATCTTCCCGCTTAGTTGAGCGGGTCCTTGGGTACGTCGGATGTGGATAGTACTTCACTTCCGACCGCCTCCACCCCCCGTGACGCCGACGACGCCGAGGTGGGATCCCAGAGAGGGACCCACCCGGAGGAGGAGGCCCCGGAGGTGCCATAGGGCAACCTCCCAGACATCGTACCGGACTCCGCACCGGAACCTACAGTGGTTCCAGAGTCCGGCGGGTGGCCCCTTCATAAGAAGGGCAAGACTGTGATGCCAGCGGCCTCCGTCCAACCGGAGGCGCCGGATAACTTGCTGGAGGCGCTCAACAGCGCTTCCATCAAAGAGGAACACCGCACTGTCATGAGTGCGGTGATTCAGAAGGTTCAGCTCGCCAAAAGTGGGCTGACCGAGGCCTGCAGCAGCCTCCTAACAGGCTTTGAGGTAAGAATTTTAATATATGTAAAATAGTACCGCATAGATAGTAGCCCCTGATGCTCGGTTCGGTGTTCGGAAAGAAAAGCCGGGCTGAGGATCTAAAAAGATATACGCAGGAGTTTTAAAAAATATGTCAATATGGGATTGCAGGCTGCGCTGCTGACCTCTTCCGCACTGATTGCAGAGGTCAACGCTTTGAAGCAAAGCCTCGAGCGGTCCGAGAGTGATCTCGGCCGTGCCAAGAAGTAGCTCGAGGACAAGGAAGGTGAGTAACACCTTATTAAAGTTGTACCTTACAGGAAAGGATTTGGTTGCAAGAGGAATGACAAGGATAACGTGGGTACTCCAGGGGCCACGAACGAGGTGGCGACCCTGAAGGAGGCGGTGTCCGCGGCCGAACGTAATGCGGCCGCAGAGCATGCTGGGTGAGAAGCAGGAGGCACGGGTGGCGGAGGTACAGCAAGAGCTCCAGGCTCTCATGGAAAAACATGAGAGTTTGGAGCGCGACTCGAAGACTCGAGAGTCCGAGCTTGCATCGGCTCTTGAGAGTGCCAAAGCCGCTAAGGCCGAAGCCCACAAGGCCCTCCAGGAAATCGAGGCGTTGAAGAAAATAGCGGTGGGTAAGGCATTTTTCATGCAAAGCAAGCATGTGAATTTGAATTACCTATTACTTACCCGAATTCGGAGCTCTCTAGGAGCGTTCACAAATCTGGCCCGTAGCGTGCCCGATGCTGCTGCTTTCTACAGGGCCGAGGAGGGGAGCTCGACGGAGAAGGTCTTCTGGTCTTAGTATGCTGAGGCCGAACATCTGGTGCCCCTTAGCGACCAGCTGAAG
Source organism: Triticum dicoccoides (assembly GCF_002162155.2). Taxonomy (NCBI): domain Eukaryota; kingdom Viridiplantae; phylum Streptophyta; class Magnoliopsida; order Poales; family Poaceae; genus Triticum; species Triticum dicoccoides. Next base: position 571,178,530 of record NC_041389.1, on the reverse strand, counting down.
CAGTTGGTCGAGTTCCACAAGGTGGCCGAACAGGCCATGAAGGACCTCATAGTTCGGCTGTGGCCAAAGGAGGCCATGCCTGGGAGCTACTTCAGCCTGGTGCGGCGACTGGTGGATGCTTGTCCATGGGTTGAAGACATCAAGCACTCCACCTGCATTGAAGGTGCCCGTCGGGCCCTTGCCCGTGCTAAGGTGCACTGGGGCAAGATGGACGCTGAGAAGCTTATGACAGACGCGCCACCGCCGGGCAAGGAGTATCGCACGCCCGAGATGTATTATAAGGGTGTCCTGAAGGGTGCCCGCATTATTGCGGGTGAGTGCTCCAAAGATGTAATATTTGAGTAGACTCGCATTTTGTTATCCTGTGCGCTGAAAACTTTGTTCATGTGCGCTAAGCAACGCTTGTTTAATTTAAAATATTACCTTCTGTGCGGCCGTTTGTCAAATCTGAGGGATGGCAAGTCGTCGGCTTCGACCCCCATGCCACGAGTGCTGGGGTGTTCGGGATAAACTTGAGCACTCTTTTTCCCATTTTTGGGTCCATCTAGGGAGGCTCTCAACACAACGAACGAGGCAACCAGACTTATAATGCTTGAACACTCTCACTTAGCCATAGAATTCTATAATTTTAAATTTCGGCGAAGCCCCTAGTGTTCGCAAGGCCGAATTCGGGGCGCTATCCACGCCTGGGCCGCACAAAGCCGGTTCCTCGCTCTAAGCGGCATAAGTCTTTAGGGACTCGAAAAAACCTCTCAAACAGCGACCGGCTCTCGCCTCATCATGACGGTCAGTTTTAGCTTTCTCCACTGAGGCGCTCGCCCAGCTCAACTAGGGCGCAATCGCAGTGGTTCTCCCAGCGCTACCTTAGCCGATATGACGGAACGTAAGGTACCAAAACATGGGAGCCAGGCAAACCCAACTATTGACCCAAGACATGATTCGGAGCCGATGCATATAATGCTATAACTTCGGGGTGCCGCACTTGTGAAAGTGTTCGGACTTATCACACCATAATGTGGGGAACTTAAGCCCCTGGTGTATTTAGCCGTACCAAAGTGTACGGATGCAACATGTCATAAATGAACATATGTGTAAGAAAGGAATGCAATTATAAGCAAAAAAGCGATGCATTGTTTATTCAAGAAATACTGCCATGAATGCAGAACGATATAAATAGTTTGGTAAGCAAGGGATGGGACTATTAAACATGTCCCCCTCCAGGGGTGGGCTGCGGAATGGTGTATAAAACAGGTTTAATGCTCATAATGGAGACCACATGGATACTCGTCGTAGCCTTTCTCCTTCCCTGGCTGTTGCATCGTGAGTTCGGCAGGTCTACTGCCGGACAGGGCCTCTCGTGAACGAAGTCCTGTGGGTAAGAAGAAGAAAAAAAAGAAAAAGGAAAAGAAGAAATGACACACTTGGGAGCCCCTGGTGTGGTTAGGCCGCATTCTGGGCCTGTCGTGGTCGTGCCCCTCCCCCTATGCCCATGGTATCTCCAGAGCGTAATGATGTACGCGAAGGATTAGTCTTGCAATTTTGCAAGGGCTAGGGTTGGGGCCGCATTGCTACGCGTGCTCGGAACGTGCCAGGTGGTCTAGTTGTAGGTTACTCCGGGCGCGTTTAGCCGTGTCCGGTCGCTTAACGGCCGGACTCAAGAAGTGCCTTAAGAGGCTGCACTGTACTTCTGCCGCGAGAGTCGCTGTATGTTCCTCCGTTCAGAGAGAGCGTTCAGTGTTTCCGTTGACCGTGATGACTCCTCGAGGGCCTGGCATCTTGAGCTTGAGGTATGCATAGTGCGGAACCGCATTGAACTTTGCAAACGCGGTCCGTACGAGCAAAGCATGATAGCCGCTGCGGAACGAAACTATGTCAAAGATTAACTCCTCGCTTCGGAAGTTATCCGGGGATCCGAAGACCACTTCCAGTGTAACTGAGCCTGTACAATTGGCCTCTACACCTGGTATGACGCCTTTGAAGGTCGTCTTTGTGGGTTTAATCCTTGAGGGGTCTATGCCCATCTTGCGCACTGTATCCTGATAAAGCAGGTTCAGGCTGCTGCCCCGTCCATCAGGACTCTGGTGAGGTGAAATCCATCGACGATTGGGTCTAAAACCAGCGCGGCGAATCCTCCATGGCGGATGCTGGTGGGGTGGTCCCTTCGATCAAAAGTGATCGGGCAGGAGGACCATGGGTTGAACTTTGGGGCGACTGGCTCCATCGTGTATACGTCCCTGAGTGCACGCTTCCGCTCCCTCTTGGGTATGTGGGTTGCGTATATCATGTTCACCGTCCGCACTTGTGGGGGGAAACCCTTCTGTCCTCTATTGTTTGGCGGTCGGGTCTCTTCCTCGTCATCGCTATGCAGCCCCTTGTCATTGTTTTCGACAATTAGCTTGCCTGCCTGCTTGAATACCCAACAGTCCCTGTTGGTGTGATTAGCTGGCTTTTCGGGGGTGCCGTGTATCTGGCACGAGCGGTCGAGTATTCAGTCCAAATTGGACGGACCCGGAGTAGTTCTTTTGAATGGCTTTTTCCGCTGACCGGGTTTGGAGCCTCTGAATCCGGCATTGACTGCCATATCCTCAGTATTGTTGCCGTTAATGCGGAGTTTGTGCTTGTTGTGACGCGACCTACCGTTGCGGTCCTTGGTATTCGGACTGCCAGAATTTTTGCTGAGGTTGTTGCTGCGAGCTAGCCAGCTGTCCTCTCCCATGCAGAAGCGGGTCATGAGTGATGTGAGGGTTGCCATGGATTTCGGCTTTTCCTGTCCCAGGTGCCGGGCAAGCCACTCGTCGCGGATGTTATGTTTGAAGGCCGCGAGGGCCTCCGCATCCGGACAGTCGACGATTTGATTTTTCTTAGTTAAGAACCGTGTCCAGAATTGTCTGGCCGATTCGTCTGGCTGCTGAATTATATGGCTTAGGTCGTCAGCGTCTGGTGGTCGCACATACGTGTCCTGGAAGTTATCAAGGAATGCGGCTTCCAGGTCCTCCCAACACCCAATTGATTCTGCTGGCAAGCTGTTAAGCCAATGCCGAGCTGGTCCTTTAAGCTTGAGTGGGAGGTATTTGATGGCGTGAAGATCATCACCGCGGAACATGTGGATGTGAAGGATATAGCCTTCGATCCAAACCGCGGGGTATGTTGTGCCATCATAGGATTCAATATTCATGGGTTTAAACCCTTAGGGGATTTGATGATCCCTTACTTCATCCATGAAGCATAGTGGGTGTGCGGCGCCTCTGTATTGGGCTATATCACGATGTAGCTCAAACGAGCTTTGTCTACTGTGTTTGGCCCGGCCGGACTTGCCGTGTCTGGCGCGATAGTTGTCGTCGCGTATCATGGTGCGCCCACGCGATCCGTAGATCGATCTTAATTGTCTTGCCTTATCCTCCAATATATCTCGCAAGTCCAGAGTGTTCCCCTGTCGCTTTGTGATTTTCGAGCGGTGCCGGGGTACGGTTCTAGTGGAGGGCCTAGAGGCCTCTCTGTCGCGGCCATGAAGTGGTCGGTCAGCCGTATTGTGCGCTGGTAGTGTAGGTTTATATGCCTCCTCCTCTAATCGCGGGAGTAGCTTGTGTTTGGGGTAGCTTTTGGAGGGGCGTTCGAGTTCATGCTCTTCGGCCGCAAGGACTTCAATCCATCTGTCGGCTAGCAGATCTTGATCAGCTCTAAGCTCTTGCTGCTTTTTCTTGAGGCTGTTTGCCGTGGCCATAAGCCTGTGTTTAAAACGCTCTTGTTCAACGGGATCCTCAGGTACGACGAATTCGTCATCGTCGAGGCTTGCCTCGTCTCCGGAGGGAGGCATGTAATTATCGTCCTCTACCTCTTCGTCTGCCGCTCTCTCGTGAGGGCTGGCTTCTCCGTCCTCCTGTGCTGAATCTTGCTGGAGGGGGTTGTCTTCGGCACTGTCTGGGGTGTTATTATCTCCGGTGCCGGAATCTCCATTCTTGCTGTGGCGGGATTTAGAGCGGCGCCGCTGATGCTGGCGCTTAGGCTGTTTCCTGGAGGGGTCTTCCTCCGTTGTTCCATCGCCATTCCCATCCTTTGGGATGTCCACCATGTATATGGCGTATGACGAGGTGGCTTTCCAGTGCCCAGTGGGTGCTGGTTCTTGGTCGTCTCTGACATCGTCGTCCATACTGTCGATGTCTTCGGAGTCGAAGTCTAGCATGTCGGTTAGATCGTCGACAGTGGCTACTGAGTGGGTGGTGGGTGGGTTTTGAATTTCTTCGTCGTCCGCATCCCAACCGTCCTGACCGCAGTCCGGCCAGGGCTCTCCTGATAACGAGAGATATTTTAGCGAATTCAGGATGTCGCCAAAAGGTGAGTGTTGAAAGATGTCCGCAGCGGTGAACTCCATAATCGGCGCCCAATCAGATTCGATTGGAGGGGGCGCGGGAGGTTCGGAGTCCGGCGAGGAGTCCAGCACCTCGGAGTCACGAGCTTCACAAGGGACAACGTCAGTATTCGGCTCCATCGCCGTAGAGGTTGCAGCCCCCGAGGCGGTGTCTAGCCACCCGTCCTCAATCTGCGCAGCCGGCTCTGAATTAAGGGTCGGAGCGGACTCGTGTGCGGCCTCCAGGGCACTATCCGGCGACAGAGCTAGATCATGCCCATCGTGACAGTGCGGCGCGCTCGGCTGTGGCTCGAATCCATCGAAGATCAAGTCTCTGCGGATGTCAGCCGTGAAGTTCAGACTTCCAAATCTGACCTGACGGCCAGGGGCGTAGCTTTCGATCTGCTCCAGATGGCCAAGCGAATTGGCCCGCAGTGCAAAGCCGCCGAATACGAAGATCTGTCCGGGGAGAAAAGTCTCACCCTGGACTGCGTCGTTGTTGTTGATGATCGAAGGAGCCATCGAGCCTATCGATGATGACAGAGAGGAACTCTCAATGAAAACACCAATGACGGTGTCAAAACCGGCGGATCTCGGGTAGGGGGTCCCGAACTGTGCGTCTAGGCGGATAGTAACAGGAGACTTGGGACACGATGTTTTTACCCAGGTTCGGGCCCTCTCGATGAAGGTAAAACCCTACTCCTACTTGATTGATATTGATGATATGGGTAGTACAAGAGTGGATCTACCACGAGATCAAGGAGGCTAAACCCTAGAAGCTAGCCTATGGTATGATTGTTGTTCTGTCCTACGGACTAAAACCCTCCGGTTTATATAGACAGCGGAGGGGGCTAGGGTTACACAGAGTCGGTTACAATGGTAGGAAATCTACATATCCATATTGCCAAGCTTGCCTTCCACGCCAAGGAAAGTCCCATCCGGACACGAGACGAAGTCTTCAATCTTGTATCTTCATAGTCTTGGAGTCCGGCCGATGATGACAGTTCGGCTATCCGGACACCCCCTAGTCCAGGACTCCCTCACCTGTACTTATATATACGTGCACCAGCACCCCATCAATACAATGTGTATTGCAAAATTATTCGTCTACATGGTATCATCTCTGAAGGTCCTGACCTAGGGCGAAGCCGCCGCGCCACCCCTACGCGCTGCCGCCTCTGCCGCTCCCCACCGCCGCCGCACCCCGCCACCACCGCGCCTCTCCCTCTCGCACTGTCGTCACCCCGTGTCGCCCGCTTCCGCCCCTACCGCGCCACGCCACCTCCCTCCCACCCCGCGCCAACTCCCTCATGCACTGCATCGTCCCTCATGACCGCACTGCCACCTCCCTCTAGCCGCCACGGCGCCTTCCCGTACCACCGCAACCGCCGCACCATCTGTCGCAGCCGCTCGTCCCGCCACTGCCATCCTCTTCTTCCCTCCCAACAAAACCCTAACCCTAGCTTCCTCCCTTCACCTACGTCATCACCGCATCCATGGACTCCTCCTCGGGCTCCTCCTCATCGAACCCCTTCACCGGCCCCGAGCCCTCTGCCGAGGCCATCCATGACCTCAACACTGAGGTCCGGTCCCCATCTGCCTCGACAGCTCCAACACCTCATACTACGTGTGAAAGACCTACTTCAACCTCATCTTTCGCGAGTACTACCTCACCGAGCACATCGATGGCTCCGTGGACAGCGCGTACGTGAAGGGCGACCCGGAGTGGTCCACCATTGAGGCCACGCTCATCTGATGGTTTTATCAAACCGTCTCGATGGACATATTCCACACGGTTGTCGCTGAGGACGGTGATGCTTGCGCCGTGTGGACCAAGATCAACGCGCTCTTCACCGACAACAAACTTCAGTGCCGTGTGTTCTTCCAGCGGGAGTTCTTCGGCTGTCACCAGGACAACTCCACCATCGATGAGTACTCACTACTGCAGGATGCTGCTAAGGCGACACTACGATCAGAGACCCTTCGATGAAACTATGTGCGTTGCAATAATCGCAAACGATGGTGTAAAAAACGCAAAATGTTTGTGATGGAGGATGCATCGACACGGTTCAGATTTTAGGTGCGTGTGCGATGTAGGGCATACGGTTCAGTTCAATTACCTGTTTGCGATGAGGCGGAATAAAAGAAACGGTCAGCCAGATGAACGCGTATGCAATATACAGCATATGGTTCACTCGGATGAACTATTTGTGATTAGACAACACAAGAAACGGTCAGCCAGATCAAGGTGTGTGCGATATTCGGCATGCGGTTCACTCGGCCTTGTCGTCAGTGTGTGACCTCTGTGGCAACCGTTCGCTCCCCACTAGCCTCTTCTTGTACCGTGGCAACTATCCACCGCCTCTTCGCCTTTCCCTCTCGATTTGGAACTGTTATCGCACGCTCTTCCTCACTCCATTTGCCTTCACCCTTCCTTCTGCCATTGTTCGATCGTCTTCTCCATGGAGGGAACAGGCCGGAAACAACCCCATTATTCTTGCCCCAATCTGAAAGATGATGTGGTGGAGGAACTCATTGATCGGTGTGATGTCATCACCTCGGCTAGCATGGCAGGTTTGTTCAAGTCCATTCTCGACTCAACGAATAACATCATTGCAAAGAACCCAAGGGTTCAGGAGCGGTTTGATCTCCCCTATCTTCTTCGCCATGACGCTGGTCGCTGGCGTGGGGACGACGGAAGCGTCGCCTTGTGCAAGTTGATGCCGCTTGATAATGATACGTGTGAAGTTAAGATGCCATCGCTTGAGGGTAAGGCTTGGGCAGGCGCAAATGGAGATTGGGTTGTTTAGGGTATAACTGTGAGTGGGAACTTGTAAACGTGTACACTCGTCACCGGGTTCCACTTCCAAAAATCACAAACTGCCCTGAGGTTGAGCACACAGATGATCTTCGACAAGCTTGTTGCCATCCTTACTTCCACGCCTCGATGGATATTGCTCAAAAATCAATTTTTGTACACAGATGAGTACTGTGATGCAATTCAATACGAGGGTCTTGTGTTTGCCGCCACCACTCGTAGCACTATTTTTGCATGGAATCCTTATGGTTTCGGTACGTTTATGTTCCATCGTATTTATAATTGTTTCATCCACATGCATGTGGGTTAGCTAGTTTCCCTTTACTAATTAACCTTCTTGTGTTTCCAGGTCCTGTGAACATTCCACCACCTATACTTGAAAAAAATTATAACCAAGGGGGAGATGACGATGGTGATGATCATGAGCATGAGGACGAGCAGGACCTATATACTCAGTGGCGCCTGGCAACTTATTTTGATGGATCACCTCTTCTTGTATGTATATAGGGCACTGCTGATGTTACTAATGAAGCAGGTGTTGTCTCCCATGGTCGCACTATCCGGACCTATTCCAACATCCGTTGAAGGGTATTCCGGATGGATACTAGTGTACTAGCGCCAACACCTTCTCCCTGGTTCAGTATTGATAGTCTTGGAGAATACCCGCTCTTCCTTGGACAAAATTATCCAATGATGGTGAAAGGCGATCCAGCTGTTATTGACACAACGTACTACCATTGATGAGAAGTAACTGTATCTATACCTCGGACATTGCTATAGTTGGCTATCACAATACGCGTCCTGATATAGGCCGCTTCAGCCTGGATGATCAGTCCCGCGTTGGTCTCGATATTGATAATAGTTGGCCCTTCCTAGAGAATCAGTTATGGTTCAAAGAAAGCATTTCCAACATTGAGGATTGGTTGAGCTGAAGTTCATTTCATCGCTTTGTTATTTGTTTTGTGAGAAAAACTTTACTTTACTAGAATGTTTTGTTGGAAATAATCTATAATCCAACATGTATCCTCGTTGTCGTTGTGTGTTGATGACTTGTTGTATGTAATGAATGGTACATTTTCATATGCGTCCCATCAACTCACGCCTGCTCGCACAGCACACGGGTCGCGTGGCGGCATGTATATTATTTTTCTATTTGGATGACAAAAAAGGTACAATGCCACTTTGTATTGGTGTCCATATGAACAGTGCTAGTGATTTTAGCTGCATATTTTGACAAATCGCAGTGTTACAAGGTTGACAAATGGCAATGTTACTAGATAAACAAATGTCAATCTTTCCAGTTTGACAAATGGCAACATACCCAATAGGATAGATGCAAATCTTACCCAATTGTTTCTACGTGGTTGCACATGGGTCATCCAAAACAACCGTTTGCATTGAAGGGATGCACAAATCCTGCATCGCGAATTTTCCCTTGACTTAAGGGGGGAGACCATAGCTCTCACTTTGCATACGGGTGTTCTATCTAAAACGTTTGCGATCAAGAGCTGCACAAGTCCTGCTCGGCACATTTTCCCTTGGCGTCTTGGGGAAGCTGGCAGTTTGCATATAGGTGTTCTAACTAAAACGTTTGCGATGAGTGTTTTATATTTAAAAACCACTGACGTTATTTTCAAAAGAAAATCGTTTGATAAGTCTGTACATTAAGAGAGAAAAATGCAAGTTCGTTCAAACCATATATTTCATTCGGTCACACTGTGAATTTATATTCATATGATCGAGAATTCGAGATATAGTATTAAACCCCAAAAAAACTATTTCCAGCGGCGGCAGAGGCAGCGTGTCGCGCCATTGTTTTTATTGTCGTCCTCCGGGACGCCGTTGTTGAAGTCTTCAAGGTAGCACAAAATGTTCTTCACTTGTAAATCAAACATCATGTCATCGCGCGATCGATGGGTAGGGCGCGGGAGGACGGCAACTGGTGACACTGAGAGTTAGCGGTTGACGCTAGCGTCCCATGCCACTGAGGAGGGCGCACACACGGGCTCGGGCCCGGTGGGTGTAGCCAAACGTATGGGGACCAGCGTTGCGGTGGGTGGAGGGGGGCGCACGGACACGGGTACGGGCGCGGCGGGTGTAGCCAAACGCATGGGGACCGGCGCCACGGTGGGTGGAGGGGCGCGCACGGGCACGAGCATGGGTGCTGGCGCTGGCATGTACACGAGCTCATGCGGGTCCACAGAGACCTTGCCGCCCACGGCTTCCAGCTTTGCGATAGTGCTCGGCGACCAGCCCGTCAATGCTACGGGGATGGTCGCTGGCGCAGGCGCGGGGATGGGAGCTAGGACGGGAGCGGGGGCAGCAACCGTCGTGGCCAGCTCATTGAGGGCCATGCCCATGAGGCCCCATTCCTCCTTATTTTCTATCTCCTCCAGCTCGGAGTCGACTTCACCAAACTTGAAGACTAGTGGCAGATGATCATACTACGCCATGGCGTTGGTGGAGGTCTGCGGGATGGAGGGGAATGGGAGGCGAACAGTATGGTCACCCGTATTAAAAAGTGGCTCGGGCGCCATTAATGGAGAGGAAGGCGGGGGGCCATGGAAGTCAAAGGGCTCGCTTCCCAGTGAGCCTGCACAGCGTACAACTTGCATGCTCCCCTGTGAACCTGCGCATTGGAGGACAGCTTACACACCTCTCCGTCAGCCTGTGCACCGGACTCCGCTCGCACGCCTCCCGTTCAGTCAAGCAGTTGTCTGCACGACACCTCTTATAGCCATTCAAACGAAGACATGTGGCGTCACATGAATGGTTAACAGAACGTACACGATTTAAATTATACAAATGTTTGAGATATTAGAGCGGCAGCTATTTTTTCACAATGCCTTTGGATGTTATTCGAGTGGGCCTTCTCTCAAATGGACACAAAAAATACCACAGCATGTCGGGTGCCATTCCATGATAGCATGCCAAGTTTCATGAATTTCAGACGAGTTTTGGATTTACTAGAATTTAAAAACAAAGTATCTCAACATTTTGCCAGCAATCAACAGTGCCCTGGTGTTTGAAATTCATTCCCATTTCTTGCATGGGACCTAAGCATGCACCCAAAGACACAGATTAGATTTTCCAACCAATTTATATGCACTGGACATGTGTTCAAATTTGAATTATGCACATAAATGCCTAGAAAACTCAGTTAATGTATAAAAATGTCCAAACGAACCCCAAAAAATTCCAAAATTTAACACAACACTCCTGTTGTTCTATGTCGACACTAGTAAAAATTTAAAAGCAATAAGAGGCAGCGGATATCGTTTCGTCCCCAAAGGTGGGATGTTCCCTACCGAAACCATCAGGCTTGTTGTGAGAAGCTCTGGTTTGTGAGAAACTTATACCCAAACCTGCCCCAAATGGGACAAAAAAATTACCACGACATGTTGATGCCGCTCCATGATAGCATACCAAGTTTCATGAATTTCAGACTAGTTTTGGGTTTACTAGAATTTAAAAACCAGGTATCTCAATATTTGCGGCCAAGTAACGGTGGCAGGGTGTTTGAAATTTGTCGGCGTTCTGGGAACGGGGGTCCCCAGACTTGTCTGCCTGCGGCCCACGGCGTGGCTCCACCAGCGGGCCCGTACGGCCCATCTTCACCAACAAACACTCAAGACCCTCACGAGGGGCCAAGCCTCGCGGAGCGGACAACACAAGACCTCCTCTGGGGTGGCCTCACTAGGCTGGCTCGCGAGGAGCAAAGATATGAAGGCAAGGGGTACCTCGCGAGGTCCCTGTGACGCAAGCCATGATGACCACAACCAGGCGGGTGCCAGGCGAGCGCCCGCGCGCGCAGTGTCCTTGTTTCCTCTTTGGTGTTAAAGAGGCAAGCGCAGGCACGGAGTCCCGAGGCATCAGGAAAAGGTTTCCATATCGGTGTAACAAGACCAAGACCAGCAGGATGGCAGGACAAAGGTCACCGTGGAGCCCAAGACGGCGTCACCACCAGAGCCTTGCAGGCAAAGACCAATTTTGTCAAGATAAGTTGTACTAGTTGTCTCCCTTCAAACCTGGCTGTTGTGGGATCCCTTCCCGCTCAATATTTTGGAAGAGGGCCAGGGCCTCTATAAATAGGACTAGCCACCACTAGCAGGGCGGATCATTCAGACCACTCTTGCACTCACCAGCTCACCAAGCACTAGAACACCTCGCCTTAGGAGGTTGTTCTTCCCTTGTAACTGTTCATCCCAGCCCAAGAGGCAATCCACCACACCACACAGGAGTAGGGTATTACACCACAACGATGGCCCAAACCAGTATAAATCTTGTGTCTCTGTGTTCTTTGGGTTCGTCGAGCTAGTCCGTGAGATCGTGGAGCGCGTGGGCTTGGGAGAGGAGAGACATTCGTGCACACCCCAGTGTTCGAACCTTGAGGGTTTTGCCGAAACCCGTGATCTGACATTTGGCACGCCAGGTAGGGGTTCGCCGGAGCTTCTCCCCCGACGGCTTCGCCTCTCCGACCTGCTCTCATGGACAACGCCGCCTCCCCGACTGGATCGACAGGCGCCCTCAGCAGCACCGTGGGGCTGCGAGCCTTCACCCCCGCCTTGCAACGGGCGTAGTGGCCTAACAAGTTCAAGCCAGAGATGCCGCCCCGCTATGACGGTGCAACATACCCGGTGGCCTTCCTGCTGGCATACGAGGAGGCCGTTTTGGAGGCCGGGGCGACGACAAGGTCATGGCCAACTGGCTCCCCATGGCCCTGACTGGTGTGCCGCGCGCTTGGCTCCTCCACCTACCAGGATCTTCTGTAGCCTCCTGGGTGGAGCTGTGTGCCCTCTTCATCGCACGTTTCAGGGGACCAGCACCGCCCGCCGTTGCGGCTCTCCTCGGCGGCTCGCAGGTGCCGCCCTCAGACTGTCACACCAAGCCGTTCTTTCGCCAGATTGGCGCGGCCTCCACGCGGCAGGGGGCTCCCCCGGGTTGGGCGGCGCCCACGACCAACCTGACCTTCGACTCGGGGGATCACCCAGTCACCACCGTCGGTTCGGGCATGCTCCCAATGCTTTGCACGCCTACCATCTGTGGTGTAGCCGTCACCAAGACCCTCACCGACGGCGGCGCCGGCCACAACATGCTGTCCGTGGAGGCGTTTAGCCTCCTCCACATACCGCTTGAGCGGCTCCACCCCAGCAAGCCCTTCTCTGGGGTCGGTGGCGGCTCCTCCAACCCCCTAGGGCAGATCCGTCTCCCCGTGACCTTTGGCACTCACGACAACTACCGCACCGAGCTGATCGACTTCGACATCGCTCGCATCGACCTACCGTACAACGCCATCCTCGAGTACCGAGCACTGGCTCGATTCATGGCAGCCACTCATCCTGCCTATAACCTCATGAAGATGCCGGGGAGCAAGGGCGTCCTCATCGTGGCCAGTGACACCAAGGAGGCCTTGACGGCCCTCAAACTCGCTTTCAGGGCCCCGACGGTGGCCTGTTCGGCAGGCAAGGCCTAGCACGGAGCCAAGGGGGCTACCCCGACCAAGAAGAAGCAGCTATTCACTCAAGGCCACGCCAAGACGAAGCAAATACCAGTTCACGAGGACGGGGCCCCAGGCGCCACCTTCACTATAGGAGCCAACCTCGCCCCAGATCAAGAAAGGGAGTTGGTGGACATCCTGCGGGTAAACAAGGAAGTTTCGCCTGGGAGCCCAAGCAGCTGGTTGGGGTCCCGAGAGGAGTGATTGAGCATCATCTGAAGGTGTTCCCCAATGTGCGCCATGTGAAGCAGAGGGCACGGCGATAGTCCATGGAGAAGCAGGCTTTCATCATCCAGGAAAACCGCAAGCTGGAGGCAGCGGGTGTCATTCGTGAGGTCTGGTACCCAGAGTGGCTGGCGAACCCTGTCGTCGTGCCAAAGAAAGGAGGGAAGGAGCACATGTGCATCGACTTGACCAACTTCAACAAGGCTTGCCCTCAAGACCCATTCCCGCTACCGCGCATCGACCAGATTGTTGACTCCACCGCAGAGTGCGACCTGCTATGCTTCTTGGATGCGTTCTCAGGCTATCACCAGATCAAGATGGCGGTCGAGGATGTGGAGAAGACGGCCTTCCTGACCCCGTGCCGGGTGTACTGCTACACTTGCATGTCGTTCGGACTGCACAATGCGGGAGCAGCCTTCCAGCGGTTGAGGGCGGCAGCTCGGGGGAAACACTGAGGCTTATGTCAATGACATCATGGTGAAATCTCAGGAGGCGAGAACTCTGATTCAGGACCTAGAGGGGACCTTCGCGAGCCTGCACTAGGTGGATTTGCGGCTCAACCCGGAGAAGTGTGTGTTTAGTGTCCCTTCAGGCAAGTTGCTGGGTTTCCTCGTGTCACACAGGGGGCTCGAGGCCAACCCGAAGAAGATCAAGGCAATTGAAGACATGAGCCCACCGCAAACCCTCAAAGAGATGCAGAAGCTTGTCGGCTGCGTGACCTCGCTGGGGTGCTTCATCTCCAAGCTGGGGGAGCGCGCCCTGCCTTTCTTCAAGCTGATGAAGAAGAAAGGCCCGTTCGAATGGACTCCCGAGGCTGACCTGGCATTTCAAGACCTCAAGAGATACTTGACCAGCCCGCCGGCGATAGTAGCACCTCGTCCTCTCGAGCCCTTGGTGCTCTACCTGTCTGCCACACCCCACTCCGCCAGCGCAGCGTTGGTGGCCATCAGAGAAGAGCGCCAAGTCAAGGGCCAGCCAAATGGATCCACCAAGCCGGGTGAGGCAGCACAACACCATGACAATGCTCCTGAGGTAGCGGTCACTCCGGCAGATTGTCAAACCCTTGAAGTCGGAGATCCATGAGAAACACCTCAGCCCCCGGGAGCTTAAGACTCCACCAGCTCTCCCGCCCTCGTTTAGCACCCGGTATACTTCGTCAGCACGGTGCTACGAGATGCGAGAGCACAATACCCCATGCCTCAGAAGCTCTTCCTCTCGCTCCTGGTGGCCTCTCGCAAGTTGCGCCACTACTTCCAGGGTCACCCCATCAAGGTCGTCTCAGCTTTCCCGCTGGAGAGAGTGCTCATGAGTCCCAATGTTGTGGGAAGAGTTGCCGAATGGAGCATCGAGCTACAAGCGTTTGACTTGGAGTTTAGCACAACTAGGGTCATCAAGGGGGTTGTGCTCGCCGACTTTGTGGCAGAATGGACCGACGCCCCGGAGCTCGAAGCAGGTGAGAACTAGTCCCTCTCACCAGGTAGCGAAGCACCGGACGGTTGGGTCATGTACTTCGACGATGTGTTTGCGTGCCAGGGCGCGGGGGCTGGAGCAGTGCTTATCTCGCCCACCCAGGACAAGCTCTACTACGTCGTGCAGCCCTTCTTCCAGCAGGGCGAGAAGGTCTCCAACAACATTGCTAAGTACGAGGGGTTGATCGCCGGCATCAAGGCTACAGCAGCCCTGGGAGTGAAGCGCCTTACCATCAGGGGTGACTCTTAGCTCCTCGTCAACTTCTCCAACAAGGTGTACGAGCCAAGGGACGAGAACATGGAGGCGTACCTCACGAAAGTATGCAAGATGAAGAAGCAATTCCTGGGGCTAGAGCTACAGCATGTTCCCTGCGACACAAACAAGGAAGCTGATGAGATCACCAAGAGGGCGTCAAAGCGTCAGCCCCAGGAACTAGGTGTCCACGAAGAACGTCTCTTCAAGCCCTTAGCAACCCCACCAACCACTAGGCCAGCACTGCCTCGGGAGCTCCCCTCACCGCCAACTTCAGGAGCCCCCGCCTGCGGCCCAACCTCAGGAGCCCGTCTGCTCCTGGCACTCGAGCCTCGGGAAGGGTGCTAGATCAAGGAGTTCAAGGCGTACCTAACGCAAGGCACACTGCCGGAGAAGGAAGAGGACGCGAAGCGCGTGGCCCAGCAGGCTACGACATACTGCATTCGGGATGGTGAGCTATACAGGAAGCGGCCAAATGACATTTTTCTGCGATGCATCTCCAGGGAGCAGGGAAATGAGTTGCTAGCCGACATACATGGCGGAGACTGCGGGCACCACTCGTCATCGCGCACCCTGGTCGGCAAGGCTTTCTGCAGTGGATTCTACTGGCCCATGGCACTCAACGACGCAGCCGAGCTGGTGAAATCTTACAAGGCCTGCCAATTTCACGCCAAGTAGATCCATCAGCCAGCTCAGGGCCTCCAAACTATCCCGCTCTCGTGGCCATTTGCAGTCTGGGGGCTTGATATCTTAGGCCCGTTCCCTCGAGGGCCAGGGGGCTACTGTTACCTCTACATCGCCATCGACAAGTTCACCAAGTGGGCGGAAGTGGAAGCCGTACACACCAACCCAGCCGGATCAGCAATTAAGTTCATCAAGGGCCTCGTAAGCCGCTTTGGGGTCCCCAATTGCATCATCCCTGACAACGGCTCACAGTTCACTAGCAGTCTCTTCAAAGCGTATTGTGCTAAACTTGGAACGCAGATCTGGTACGCTTCAGTGGCACACCCCAGGAGCAATGGCCAAGCTGAGCGTGCCAACACGGAAGTCCTGAGGGGCCTCAAAACCAGGACATTCAAGAAGAAGCTCGAGGCCTGCGGAAGGGGCTGGCACGACGAGCTCCAGTCCGTGTTGTGGTCCATCCGCACCACCACCACCAAGCCAACAAGCGAGACACCGTTCTTCCTCGTCTATGGAGCTGAAGCGGTTCTCCCACACGAGGTCAGGCATCGCTCTACGTGGGTCCTGGCATTCGATGAAACGTAGCAAGACACCATGCGGGGGATGGATCTCGTGCTGGGGAGAAACACCTCCGTGAAGCCTCGCTCCGAGCTACGAGGTACCAGCAGGCACTGCGGCGGTACCACTGCCGCAGTGTTCGCTCCAGGACGCTCGAGGTGGGCGATCTCGTCCTGAGGCGGGTGCTCTCGAGGGAAGGGTTGCACAAGCTCTCGCCCATGTGGGAGGCCCCGTTTCGGTCGCCCATGTCTCCAGGCCTGGCGCCGCGCGCCTGGAGACGCAGGACGGGATCCCCATCTAGAACGCCTGGAACATCCAGCACCTCCGAAGGTTCTAAAGCAAGGCCCGGCGCCTGTAAAGCAAGGCCCAGTGCCTGGAAGGTCTCCGCTTGTGACACTCTCACGTACTAATGAGTGGGGTTGTACACGCCCTGGAGTCTCAGGAGTGCCGCCCTCGGGCCTCGGGGGCTCCCTCCCACGTCCTAGTCGCAGTAATTAGCTCCACGCTAGTGAGAAGACAAGAAGACTAGACTAGGTGCCAGACGTGGCTTTTCATTTGCTTTCAGCTGTTGGCTCGCACCTCTTTAATGAAAATTTGCCTTCTGCTGTTCCTTGCCGACTTGGTTCCTTCGCCTTTTGCCTCCCCTTTTCTGCCCTCAGTTCCTCGTTTTCAGCTCGTACTCTCCCTCGCGTGCCTCGCGAAGGGGCTGGACAGGTGACCACGTGAGCATTTTGCGTTTTTTTCCTGTTCTTCCCGAGGCACCCTTGCTCGAGCTCATGAACTGGCGCCCCCGTTTCAATTCGTGCCCCTCGGGTACCGCGATGGCAAGTGCTGGATCGTGGCCCACTGCGCCCGCAACCAGGGCTCAGAAGGGCTCGGAGAATAAGAATTTCCTAATGAATTTTGTAGTTCTTAGACGTCTCCCAAGTCATGGAAACCTCGCCAGGTACTGGAAACGTGCGCCTAACAAGGTGGAGACTACTACTTCAAGCGTGTTAAGCTAAGTTATTCCTACATGCCTACATTCAACACTGATGCTGCAACATGACACAGGAACAATAAACATAGCATAGCGACTTAAAACACAGTTCGTTTCACGCTCCCGCAGGGCTCTATACTTGTCTTTTTTTAAAAGTGCAGGAAGGAAAGAACAAACAAAAGCGGCGCGTACACCCACAGCGGCTCGCGTGGATGGGCCTATGGCGCCCCACCGGACTCAGCCAGACCCCTCCTCGCGCTTCACCGAGGCGCAGTGATGAGATGACCCATTGCCGCCCTCGAAGCGGGCGGACGGTGCGGCGGCTGGTCATAGCCGCCACCGCTGGAGCTGTCATCAGAGGAAGAGCCGCCATAGCTGGGCCAACTGCGGCGAGCACCAAGGGCGGGCTCACCCTCATGCTTGTCACGGCCTTCACCAAGGCCGAGCACCTCGCCGTCGTCGTTGTCCTCGAGGGCAGACGGTCAATCATCCTTAGGCACTGGCCTAAAGTTGCAAAGACCTTCAACATGAATGAAGGCTCAACATTCGTCTTCCGCTTCAGAAGTTTTCCAGATGATATGCATCTATCTATGTACCTTCTATGATGCTAATTTCAAAAGGTTCTACATGTCGCTTGTGAAACTTGGTGCTGGTGCAGTTGTGTAATGGGGTAGCTGAGTGCTGGGAGTGAAGCGCCTTACCATCAGGGGTGACTCTCAGCTCCTCGTCAACTTCTCCAACAAGGTGTATGAGCCAAGGGACGAGCACATGGAGGCGTACCTCATGTTAAGCTTCCGCATGTGCTTTGATTTGTATGCTGTTGGGTCATGAGACCCATGTTTGTAATATCTCGCTCCTCGGAGCCTAATGATTAAATACTTGAGTCGTAGAGTCTTGTTGTGATTCCATGTTGTATTTACACATATCGAGCATATTGTGTGTATGATTGAAATGCTTGGTATGTGTGGGATCCGACAATCTAGTTGTTTATCCTCGGCAGCCTCTCTTATGGGGAAATATAGTCTAGTGCTTCCTTGAGCCATAGTAGTCCGCTACAGCCCGGTTCACCGGAGTCCTGCTAGCCCAGCACTACTACTCAGGACACTTGACTGGCTGGCATGTGTTTCACTTTGTTCCCGTGTCTGTCCCTTCGGGGAAATGTCACGTGGTGACATCCGGAGTCCTGCCTAGCCTGCTACAGCCCGGGTTACCAGAGTCCTGTTAGCCTAGTGCTACAGCCCGGATTCACACGCTGTTGACCGACATGCTCAAGGTTGATTCATGTATGCCTATCCCCATGGGTTAGTGCCGCTTTGGGTTCACGACTAGCCATGTCGGCCCGGGTTGTTTATCATATGGATGCTAGCGACACTATCATATACGTGAGCCAAAAGGCGCAAACAGTCCCGGGCCAGGTAAGGTGGCACCCATGGGAATACCGTGCGTGAGGCCGCAAAGTGATATGATGTGTTACATGCTAGATCGGTGTGACTTAGGATCGGGGTCCTGACATGCTAGGCTCGTCAAGTTTAACCCGAGTGTTCCGTATGTGCAAAACTGTCTTGCACCTGTTGTATGTGAACATAGAGTCTATCACACCCGATCATCACATGGTGTCTCAACACGACGAACTATAGAAATGGTGCATACTCAGAGAGAACACTTTTACCTTGAAATTTAGTTAAGGGATCATCTTATAATGCTACCCCCGTACTAAGCAAAATAAGATGCATAAAAGATAAACATCACATGCAATCAAAATATGTGACATGATATGGCCATTGTCATCTTGTGCTTTTGATCTCCATCTCCAAAGTATCGTCATGATCTCCATCATCACCAGCTTGACACCTTGATCTCCATCGTAGTGTCGTGGTCGTCTCGCCAACTATTGCTTCTACGACTATCGCTAATTCATAACGCTAACGTAAAGCAATTACATGGCGCTTGCATTTCATACAATAAAGAAACAACCATAAGGCTCCTACCGGTTGCCGATAATTTACAAAACATGATCATCTCATACAATAATGTGTAACTCATCACGTCTTGACCATATCACATCACAACATGCCCTGCAAAAACAAGTTAGATGTCCTCTACTTTGTTGTTGCAAGTTTTACGTGGCTGCTACGGGCTTCTAGCAAGAACCGTTCTTACCTAGGGCACAAAACCACAATGGTGTTTCGTCAAGTTTGGTGTTTTAACCTTCTTCAAGGACCGACCGCAGTCAAATTTGATTCAACTAAAGTAGGAGAAACAGACACCCGCCAGCCACCTTTATGCGAAACTAGTTGCATGTCTATTGGTGGAATCGGTCTCATGAACGCGGTCATGTAAGGTTGGTCTGGGCTGCTTCATCCCACAATAGCGCCGAATCAAAATAACACGTTGATGATAAGCAGTATGACTATAACCACCCACAACTCCTTGTGTTCTACTCGTGCATATAATCTACGCATAAACCTGTCTCATGATGCCACTGTTGGGAACCATAGCATGCAATTTCAAAAAAAATCCTACGCTCATGCAAGATCTATCTGGGAGATGCATAGCAACGAGAGGGGGAGAGTGTGTCTATGTACCCTCGTAGACCGAAAGCGGAAGCGTTTAACAAGGCGGTTGATGTAGTCGAACTTCTTCTTGTTCTGGCCGATCAAGCACCGAACGTACGTCACCTCCGACTTCTGCACACGTTCAGCTCGTGACGTCCCTCGAACTCTTGATCCAGCAAAGTGTCAAGGAAGTAGATGAGTTCCCTCAGCACGACGGCATGGTGATGGTGATGGTGAAGTGATCCGTGTAGGCTTTGCCTAAGCACTATGAGAATATGACCGTAGGCGTAAACTGTGGAGGGGGCGCCGCAAACGGCTAACAATTGTTATGTGTTGTGCTAGGGGCTCCCCCCCCCTTCCCCCACACACACATATATATAGGTGGGAGGGGGAGGGGAGGCAGCCTGGCGCACCACATAGGTGGCCGGCCGACCCTAGGGCTCCTACCCTGGCCATGTTTGGACAAGGGAGAAAGGAAGGAGGGGGAGGGGAAGGAAGTAGGAGTCCTACTTCATACTTCACTTTTCCTCCTCTCCTTTTATTTCCTCCCCATATGGCTGGCCCTATAGGGGGCACACCAGCCCCTTGTGGGATGGTGTGTTCCCTCACTTGGCCCATTAAGCCCATATCTTTGCCGGGAGGTGCCCGGAACTCCATCCGGTGACCCGATATGTACCTGGTACCCTCTGGAACACTTCCGGTGTCCAAATACTATCGTCCCATATATAAATCTTTACCTATCGACCATTTCAAGACCCTCATCATGTCCGTGATCTCATACGGGACTCCGAACAACATTCGGTCACCAAATCATATAACTGATATAATACTAAATTGTCATCAAATGTTAAGCATGCGGACCCTACGGGTTCGAGAACTATGTAGACATGACCGATACACTTCTCCGGTCAATAAACAATAGCATAACCTGGATGCTCATATTGGTTCCTACATATTCTACGAAGATCTTTATCTGTCGAACTGTTATGCGTTATTCCGTTTGTCATCGGTATGTTACTTGCCCGAGATTCGATCATCGGTATCTTCATACCTAGTTCAATATCGTTATCAGCAAGTCTCTTTACTCATTCCATAATACATCATCCTACAACTAACTCATTACTCACATTGCTTGCAAGGCTTCTTATGATGTGTATTACTGAGAGGGCCCAAAGATACCTCTCCGATACTCGGAGTGACAAATCCTAATCTCGATCTATGCCAACTCAACAAACACCTTCGGAGATACCTGTAGAGCATCTTTATAATCACCCATTTACGTTGTGACATTTGATAGCACAAAAGTCATTCCTCCGGTATCCGGGAGTTGCATAATCTCATAGTCAGAGGAATATGTATTTGACATGAAGAAAGCAATAGCAATAAAACTGAATGATCATTATGCTAAGCTAACGGATGGGTATTGTCCATCACATCATTCTCCTAATGATGTGATCCCATTATCAAATGACAACTCATGTCCTTGGTTAGGAAACCTTAACCATCTTTGATCAACGAGCTAGTCAAGTAGAGGCTCACTAGGGACATAGTGTTTGTCTATGTATTACCACATGTATCAAGGTTTCCGATCAATACAATTCTAGCATGAATAATAAAGATTTATCATGAATAAGGAAATGTAAAAATAACAACTTTATTATAGCCTCTAATATTTCCTTCAGTTGTGCTTAAGCAGAGGTTCTTGTTCAAAGAAAATTCTATCTATTTCATTTCTCTCATGCATATGCAAGTCATTTTCATGGTCTAGAAAATATTGCTCTAAAGGATCAGTAGGAGGTACAGCAATAGAAGCAAGACCAATTATTTCATCTTTACTAGGAATTATGAGGTTTTCTACTAAACTTGGAAAAATTAAACTCATGAGACTCATCACCAAAGCTAACACTGACCGTTTGTTTAGTACAGTCTATAGTAGCATTGACGGTGCTCATCAAGAAAGGTCTACTTAATATTATGGGACAAAAGTCATCCTTTGGGGAACCAAGGACTAGAAAATCAATAGGATATTTTGTTTTCCCACACAAGACCTCAACATCTCTAACAATCCCAAGTGGTGTGATGGTGTCTCTATTGGCAAGTTTAATAGTAACATATATGTCTTCTATTTCAGCGGGTGTTATGTCATTCATAATTTCTTGATAGAGAGTAAAAGGAATAG
The DNA here is from genome assembly GCF_002162155.2 of Triticum dicoccoides. NCBI lineage: Eukaryota > Viridiplantae > Streptophyta > Magnoliopsida > Poales > Poaceae > Triticum > Triticum dicoccoides. The sequence continues at coordinate 571,156,971 of NC_041389.1, read as the reverse complement.
CATTTACGCTGGCACCTATATCACATAAGCCATGGTAACAATGAGCTCCTATTTTAACTGACATAACAGGCATGCCTATAACGGGGTCTATGTTTGTCTTTTGTATCGGGTTTAACAATTCTCGCTGCTTCACCGATGAGGTAAATAACATGCCCATCAACATTATCGACCAAGAGATCCTTAACCATAGCAACACTAGGTTCTACTTTTATTTGCTCAAGGGGTTTAGGTGCTATAATATTACTTCTATGGACCACAGTTGAAACTTTAGCATGCTCTTTTATCTTAACAAGAAAAGGTGGTTTCTCAATATAAGTAGTAGGAACAACTGGATCAACCTTATAGAAGATAGTTTCTTCTTTAGCAACTACTGGTTATTTGATTTCTTCTTTAATAGGGGATGATACTTAAACCACTTATCTTTAGGGAGATCAACATGAGTAGTAAAAGATTAACAAAAAGAGGCTACTATCTCAGAGTCAAGTCCATACTTAGTGCTAAACTTTTGAAAAGCATCGGTATTCATAAACGATTTAACACAATAAAACTTAAGCTTAATACCTGACTCTTTACCTTTATTGAGTTCCCAATCTTCAGAGTTGCGTTTAATTCTCTCTAAAAGATCCCACCTGAATTCAATAGTCTTCTTCATAAAAGAACCGGCACAAGAAGTATCAAGCATGGATTGATCATTACGAGAAAGTCGAGCATAGAAGTTCTGAATAATAATTTCTCTCAAGAGCTCATGATTGGGGCATGAATATAACATTAACTTAAGCCTCCCCCAAGATAGAGCTATACTTTCTCCTTCATGAGGCCAAAAATTATATATATAATTCCGATCATGATGAAATAGATGCATAGGATATTTTTTTGGTGGAATTCTAGTTTCAAGCGATTCTAGTTCCAAGATCCAATCTCATCGCATAGCCTATACCATGCCAATGCTCTTCCCATCAAAGATAAAGGGAAAACCTTCTTCTTCTCTTCATATCTAGGTAAACCAGCAAGCTTAAATAATCCACATATTTCATCCACATATATGAGATGCATATCAGGATGTTCGGTTCCATCTCCTGCATAAGGATTAGCTAGCAGTTGTTCTATCATACCCGAAGGAATTTCATATTCAACATTTTCAGTAGGTGCAGCAATTTGAGGGGTGACTAATTTTACTTCTTCTTGGGGTCAAGATGCCCCAAACAAACCCCTCAAAGGATTGTTTTCCATAGTAACAAGTGAGAGTAAATTTCAGCATGTAGTGATAATTTTTCCTTACCAAGAGCGCTTCACTCCTAGAAACGGCGCCAGAAAAGAGTCTTAATGACCCACAAGTATAGGGGATCGATTGTAGTAATTTCGATAATTAAGAGTGTCGGACCCAACGAGGAGCAGGAGGAAATGACAAGTGGTTTTCAGCAAGGTAATATCTACAAGCACTGAAATTGTCGGTAATAGATAGTTTGATAGCAAGATAATTTGTAACGAGCAATGTAACCGCAAATAGTATGCAGCAAGGTAGCCCAATCCTTTTGTGGTAAAGTACGGGCCAAAACGGTTTCTTATAATAAGCAAAATGTTTTTGAGGGCACACAGGAATTTCATCTAGTCACTTTCACCATATTGGTTTGATTTCTGTTCGTTACTTCGATAATTTGATATGTGGGTGGACCAGTTCTTAGGTGTTGTTCTTACTTGAACAAACCTCCTACTTATGATTAACCCCCTCACAAGCATATGCAACTATGAGAAAAGTATTAAGATAAAATCTAACCATAGCATTAAACATTTGGGTCCAAATCGGTCCCTTACGAAGTAGCACAAAAACTAGGGTTTAAAATTCTGTCACTCTAGCAACCCATCATCTAATAACTACTCCACAATGCATTCCCTTAGGCCCAAATATGGTGAAGTGTCATGTAGTCGATCTTCACATGACACCACTAAGGGAATCACAACATACATATCGTCGAAATATCGAACACATATCAAGTTGACATGATTACTTGCAACATGATTTCTCCCGTGACCTCAAGAACTAAAGTAACTACTCACAAGTGACAAACATGCTCATGATCAGAGGGGTATTGCATAGCATAATGGATCTGAACATATAATATTCCACCAAATAAACCATATAGTAATCAACTACAAGATGTAATCAACACTACTAGTCACCCATAGGTACCAATCTGAGGTTCCAGTACAAAGATTGAACACAAGAGATGAACTAGGGTTTGAGAGGAGATGGTGATGTTGAAGATGTTGATGAAGATTGGCCTCCCAAAGATGCGAGGGTTGTTGGTGATGATGATGATGATAATTTCCCCCTCCGGGAGGGAAGTTCCCCTGGCGGAAACGCTTCGCCGGGGGGGAAAAGTGCTCCTGCCCAAGTTCCGCCTAGAGACGGCGGCGCTCCGTCCTGAAAGTCCTCTTCTTATTTTTTTTCTAGGTCAAAATGGCTTATATACCAGAAGATGGGCACCGGAGATGGAACTAGGAGGGCACAACCCACCAGGGCACGCCTAGGGGCCCTGGCGCACCCAGGTGGGCCCCCTCTGGTACTTATTTGCTCCAATATTTATTAAATAGTCAATAAAAATTCTCTGTGAAGTTTCAGCTCATTTGGAGTTGTGCAGAATAGGTGGCCTGACATTGCATTTTCAGGTCCAGAATTCCAACTGCCGGTATTCTCCCTCTTGATGTAAACCTTGCATATTATGAAAGAAAAGGAATTAGAATTACTCCAAAAGGCATTATTATGCATAAAAACATTATAAATAATAGTAGGAAAACATGATGCAAAATGGACGTATCACACGACACGTTCTGGCTTCCGGATAACATTGGTGTTACTTTTTTCTCATGAAGTAGCACCTTCGGTTTGGTTTCACAACCACTGTTTGGACGAGATCACAAACTTTGGACATCAGAAGAACTGGACGTTCGTCTTCCTGCTTCACCAATTTTGCCTTGATCTCTCGCTTGTAAGGCTCCGGACAATCCTTCGCAAAGTGACCCATCTCGTTGTTGTTATAGCACTTGACCTCGGACATACCCAAGTTCCGCGGCTTCTGCTCTTTAGATCGGTCTGCCTTACCACGACTTTGTGGCTTGCATTTTCCTTTGCCTTTCTTGGTTTGTCCGCCGCTCTTCACGTTGCTTGAGCCTTCGCCGTTGCGCCTTCCTTTGCTACTTGGGGACTCCCACTCTATGTGCGAGTACATGAGTTGGTCACTACCTCCTCCTTTGCGTTTTCGACATCCACAAGCATTCTCTCCCCATTTCCGCTAGCTTTTGATCGCCTTCGTTGTGGTCATGTTGTCGATGTCATGAAACTGCTCGAGCGTGCCGATGATATACGTGAATTCATCAGTCATCAAACTGAAAAACTTCTCCACAATCTCGGCCTCCTCGAGCTCTGCACCAAGCGCACAGATCTCTCCCACCAAAGTAGTCAGATGCATGGCATAGTCGTTCACTGATTCAGTTTCCTCCATCTGCAACTGGTGAAATTGGTGCTTCAGCACTTATGCCCGAGCCTTCATGACGCGATCTTCTCTGATCCTCATCTCCTTGAGTGTGTTCCACGCCTCTCTTGCCGTCTCGAACTCTGCCAATGTCATCAGCATGGAATCAGGCACAGACTGGGCTATGGCGGCCATGGCACCTTTGTCGCACTCCTCGTCGATGTCGTCGTCCGTGATGGCCTCCCACACTTGAAGGGTTTGGAGAATAATCTTCATCTTGACCGCCCACACGCCGTAGTTGGCATCGGTGAGCATCAGGTACTCGATAGGGATGTTGTGATGCGCCTGCACGTTGGCACCGCCCGTTCCACCATCTCTGGTCGTTGTCTTGACACCCTTCTTCACCTTGTCGATGTTCTTGTTCTCCTTGGAACTAGTGTTGTTGGACTTGACTGACTCAGTGTCGCTGTCCCCTATCATAGATCGTAGATCGTCGAGACTCTGATATCAATTGTTGGTTTTGAATACTTAAAATCCTCCAAGAGATCCACGTATGTGCAACTAGCTAGCAAGCAAGCTAGCAGGCAGCTTAATCGATTATGGTCGTACGTACATGTGTAGCCGGCGACACTTGCGATCAAACTGGATAGAGGAAACTCTGTTTTTGCGGTGCGTAAAACTTGCACCTTGTCGTTTATTTTCTCCAGTATATAAAGGGAAACAAGACTGACTTGTCACATCCAACTCGTAGCCTAGACGGGCAACCAACACAACGCGACCGGGATTCGTACAAGCACGTCCGGTTGACCTTACGTGAGATCTTTCCTAAACATAATCTTTCTAGGACACTTGACCTATGTCACGCCCAATATGCGACCCTATCCAAAAGGAACTCGAAGGTCCCACCAAGGATAGACCCGCATATTGGAACACTTTTGCAAGGTGGATATCATTACATCAACATTACATAATAGATGGGGATACATACAAGAGGCATACAATGCCCCACGAATACAACAATACAACATACAAGAACAACATCCAACTACGGATGAATCATTAACAGAAACTCAAACAATATCCACCCTGCTAGCCCAGGCTGCCAACCTGGAACCTATCCCCTGATCGAAGAAGCAGAAGAAGAACTCAACGCAAGCAAACATCGCTCTCGCGTCATGATCATCGGATAAACCTGTACCTACAACTGTTGTTGTAGTAATCTGTGAGCCACGAGGACACAGCAATCCCATTACCATGGGTATCAAGACTAGCAAAGCTTAATAGGAAAGGAAGGGGTAAAGTGGTGAGGCTGCAGTAGCGACTAAGCATGATATGGTGGCTAACATACGCAAATAAGAGCGAGAAGAGAACAAGCGGAACGGTCGTGAAGCTAGCAATGATCAAGAGGTGATCCTGAACACCTACTTACGTCAAACACAACACAGAAACCGTGTTCACTTCCCGGACTCCGCCGAGAAGAGACCATCATGGCTACACACACGGTTGATGCGTTTGAATTCGGATCTGGTGTCAAGTTATCTACAACCGGACATTAACAAATTCCCATCTACCAATAACCGCAGGCACGGCTTTCGAAAGATTATACCCTGCAGGGGTGTCCCAACTTAGCCCATGATAAGCTCTCGCGATCAACAAAGGATAAACCTTCTCCCAGGAAGACCCGATCAGTCTTGGAATCCCGGTTTACAAGACATTTCGACAATGGTAAAACAAGACCAGCAAGACCGCCCGATGCGCCGACAATCCCGATAGGAGCTGCACATATCTCGTTCTCAGGGCAACACCGGATAAGCTAAGCTTACAGGTACCGACGTAACCCAAGTTGCCAAGGGATGGTCCCGCACGGTGCTCTAGTTTGGACCAACGCTTAGACAAGCACTTGCCCGGGGGGGCTATAATAAAGATGACCCTTGGGTTAATTACTCCCAAGGGAAATATAGGTGGTGGTGAGGCAAATGGTAAAACCAAGGTTGGGCCTTGCTGGAGGAGTTTTATTCAAAGCGAACTGTCAAGGGGGTCCCATAAATCACCCGACCGCGTAAGGAACGCAAAATCCGGGAACATAACACCGGTATGACGAAAACTAGGGTGGCAAGAGTGGAACAAAACTCCAGGCATAAGGCCGAGCCTTCCACCCTTTACCAAATATATAGATGCATTAATAATATAAGAGATATTCTGATATCCCAACAAAAATCCTGTCCACCATGGAGCAATCTTCAACTTCACCTGCAACTAGCAATGCTATAAGAGGGGCTGAGCAAAGCGGTAACATAGCCAAGCAACGGTTTGCGTAGGAAAGGTGTCAAAGGTTAGAGGTTCTTGGCAATTTGGGAGGCTTGATAAACAGGTGATAGGTAGCGCAGCATAGCGATAGAACGAAGCAACTAGCATAGTAATGATAGTAATGAGATCCAAGGTGACGGTCATCTTGCCTAAAATCCCGCAAGGAAGAAGAACGAGTCCATGAAGAAGATGAACAGATGAAGCCACGAAGACGAACCAAGCGTAGACGAACGAATCCTCACAATCGCAACGAAACAGGAACTATCGAAAAGAAGCACACAACATAGTAAACACACCACACATGAACAAGACATGATGCACAACAAGCATGATGCATGACAATTCTAGATGAGGCTACTCATGGCAAGAGATGATGCATACAAGAGCAACACATCAAAGCAAGTTTAAATGAGGCCGGGAACAACATATAACAATTCCAGTAAGTCCTCATATGCAAATTTCGAAATTGGTCCAGATCTGAATAAACCTTATGTTCAAGTTGTTAAATAGCAAGTTAAGATGCACCAAGATGATCTACACGAGATTCTAGTCAAGTTACATATAAAGTTCATTTAATTCGGAGCTACGGCCTAGAAGATATGAGCATAACAAGTTAAACATGGCATGCATACAAACATCAAGCAAACACCTCAAAGAAAGGATGCAACATGATAATATGAACCTACATGCAAATACAAGCAAGTTTCATAAAGAGCACACTCAAAACAGAGCAACGGTTCCAACACACACACACTATACAAGTCATAGCAACAATCTGTCCATAACAGCAAGTAGGCATATTGCAAGCATCAAAACAACAAGCTGCAGGACCTCAACATAATAACAAAAGGCATCGGCATGATGTACAGGTAAATCATAACAAAACATGAACACTGAGCTATCTCCAAAAATCACTAAAACATCCTCAAACACACATGGAAAATTGCAAATAATAACAGTTTCAGACTTATCAGGAAATAACATTAGGTTGCAATGTTTAGAGCTATCAACCAACATGTTACAGGAACTTAACATGGCAAACAAAGGCATGGCATGAATCTACTAAATACATAGAACAAAATTCCCTTACTGACCAAGAGCCAAAAAGGATCAGAGGATATGATGGCATCCATGTAAACATAGCAAGTTATATGACAGATTCATACATGGCAGGAACAGAATTATGATGGCATGTAGATGAGCTTGTGCAACTCACTACAGAGCAAAACATGGCATGTCAAGGAACCCAAGAGTAAGAAGGCATGTTAATGAAGCTAAGCATGGCAAGATCAATTTCATAGGGTGCACGGAACACTAGCAAAACACATGGGAACAAGTGAACTTAATGTTAACAGGCTGACAGCAACATTATGAAGCAACTTTAGAGCAAGATTACAACAAGGTACAGCAAGCTATAAATGCAACCAGGGGCATGTATGGATAGAGGATGGCATGTAGAACAAAACATATTTAGTGAATATCTACATATTATGCATAGAATGATTTGTAGGAGTAGGTTTACATAGCATCACGAAATAACAGATTCAGTCTAGCAAAACAGCAACATCATGTACACTACTTAACAAGCTCGAATCACTCAGCACACAAATCACAAAAATACATGGATAGCACCTCTGGAAAGATGGAATGGCATAGATCAAAACACATGTAGACATCAACCTCATAGGATGCACACATCAATCATGGCAAAAATGACAAATGAGCAAGTTATAACAGTTTCAGCAGATTAACATCACATAGCAGTCTTCCAACCGCATTTCGGGCATCAATATGAGCTCAAATGTAAATGGCGCAATGGAATGAAATGAAGTACTCGTCGAGGCGAACAATTTGACATATTACACGCACAAAACGGAGCTACGGATGCAGATATACGACGCCATGAACATGGCATGATTATGACAAAAATCTGTGACTTGGTCGTTTTCTGGAAAAAACAGACGGGCGCTATATGGCTAAAAGTCGCACGGGGCGGGGGAAAGAGGGTTTCTCACCCATTGGGCTGAGCCTAGAAGTGGAGAGGCCGGGGCAGGCCGGGCGCTGGGCTGGTCTGGCTGGGCCTCACGGGGAGCTGGGCTGGGGCCCACGCGGGGGTCCCGAGCGGCGCACGGGAGGAGCAGCTCCTCTGCTCGCTCCCGAGCACGATCCATTGCGGCGGCGGCAGGGAGCAACTCCGGCGAGGGGCGGAGCCCGGGGATGGCTGAAACAAGGCGGCGGCGGGATCCGGTCCCCAGGCACCGGATGTGGCCCAACCCGGCCGGATCCGGGCGGCGGCAAGCGGCGCGGCGAGGGCCGGCGATC
>NC_041389.1:571142106-571148483 GCF_002162155.2 Triticum dicoccoides | reverse complement strand
CGGCTCGGGCCCCGCGGGCCGGATCTGGGCTCGCGGGCCCGCGCAGTGGAGACGGCGGCGGGAGCAACGTGGCGGCGTCTGATTGGGCAGGCGGCGGAGGCGGACATGTTCGGCTGCGGCGGGCGTGTCCGGCGGGCGAGAGGGAGGCTAGGCTAGGGTTTGCCCGAGATTTCGGGGGAGGGGGCTAATTTATAGGTAGAGGGAGCTAGGAAAGTCCAAATGAGGTGCGGTTTTCGCCCACACGATCGTGATCGAACGACCGAGAGCATGGAGGGGAGTTATATGGGTTTTGGGCCACTTTGGAAGGGGTATTGGGCTGCAACTTCAAAGAGGGCTTTACGGTTACCCGATTAACCGTTGGAGTACCAAACGACCTCCAAATGGCATGAAACTTGACAGGAGGTCTACCGGTGGTGTACCAACGCCACTTGGCAAGGCTCGGGCCATTCCGAGAAAGTTTAATACCCGCACAAGAGAAGAGGCAAAAAGGGGACGCCGGGTGACATAGGAGTGCCGGATCGCAAAACGGACAATGGGGAAAATGCTCGGATGCAAGAGATGAACACGTATGCAATGCAATGCACATGATGACATGATAAAATGCAACACGCAAGCAAATGACATGGCAACGAAGGCGAATAACTGGCAGACACCTGGCGCATCGGATCCGGGGCGTTACAACACTCCTCCACTAACAAGAGATCTCGTCCCGAGATCTTAGGACCGAGACGGAAGGGAAAAGGGACGAGGTGAAGCAAGAACTCAAGAGAAGATGCAAAGAATCGAGAGCACTCGAGAAGAAGAGAGGAACGACGAGAATGACGAGAATCGAAAGCTCACGGAATCAGATAGACTATGAAGCTACTCCGGTTAGAACAAGATAAGAATGGAATAAGTCTAGAAGAATTTAGGCAGAACTCTGACTGAACACGGAGGAATAGAACACGAACTTGAGAGGAAGGAATGGTACTTGATGAACTCTTGAAGAAAGAATTAAATCATGAAGAACCACCATGAAGAACTCCGGTAGCAAAAGGATGACGAGATAAAATGAAGGATGAAGAATAGATGAGCGTTACGATGATTTAGATGGAGGTTCCGACGAGAAGGCCGAGGAAATTTGAACTCCGGAAAAGGAAGAGATGAAAACACTTGGAACTAGAATTTATTCATGAAGAACAAACTCCGAAGGAAAGGATTACTCACTTGGAGGATATAAGAATAAGATTTATTGTATGCTTATCCTTCGTCAAATTAAATTGATGACAAGCAATGGATTTTGCATACTACTTATTCTTCTTGAAAAGGATTGAGAAGTGACATGTGGAAAACTTGAGAAGGTCTTCATGAACCACCGGTAGGATTGAAAGAACGAATGGATTAATATGATGACAAAGGAAAAAGAATCTGAATGAACCACCGGTAAAAATTTGGAAATGACTGATGAAATAGAATGAATCACCAGGAAGAATTAGGAGAACAAATATGGTAGAGGGGATTTAGATGCAAAAGAGTAAAGAGATCATGAACTGATTGAGTAATACTTTGACAAAGCACCGGGATACATAGAGAATGATAACTGGAATGATGGCCTCCGGTAAAAGGAAACAGAAATCAACTCCTGACATACTCCGGATGGGTAAGAAAGAATATCTGACAAATGGAATAATTCGAGAGGATAACATGAAGCTAGAACCGCGAATCTTCGAGAGAACTGGCAAGATTTAGAGGAAAAACTCTTCTTCGGTTTTCAAAAGACGACGAGAAACACCACCAAAATAATTGAGGTACTCCAGGAGAATGAAAAGCAGAGAGGTTGAGCCAACCCTGAAAAGAATTTGAACGCGTTCTTGGAGATGGCATCTGACTGATGAAATCCATTCTTACGTCAGACTAGAAAAGAATTTGAGAATAACTCCGGGGAATTAGAGGAGTCAGGTAAGATCCTGGAAAAAGACCTGTGGGTTAGGGCCCACTGAAGAGATAACACCATTGAAAAGGATTGTTGAACAGATAGATGAAGAACCGGAACAATTGAAATATTTGAATGAGGTGACGACCTCGAATTAATTGGAACACAGACAAATCTCCTGAGAAGTCTTGAACACTCCGGGTTGATTGAATGGCGAGATGCAAACAAGCAGGGAAAACACTTGATCCATGGAAAAGAATATGATCAACGCCGAAAAACATGAATTGAGGGAAGACTGAAAACCTCCGTATGAATGAAAATTGATGCTCGAAAGAGACTGAGGCTCCGGGAAGAAGAGGGTGGGAGGGCGGCAAAAACAAAGGCAACTTGGAAGGGGAAATCGACGAATATGTTGAAGAGAAAACACCAGTTGAAAGAAAGCAAAGGCTTCGCACGAGTAGGATGGATACTCGATTACGGACTCCGGTTTCGAGATGAAAAAGGGGTGGGCGGGTGGGAAAAGAACACAACTGAGGATTGAACTCAAACATGAAGAGGCTCGAGTCAACTTGACGAGAAATGCACCGGATGCAAAGAGCTGAGGAACAACTACCGGAAAACCAACTGCGTGATCCTAAAGAAAAATTTGAATAAGAAGAGGAGTAATTCAAAACACCTACGTCAAGATTCCTCACCAGAGCGACGAAGAGGCTGAGGAGTAAAAAGAATTCCTACTCTCCGATATAACTAGACTCAGAAAATAGTTTTCTTCTAGACTCAACAACAGCCAAACTACACGATCAATCAAGGGGGCTCCTAAGGTCGGTCGAGGCTCTAATACCAACTTGTCACGCCCAATATGCGACCCTATCCAAAAGGAACTCGAAGGTCCCACCAAGGATAGACCCGCATATTGGAACGCTTTTGCAAGGTGGATATCATTACATCAACATTACATAATAGATGGGGATACATACAAGAGGCATACAATGCCACACGAATACAACAATACAACATACAAGAACAACATCCGACTACGGATGAATCATAAACAGAAACTCAAACAATATCCACCCTGCTAGCCCACGCTGCCGACCTGGAACCTATCCCCTGATCGAAGAAGCAGAAGAAGAATTCAACTCAAGCAAACATCGCTATCGCGTCATGATCATCGGATAAACATGTACCTGCAACTGTTGTTGTAGTAATCTGTGAGCCACGAGGACTCAGCAATCCCATTACCATGGGTATCAAGACTAGCAAAGCTTAATAGGAAAGGAAGGGGTAAAGTGGTGAGGCTGCAGCAGCGACTAAGCATGATATGGTGGCTAACATACACAAATAAGAGCGAGAAGAGAAAAAGCGGAACGGTCGTGAAGCTAGCAATGATCAAGAGGTGATCCTGAACACCTACTTATGTCAAACATAACACAGAAACCGTGTTCACTTCCCGGACTCCGCCGAGAAGAGACCATCGCGGCTACACACACGGTTGATGCGTTTTAATTCGGATCTGGTGTCAAGTTATCTACAATCGGACATTAACAAATTCCCATCTGCCAATAACCGCAGGCATGGCTTTCGAAAGATTATACCCTGCAGGGGTGTCCCAACTTAGCCCATGATAAGCTCTCGCGATCAACGAAGGATAAACCTTCTCCCAGGAAGACCCGATCAGTCTCGGAATCCCGGTTTACAAGACATTTCGACAATGGTAAAACAAGACCAGCAAGACCGCCTGATGCGCCGACAATCCCGATAGGAGCTGCACATATCTCGTTCTCAGGGCAACACCGGATAAGCTAAGCGTACAGGTACCGACGTAACCCAAGTTGCCAAGGGATGGTCCCGCACGGTGCTCTAGTTTGGACCAACGCTTAGACAAGCACTGGCCCGGGGGGGCTATAATAAAGATGACCCTTGGGTTAATTACTCCCAAGGGAAATATAGGTGGTGGTGAGGCAAATGGTAAACACAAGGTTGGGCCTTGCTGGAGGAGTTTTATTCAAAGCGAACTGTCAAGGGGGTCCCATAAATCACCTGACCGCGTAAGGAACACAAAATCCGGGAACATAACACCGGTATGACGGAAACTAGGGCGGCAAAAGTGGAACAAAACACCAGGCATAAGGCCGAGCCTTCCACCCTTTACCAAATATATAGATGCATTAATAATATAAGAGATATTGTGATATCCCAACAAAAATCATGTCCACCATGGAGCAATCTTCAACTTCACCTGCAACTAGCAACGCTATAAGAGGGGCTGAGCAAAGCGGTAACATAGCCAAGCAACGGTTTGTGTAGGAAAGGTGTCAAAGGTTAGAGGTTCATGGCAATTTGGGAGGCTTGATAAACAGGTGATAGGTAGCGCAGCATAGCGATAGAACGAAGCAACTAGCATAGCAATGATAGTAATGAGATCCAAGGTGACGGTCATCTTGCCTGAAATCCCGCAAGGAAGAAGAACGAGTCCATGAAGAAGACGAACGGATGAAGCCACGAAGACAAACCAAGCGTAGACGAACGAATCCTCACGATCGCAACGAAACAGGAACTATCGAAAAGAAGCACACAACATAGTAAACACACCACACATGAACAAGACATGATGCACAACAAGCATGATGCATGACAATTCTAGATGAGGCTACTCATGGCAAGAGATGATGCATACAAGAGCAACACATCAAAGCAAGTTTAAATGAGGTCGGGAACAACATATAACAATTCTGGTAAGTCCTCATATGCAAATTTCGAAATTGGTCCAGATCTGAATAAACCTTATGTTCAAGTTGTTAAATAGCAAGTTAAGATGCGCCAAGATGATCTACACGAGATTCTAGTCAAGTTACATATAAAGTTCATTTAATTCGGAGCTACGGCCTAGAAGATATGAGCATAACAAGTTAAACATGGCATTGATGCAAAATGCATACAAACATCAAGCAAACACCTCAAAGCAAAGATGCAACATGATAATATGAAGCTACATGCAAATACAAGCAAGTTTCATAAAGAGCACACTCAAAATGGAGCAACGGTTCCAACACACACACACTATACAAGTCATAGCAACAATCTGTCCATAACAGCAAGTAGGCATATTGCAAGCATCAAAACAACAAGCTACAGGACCTCAATATAATAACAAAAGGCATGGGCATGATGTACAGGTAAAGTATAACAAAACATGAACACTGAGCTATCTCCAGAAATCACTAGAACATCCTCAAACACACATGGAAAGATTGCAAATAATAACAGTTTCAGACTTATCAGGAAATAACATCAGGTTGCAATGTTTAGAGCTATCAAACAACATGTTACAGGAACTTAACATGGCAAACAAAGGCATGGCATGAATCTACTAAATACATAGAACAAAAGTCCCTTACTGACCAGGAGCTAAAAAGGATCAGAGGATATGATGGCATCCATGTAAACATAGCAAGATATATGACAGATTCATACATGGCAGGAACAGAATTATGATGGCATGTAGATGAGCTTGTGCAACTTACTATAGAGCAAAACATGGCATGGCAAGGAACCCAACAGTAAGAAGGCATGTTTATGAAGCTACCCATGGAAAGAGCAACTTCATAGTGTGCACGGAACACTAGCAAAACACATGGGAACAAGTGAACTTAATGTTAACAAGCTGACAGCAACATTATGAAGCAACTTTAGAGCAAGATTACAACAAGCTACAGCAAGCTATAAATGCAACCAGGGGCATGTATGGATAGAGGATGGCATGTAGAACAAAACATATTTAGTGAACATCTACATATTATGCATAGAATGATTTGTAGGAGTAGGTTTACATAGCATCACGAAATAACAGATTCAGTCTAGCAAAACAGCAACATCATGTACACTACTTAACAAGCTCGAATCACTCAGCACACAAATCACAAAAATACATGGATAGCTCAAATGTAAATGGTGCAATGGAATGAAATGAAGTACTCGTCGAGACGAACAATTTGACATATTACACGCACAAAACGGAGCTACGGATGAAGATATACGATGCGATGAACATGGCATGATTATGACAAAAATCTGGACTTGGTCGTTTTCTGGAAAAAAACAGACGGGCGCTATATGGCTAAAAGTCGCACGGGGCGGGGGAAAGAGGGTTTCTCACCCATTGGGCTGAGCCCAGAAGTGGAGAGGCCGGGGCAAGCCGGGCGCTGGGCTGGTCTGGCTGGGCCTCACGGGGAGCTGGGCTGGGGCCCACGCGGGGGTCCCGAGCGGCGCACGGGAGGAGCAGCTCCTCTGCTCGCTCCCGAGCACGATCCATGGCGGCGGCGGCAGGGAGCAACTCCGGCGAGGGGCGGAGCCCGGGGATGGCTGAAACAAGGCGGCGGCGGCGGGATCCGGTCCCCAGGCATCGGATCTGGCCCAACCCGGCCGGATCCGGGCGGCGGCAAGCGGCGCGGTGAGGGCCGGCGAC
>NC_041389.1:571103810-571141816 GCF_002162155.2 Triticum dicoccoides | reverse complement strand
GCGGCTCGGGCCCCGTGGGCCAGATCTGGGCTCGCGGGCCCGCGCAGTGGAGACGGCGGCGGGAGCGACGTGGCGGCGTCTGATTGGGCAGGCGGCGGAGGCGGACATGTCCGGCTGTGGCGGACGTGTCCGGCGGGCGAGAGGGAGGCTAGGCTAGGGTTTGCCCGAGATTTCGGGGGAGGGGGCTAATTTATAGGTAGAGGGAGCTAGGAGAGTCCAAATGAGGTGCGGTTTTCGCCCACACGATCGTGATCGAACGACCGAGAGCATGGAGGGGAGTTACATGGGTTTTGGGCCACTTTGGAAGGGGTATTGGGCTGCAACTTCAAAGAGGGCTTTACGGTTACCCGGTTAACCGTTGGAGTACCAAACGACCTCCAAATGGCACGAAACTTGACAGGAGGTCTACCGGTGGTGTACCAAGGCCACTTGGCAAGGCTCGGGCCATTCCGAGAAAGTTTAATACCCGCACAAGAGAAGAGGCAAAAACGGGACGCCGGATGACATAGGAGTGCTGGATCGCAAAACGGACAACGGGGAAAATGCTCGAATGCAAGAGATGAACACGTATGCAATGCAATGCACATGATGACATGATAAAATGCAAAACGCAAGCAAATGACATGGCAACGAAGGCGAATAACTGGCAGACACCTGGCGCATCGGATCCGGGGCATTACAACCTATTATAACTACAACTAGATTACTTACTATAGTTGAGCTAGGAGTAGTCGGCGGAGAGGGCGGAGGCCTGGATGCGGAAGTCGTTGGGCTGGTGGTTGAGCAGGGTGGCAAAGTAGGAGGTCCAATAGGCACGCGCCTTCTTCATTCGTGAGGGATTGATCGAAGACTTGTACTATGCTTGTGTTTTTTTGTCGTGGATGTTGAGTATATATTTGTGTTGCATGTATTACGTGTTGTGGCTCACCTCATAGTCATCTATAGTTGAGGTTGAGGCCTACCCTGTTGTCGGTGTCAAAACCGGCAGATCTCGGGTAGGGGGTCCCGAACTGTGCGTCTAGGCGGATGGTAACAGGAGACAAGGGACACGATGTTTTTACCCAGGTTCGGGCCCTCTTGATGGAGGTAAAACCCTACTCCTTCTTGATTGATATTGATGATATGGGTAGTACAAGAGTGGATCTACCACGAGATCAAGGAGGCTAAACCCTAGAAGCTAGCCTATGGTATGATTGTTGTTCTGTCCTACGGACTAAAACCCTCCGGTTTATATAGACACCGGAGGGGACTAGGGTTACACAGAGTCGGTTACAATGGTAGGAAATCTACATATCCGTATTCCCAAGCTTGCCTTCCACGCCAAGGAAAGTCCCATCCGGACACGGGACGAAGTCTTCAATCTTGTATCTTCATAGTCTTGGAGTCCGGCCGATGATGATAGTTCGGCTATCCGGACACCCCCTAGTCCAGGACTCCCTCAGCAGCCCCTGAACCAGGCTTCAATGACGACGAGTCCGGCGCGCATATTGTCTTCGGCATTGCAAGGCGGGTTCCTCCTCCGAATAATTCATAGAAGATTGTGAACACCAGGATAGTGTCCGGCTCTGTAAAATAAATTCCACATACCACAGTAGAGAGAATAATATTTACACAAGTTCAATCCGCTGACGTATTTTGTGGCGTGACGTCACACCACAACCAAGCCTTTACTCGAATCATTTTTATTATACCACCTCAGCGCGTTTAGCGAAGCGGTTTCCTTGGCATGTCTTGTCGAAGCAGAGATCGTGTTCCCCTTATTCCGGGATTCCCATCAATACGGACGTGGGTAACCCAACCGCACCATTGATTACGGCGCTTGGGAGACAAGCGAGTTTTACCAGGCCGGTGGGGACGCATAGTTTCGTCTGCCCATATATAAGGGGATAAGGATCCACCTTTTTTACCTACGCCTTCTTCCTCCTTTGCTTATCCATCTCCGCGCACTCGAGCTCCAGTGCCCAAGTCCGCACATCTGACCTCGACCTTCTCCAGCCATGTCCGGAGCGGGAGGCAAGTGGATGGCCTCCTCCGTTACGGAGGGGCACATCAAGAAGCTGCGCAGCGCCGGATATCTATCCAGCGACATCGCGCACCAGCTCCCCGACGAGGGGCAGCTCATCCCCACCCCCGGGCCCCATGAGAGGGTGGTATTCCTTCCCCATTTCCTCCGCGGACTGGGCTTCCCACTCCACCCCTTTGTCCGGGGGCTCATGTTCTACTACGGCCTGGATTTCCACGATCTGGCCCCGAATTTCATCCTCAACATCTCGGCGTTTATCGTTGTGTGCGAGGCCTTCCTCTGCATCCAGCCCCACTTCGGCATGTGGCTCAAGACCTTCAACGTCAAGCCGAAGATTGTGAAGGGCAGCCAAGCGGAGTGCGGAGGTGCCATGGTGGGGAAGATGCCCAACATCACTTGGCTCGAGGGCGCCTTCATGGAAACCATCAAAGGGCGGAAATCGGGGTGGTTCTACATCACTGAGCCGCGTGACCCTAAATGGGCAGCGGTCCCTGAATTCAGATCTGGTGTCCCCATGCGGCTCACTTCCTGAAAGGAGAAGGGCCTGCTGTGGGGTAGTTCGGAAGAGCTGACCAGACTCCAGTCCTGTCTCCAAACCCTCGTGAACAAGAAGCTCAAGCTTGTCAACGTGATCCAGGTCATGCTCGTCCGCCGGATTCTCCCCTGCCAACAACGGGACTTCAATTTGTGGGAGTTTGATCCGGCACAGCACCGGACCTTGAGCGGGCTCTTCGACCCTACGTACGAAGATGCCTGGAGGGTGTTGTTCAAGGGCGCCGAAGCTTCCGCATCCGCTACCGAAGATCACGGATTCAGCTCGCAACGTCCGGCTGGCGAGGTAAGCCATGTTATCCTTTATGGGACACTTGCTTTTCATGTTTTGACTTTATGCAGGATCTAAACTCCCAACACCTTTAACAGGCCTGGCAAGCGACGTCCGGACAGGTTAACTGTCTGGCTCCCCTTCCAGAAGACCCAGCGGATGCCCGTTTGACAGGGCTGCTAGTCCCGGCACTCTACATAGTGCCGGAGAAGAAGGCCAAGAAGAAGGCCACGGGAACCCGAAGGAGTTCCCGGCGTCAGGTGGTATCGGACTCATCGTCCGATGACTCCGAGGCGGACTCCTCCCACGAGGACGAGGAGGAGAAGAAAGAGGCCTCTCCCCCAGCGGCGGGAGAGAAGAAGAGGAAGGCCTCCCCAACGAGGGAGGCCGAAGGGTCCAAGAAGGGAAGGACCCTTCCCCCGGACTGTTCTGCCAACGTCGGCGACGGCAACGAGGAGTGGCCCTCAAGGGCCAAGCCCCTGGCGAGATCGTAAGTATCCGGACTCCCGAATAACTTCATGATTTTTCTTTTCGCCACACGGTGTCTTTCTAATGCCGCATACAACCCTGCAGTCCGCCCAAGGACAATCTTCCCGCTTTGTTGAGCGGGTCCTTGGGTACGTCGGATGTGGATAGTACTTCACTTCTGACCGCCTCCACCCCCCATGACGCCAACGACGCCGAGGTGGGATCCCAGAGAGGGACCCACCCGGAGGAGGAGGCCCCGAAGGTGCCACAGGGCAACCTCCCGAACTTCGTACCGGACTCCGCACCGGAACCTGCAGTGGTTCCGGAGTCCGGCGGGTGGCCCCTTCGTAAGAAGGGCACCGGCCGGATAACTTGCTGGAGGCGCTCAACGGCGCTTCCATCAAAGAGGAACACCGCACTGTCATGAGTGCGGTGATTCAGAAGGTTCAGCTCGCCAAAAGCGGGCTGACCGAGGCCTGCAGCAGCCTTCTAACAGGCTTTGAGGTAAGAATTTTAATATATGTAAAATAGTACCGCATAGACAGTAGCCCCTGATGCTCGGTTCGGTGTTCAGAAAGAAAAGCCAGACTGAGGATCTAAAAAGATATACGCAGGAGTCTTAAAAAATATGTCAATATGGGATTGCAGGTTGCGCTGCTGACCTCTGCCGCACTGACTGCGGAGGTCAACGCTTTGAAGCAAAGCCTCGAGCGGTCTGAGAGCAAGCTCGGCCGTGCCAAGAAGCAGCTCGAGGACAAGGAAGGTGAGTAACACCTTATTAAAGTTGTACCTTACAGAAAAGGATTTGGTTGCAAGAGGAATGAGAAGGATAACGTGGGTACTCCAGGGGCCACGAACGAGGTGGCGACCCTGAAGGAGGCGGTGTCCGCGGCCGAACGTAATGCGTCCGCAGAGCATGCTGGGCAAGAGAAGTAGGAGGCGTGGGTGGCGGAGGTACAGCAAGAGCTCCAGGCTCTCGTGGAAAAACATGAGAGTTTGGAGCGCGACTCGAAGACTCGAGAGTCCAAGCTTGCATCGGCTCTTGAGGGTGCCAAAGCCGCTAAGGCCGAAGCCCACAAGGCCCTCCAGGAAATCGAGGCATTGAAGAAAATAGCGGCGGGTAAGGCATTTTTCATGCAAAGCAAGCATGTGAATGTGAATTACCTATTACTTACCCGAATTCGGAGCTCTCCATGAGCGTTCACAGATCTTCCCTGTAGCGTGCCCGATGCTGCCGCTTTCTACAGGGCCGAGGAGGGGAGCTCGACGGAGAAGGTCTTCTGGTCTCAGTATGCTGAGGCCGGACATCCGGTGCCCCTTAGGGACCAGCTGAAGCAGTTGGTCGAGCTCCACAAGGTGGCCGAACAGGCCATGAAGGGTGTCGGTGTCAAAACCGGCGGATCTCGGGTAGGGGGTCCCGAACTATGTGTCTAGGCGGATGGTAACAGGAGACAAGGGACACGATGTTTTTACCCAGGTTCGGGCCCTCTCGATTGAGGTAAAACCCTACTCCTGCTTGATTGATATTGATGATATGGGTAGTACAAGAGTGGATCTACCACGAGATCAAGGAGGCTAAACCCTAGAAGCTAGCCTATGGTATGATTGTTGTAATGGTTGTGTCCTACGAACTAAAGCCCTCCGGTTTATATAGACACCGGAGAGGGCTAGGGTTACACAGAGTTGGTTACAATGGTAGGAGATCTACATATCTGTATCGCCAAGCTTGCCTTCCACGCCAAGGAAAGTCCCATCCGGACACGGGACGAAGTCTTCAATCTTGTATCTTCATAGTCTTGGAGTCCGGCCGATGATGATAGTCCGGCTATCCGGACACCCCCTAGTCCAGGACTCCCTCAGCAGCCCCTGAACCAGGCTTCAATGACGATGAGTCCGGCGCGCATATTGTTCGGCATTGCAAGGCGGGTTCCTCCTCCGAATAATCCATAAAAGATTGTGAACACCAGGATAGTGTCCGGCTCTGCAAAATAAATTCCACATACCACCGTAGAGAGAATAGTATGTACACAAGTTCAACCTGCTGACGTATTTTGTGGCATGACATCACACCACCACCATGCCTTTACTTGAATTGTTTTTATTATACCACCTCGGCGCGTTTAGCAAAGCGGTTTCCTTGGCACGTCTTGTCGAAGCAGAGATTGTGTTCCCCTTTATTCCAGGATTCCCATCAATACGGACGTGGGTAACCCAACCGTGCTCGTTGCCACGCCTCCTCTATCGAAGGTGAGTCCCAAACGGTCACGGGGACGGCTCTTGGTATTCTCCTTCTTTATAATGAAACCAAGGCTCGTTTCTTTTCTTCAATCCTCAATCGAATCTACCCCTCGCCCCGAGTTCCAACACCCAGAGCCCCAGATTCGAGCGCTTCGGACCTTCAACAATGTCCGGCTCCGACCTTCAGGGCCGGTGGATGCCCTCCTCCGTCACGGAGGAGGACGTGCAAAAGCTGAGAGAAGCCAAGTACCTGACTTACGAGATCTCGCATAGATTGCCCGTCGAAGGGCAAGTCATTCCCACCCCAGAGCCCGGCAAAAGCGTCGTGTTTATGTCCCACCTCCGTCGGGGTTTAGGCTTCCCGATGGATCCCTTTGTAAGAGGGCTCATGTTTTACTACGGGTTGGAATTCCATGGCCTAGCTCCGGAGTCCATCCTCCACATCTCATCATTCATCATTGTCTGCGAAGCCTTCCTGCGCACTACCCCCCACTTCGGTTTGTGGCTCAAGACCTTCAACATGGAGCCAAAGATGATCGAGGGGCGTCAAGCAGAGTGCGGCGGGTCGTTTATAAGCAGAAGGGCCGATGCTCCATGGCCCAAGGGCTCTTTCCAGGAGGAGCTCAGCTTGTGGCAACAGGAGTGGTTCTATATCACCGCTCCTAGGGGCAGCAGGCAGAAGCCGCCGCCCATCTTTCGCTCGGGCCCTCCACAGCGGCTGATGTCGTGGGTCAACCAAGGGCTCAACTGGGGGCCGTCAAAGGACGTACCCCTATTGCAGGGCCGGATTCGAGACCTCCAAGAGAGGGAGATCAATCTGGTCGTAGTGATGCAGGTTATGCTGATTCGGCGTCTCCTGCCCTGCAGGCGTTGCCCCCTCCGCCTGTGGGAATTCAATCCAGAGGGGCCACGAGCTCTCCAACACTTCATGGGTACGACACCCGTGGAGATGTATAAATTGTTCTTCGGATCACAAGAGATGTGTCCGGAATTGACCGAGGATTCCGGCCTAAGCTGCAATCGCCCAGATGCTTAGGTAAGTGGCCCTGTGTCTGGACACACCGTTTGTTTGCGCTTTCTTGAATTTTCCTTTTAACCCATCGTCTCTTGAATAGGAGTGGATAGCGCAAGCGAAACTGATACGGTGTCTGGCCCCCCTCCCGGAGACCGTGCCGGATCCCGTGCTGGTCAGGATGCTGAAGGTTGCGCCTTCAGAGGAAGGCGAAGGGGAGAACAGGGATACTGTCGCCTCTACCAAGGAGGCTCTTGAGAAAGGGGGGATCGAGAATTCCCCCTTCCAAGGGGAGAAGAGGACCGCTTCCGAAAACCCGGAGGCCAAGGCCTCGAAGCGGGGGAAGAGATCTTCACCAGAGGGTCCTGCGTCCGGGGAGGCCCCGGCCGCACTACTCCCCTAAGGAATCAGCCCTCCAGCGAGCCGTAAGTAGAAAAAGGGGGGGTTATGTAATAAGAAACATCCCTATTTTCGCTTCTGAGGATAACCGAAGTTTTTACCTTGTAGTTCGGATCTCCATCCTTCTCAGATGAGCTCGTCATCGGGGGACCTTCGTCCGAAGACGATGGAGAGCGAGACGCCTCCATCTGCCACACCGTCGGATAGGGCGGACGAACCTGAGGTGTCATCACGGAGGGTATCCCCGAGTCCGGCAGGGCCGGAGAGTTCGGCACCAACTGGTGTGCGGCCGGGGGAGCTGAAGGATCTGCTTGAGAGGGCGTCTATCTCAGAAGTTCACCGTACATTGATGAGTATGGTGATTGGAAGAATTTCGTCCGCCGAAGGCGGGTTGCATGATGCCGTCAGGAGTTTGCTGGCGGGGTTTGAGGTACGTAAAAATGACATACCTTTTGACAGTTTTACACATAAAGTGCACCCTGTATAGATAGTAGCCCCTGAGACTCGGTAGGTTGTCGAGAGCGACAGCGTGCCGAGGATCAAAATCACAGGTATTGATTTTCGCCTTTCCTATGCAGGTGGCGGATGGTCCGGTGGTCAGCCGGACTGATGGAGTTGCCGAACTAAAGCGGCAACTTGACGTTGCGGATGCGGACATCGCGCTGGTCAATAAGCGACTTGGCGAGTCACAAGGTAGGGTTGTTCTCCGCGGTCACCTAGTAAGGGAGCCGAAGCGCATTCCTTACAACATTTGTGCTCAATGCAGATGGTGCCGCTACTGTGGAGAGCCTTCGGGCAGAACTTGCTCGAGCCAAGGAGCAGGCCAGAAGGAGTGATGCGGCTTCCTCGAGGGCGGCCGAAGAGCTAGAAGCCGAGAGGGATGCTCACTACCGAAGCAGGGAGGAGATGGCCGAAATGGCCGTGAAGGTAAAAGATGTTACCGACCACTATGAGGTTCTTGAAAAAGAACACCGAGTGGAGCAAGAAGACCTGGCGAAGGCCACCGCTGAAGCCAAGGATGCCCGTTCTGCAATGAGGGCTATAAAGGAGGAGCTGCGCTAGGCCGGAGATATTGTGGCTGGCAAGCCCTTTCTGCTGCGCAGGAGGTTTACAGATCCGAAGTACGCTCAGCTTGGCCAGCTGTGGGGTTCGGAGGATCCTTATATGGACTTAGCGGCGAGTGCGGCAGATGCTGTTGTGCACTTCCGAAGTCAAAAGGATCACGAGACAGAAGAGCTTGTTTGGTCTCAATTCCATAGTCCGGAGCGTTCACTTCCGCTGACCGATCGGCTGGCTGAGTGGGCCGAGCTAAATAGATTGTCCGGACTTTCCATGACAGATATCGTGGCTCATGTCTGGCCGGATAGGCCCAAGCCGAAGAGTTATTTCGGCTTATTACAGCAATTCCTTGGGGTGGTGCCACATATAAAGGCGATGAAGCGGTCGGCTTGCATAGAGGGTGCACGGATGGCCCTCGCCCGTGTGAAGACACACTGGACGGAAATGGATGCCACCGTTGTTGCTACCCGGGGTTCGGACGAGAGCCGGTTACCCACCGAGCACTACTTTGGGGAAGTTCTACGTGGTGCTCGTGTAATAGAGTCGCAGTGCTCAAAAAATGTCATGTTCAGATGATCTTTATGGTTTTGTAAAATAATGTTTACAATATAAGCACTTTTTGTACTTGTGCGTTCAAGTATTGAAACATCTCCTGTGCGGCCGTTAATGTATACTTGTGTATAACCTGAAAGATGGCAGTCTTCGGCTTCAGCCCTCACGCACATGGTACAAGGGTGTTTGCGAAATAGCTCGTTTTCACACTTAATCCAATGTCTTGGTCCTGTTAAGGAGGTGATAGCGTAGCAAACGAGGCAACCGGGCTATAATGCTTTATCACTTTCACTTAGCCATCGGAGTTTGAAGGTGGGGCTACGATATAGCCCCTAGGGGCACCGCGCTCTCTGAATTTGGGGCGCGTGTGTGCCTGACCGGGAAGCGGTCCTTCATCAAAGCGGAGGAATTCTAAACATTCCTGAGGTCGATCGAGTGGTTGACCAGTCTCTCGCTACATCATGATAGTCAGTTTTCGGCTTTCTCTACTGAAGCGCTCACCCGGCCGAACCGGGGCACAATCGCAGTAGTTCTCCTGGTACTGCGTTAGCCGACGATGCGGAACGTAAGGCAGCAAAACACAGGAGCCGGGCAAACCCAACATTTGACCAAAGACATGATTCGGAGCTGATGCATATAAGGCCTCACTCGAGACGCCGAACACTCCCTGAGGTGTTCAGTCTTTATGATGACGGGCAGATCAATTCCCTAAGCCCCTAGTGTCCAGGTACACGCAAGATCCTCTAACGCGGCCGATGCCAAAATGTCAGCCTCCTCTCTGGTTATGATGAGAAACCAGGGGATGTATAGCAACAAGAGACAGTAAAAAAGGTTTACGCAGGGTCTTAATCTGAAAAGAATCCTTGCAATGGGTCCCTACTGCACGTCTGCGCATGTGTCTCCGTTGTGCTGTATCCTGGATGGGTGTAACACGCTGTTCATCTGTAAAAGAGAGGAACTTAGTTTGAAAAGAAATCGTGTCAAAAATGTATTTAAAATAGAGCATGAATAAATGAATAAAATTGAGCTTTTATTGGCTCCTTATTGCTCATACGCATAGCCCCTTGTGAAGGGGTGTGTGTCTAGGGAGCCCCTAGTTTATTTATGCCGGACTCGTCTAGCCGTGTCCGGGGTCTTGCACGACCTTTTAATGAGATGATGCCGCGTGGACCGGGCATTTTAAGTGTAAGAGACGCGTAGTGTGGTATTGCGTTAAAACGGACAAAAGCTTCTCGTCCCAATAGTGCTTGATGGCTACTTTTGAATGGGGCGACATGAAAGATTAGCTTTTTGCATCGGCAGTTGTCGGGTGACCCGAACACAACTTCTAGTAGTAAGGAGCCCGTGCACTTGGCGTAAGGGCCTGGCGTCACTCCTTTAAAGGAAGTGCGGCTATGCCGAATTTTAGTAAGGTCTACCCCCAACTTGCGGATTGTGTCCGGATATAGCAGGTTTAAATCGCTGCCGCCATCCATTAGGACTTGTGTTGTATTCCGTCGATTATAGGATCCAATATCAGAGCAGTCCATCCTGCGTTTCGCATACTTCTGGAATAGTCCAGGTGGTCGAAAGTAATTGGTTTTGACATCCAATCTCGGGGTTCCGCTGGGGTGGACCGTGCGACATGTACTTCAGTGAGTGCCGCGCTGTTGTTCCGTGGTATCACATGAAGTGAGTTTACTGTTTTGACTTCTTGTGGGAAAGTCTTTTGTTTTCCCGCGCTCTGCTGGTGGGGTTCGTCGTCATCCTCCCTTGGCGTGTCAAGCCCCTTGTGTTCAGCGTTGAGTCGGCCGGACTGTTTGAAGACCCAACAATCTCGGTGGGTGTGGTTTGCAGGCTTCCCGGGTGTACTATGGATTTGACATATCCGATCCAAAATTTTGTTTAGGTTGGATAGCTCATCAATGTTGTCCTTAAGGGGCAGTGTTTTGTTGTTTGGCCGTGAGCTTTTGAATCCGGCGTTAACCACCGTGCTCTTTGGGCTCTTTTCTTTATTTCGGCGTTGGTCCTTTCTACGCCGTGATTTTCTGTTTCCATCTCTGATCTCGGATGTAATCGTGTCGCTGGTGCTGCGTCTTGCTAGCCAGCTATCTTCCCCCGCGCAAAAGCGGGTCATGAGGCTTGTTAGCGCGGCCATTGTCTTCGGCTTCTCTTGGCCGAGGTGTCTGGCGAGCCATTCGTCTTGGACATTATGTTTGAAAGCTGCTAAGGCTTCGGCGTCCGGACAGTCGACTATTTGGTTCTTTTTGGTGAGGAACCTGTTCCAGAATGTGCGCGTTGATTCTCCGGGCTATTGGGTTATGTGACTTAAATCGTCTGCATCCGGAGGGCGGACATAAGTCCCCTGAAAGTTTGCTCTAAACGTGTCCTCGAGCTCTTCCCAACTTCCAATGGTATTTTCTGGGAGGCTTTTGAGCCAATGCCTGGCTGGCCCTTTGAGCTTGAGGGGTAGATATTTTATGGTGTGGAGATCATCTCCTCTAGCCATATGTATATGCAGGATGTAATCCTCAATCCAGACTCCGGGGTCTGTTGTTCCATCATATGCCTCTATGTTTACGGGCTTGAACCCCGCTGGAAATTCATGATCCAGCACCTCATTGGTGAAACATAGTGGGTGTGCGGCGCCCCTGTATTTGGATGTGTTTTTATCTTCGAACACTCGGCGTGTTATGTTACTTCCTGGGGCCCTCTTCTTCGGCCCATAAATGGACCTGACCGGGCCATCCGTTTTGCGAAGATATTTATGTGTGTCATGTGCTTGCTTGTGTGCGGCGCCGCTTGCCGCTCCTGGCCTGCCTTCTGTCGTCTATCCGGCTGGGCGGCCTCTTTGCTTTTTAATTGTGGGGGCTCTACGGCCTCCTCGTCGAATTCGGGCAGCAGCTTGCGCTTCGGGTAGCTCTTTGTTTGTTGGCTATTGCCATATTTGTCCGCGGTCTTGAGTACTTTGCTCCACCTCATTCTGAGTATGTCTTCCGCTGTTTTGAGCTTCCGCTTCTCCTTCTTCAAACTTCTTGCAGTGGCGACAAGCCTTCTTTGGAGGTTCTTATGCTCCGGTGGTGTGTCCGGTGTGAGATCGTCTGGACTGTTGTCTTCGCCGAGGATGAGTTGATTATCCGATTCATCCTGTTTGGATGGCTGCTTGGTTGCATGTTCGTCGCTCACTGGTTTGCCCTACGCTATGGCTGGGTCATTATGAGTGCTGTTGTTATTGAGGCGGGACTTGGGGCGGCGCTTGTGTCACCGTTTTGGTTGCTTTTCAGGGGAATTATCCTTTGCCGCGTCCCATTGTTCCTCGTTATCGCTCCCTTTTGGGATGTCCACCATGTATATGTCATGAATTAAGGTGGCTTTCCAGTGCCCGGTAGGCGCTGGTTCTTGGTCGTCTCCGGCATCATCGTCCATACCGTCGATGTCTTCGGAATCGTAGTCTAGTATGTCGGTTAAATCGTCGACAGTGGCTACAAAGTGGGTGGTGGGAGGGTTTTGAATTTCTTCGTCGTCCGCATCCCAACCGTCCTGGCCGCAGTCCGGCCAGGGCTCTCCTGATGACGAGAGATACTTTAGCGGATTCAGGATGTCGCCAAAGGGTGAGTGCTGAAAGATGTCCGCAGCGGTGAACTCCATGATCGGTGCCCAATCAGATTCGATTGGCGGGGGCGCAGGAGGTTCGGAGTCCGGCACGGAGTCCGGCACCTCGGAGTCACGGGCTTTGCATGGGACAAGGTCAGTATTCGGCTCCATCGCCGTAGAGATTGCAGCCCCCGAGGCAGTGAACAGCCACCCGTCCTCGATCTGCGCGGTCGGCTCTGAACTATGGGTCAGAGCGGACTCGTGTGCGGCCTCCAGGTCACTATCCGGTAGCAGAGCTAAATCGTGCCCACCGTGACAGTGCGGCGCGCTTGGTTGTGGCTCGAATCCATCGAAGATCAGGTCTCCGCGGACGTCAGCCATGAAGTTTAAGCTTCCAAACCTGACCTGATGGCCAGGGGCGTAGCTTTCGATCTGCTCCAGATGGCCAAGCGAATTGGCCCGCAGTGCAAAGCCGCTGAACATGAAGATCTGTCGGGGAGAAAAGTATCACCCTGGACTGTGTTGTCGTTGATTGAAGAAGCCATCAAGCCTATCGATGACGACACAGAGGAACTCTCAATGAAAGCACCAATGTCGGTGTCAAAACCGGTGGATCTCGGGTAGGGGGTCCCGAACTGTGCGTCTAGGCGGATGGTAACAGGAGACAAGGGACACGATGTTTTTACCCAGGTTCGGGCCCTCTCGATGGAGGTAAAACCCTACTCCTGTTTGATTGATATTGATGATATGGGTAGTACAAGAGTGGATCTACCATGAGATCAAGGAGGCTAAACCCTAGAAGCTAGCCTATGGTATGATTGTTGTAATGGTTGTGCCCTACGGACTAAAACCGTCCGGTTTATATAGACACCGGAGAGGGCTAGGGTTACACAGAGTCGGTTACAATGGTAGGAGATCTAAATATCCATATCGCCAAGCTTGCCTTCCACGCCAAGGAAAGTTCCATCCGGACACTGGACGAAGTCTTCAATCTTGTATCTTCATAGTCTTGGAGTCCGGCCGATGATGATAGTCCGGCTATCCGGACACCCCCTAGTCTAGGACTCCCTTAAAGGGCCTCATAGTTCGGCTGTGGCCAAAGGAGGCCATGCCTGGGAGCTACTTCGGCCTGGTGCGGCGACTGGTGGATGCTTGTCCATGGGTTGAAGTCATCAAGCACTCCGCCTGCATTGAAGGTGCCCGTCGGGCCCTTACCCGTGCTAAGGTGCACTGGGTCAAGATGGACGCTGAGAAGCTTGTGACGGACGCGCCACCGCCGGGCAAGGAGTATCGCACGCCCGAGATGTATTATAAGGGTGTCCTGAAGGGTGTCCGCATTATTGCAGGTGAGTGCTCCAAAGATGTAATATTTGAGTAGACTCGCATTTTGTTATCCTGCGCTGAAAACTTTGTTCATGTGCGCTAAGCAACGCTTGTTTAATTTAAAATATTACCTTCTGTGCGGCTGTTTATCAAATCTGAGAGATGGCAAGTCGTCGGCTTCGGCCCCCATGCCACGAGTGCTGGGGTGTTTGGGATAAACTTGAGCACTCTTCTTCCCATTTTTGGGTCCATCTAGGGAGGCGCTCAACACAACGAACGAGGCAACCGGACTTATAATGCTTGAACACTCTCACTTAGCCATAGAATTCTATAATTTTAAATTTCGGCGAAGCCCCTAGTGTTTGGAAGGCCGAATTCGGGGCGCTATCCACGCCTGGGCCGGACAAAGCCGGTTCCTCGCTCTAAGCGGCATAAGTCTTTAGGGACTCGAAAAAACCTCTCAAACAGCGACCGGCTCTCGCCTCATCATGACGGTCAGTTTTAGCTTTCTCCACTGAGGCGCTCGCCCAGCTCAACTGGGGCACAATCGCAGTGGTTCTCCCAGCACTACCTTAGCCGATAACGGAACGTAAGGTACCAAAACATGGGAGCCGGGCAAACCCAACTATTGACCCAAGACATGATTCGGAGCCAATGCATATAATGCTATAAGTTCGGGGTGCCGCACTTGTGAAAGTGTTCGGACTTATCACACCATAATGTGGGGAACTTAAGCCCCTGGTGTATTTAGCCGTACCAAAGTGTACGGATGCAACATGTCATAAATGAACATATGTGTAAGAAAGGAATGCAATTATAAGCAAAAAAGCGATGCATTGTTTATTCAAGAAATACTGCCATGAATGCAGAACGATATAAATAGTGCGGTAAGGAAGGGATGGGACTATTAAACATGTCCCCCTCCAGGGGTGGGCTGCGGAATGGTGTATAAAAGAGGTTTAATGCTCGTAATGGAGACCACCTGGATACTCGTCGTAGCCTTTCTCCTTCCCTGGTTGTTGCATCGTGAGTTCGGCAGGTTTACTGCCGGACAGGGCCTCTGGTGAACGGAGTCCTGTGGGTAAGAAGAAGAAAAAAAAAGAAAAAGGAAAAGAAGAAATGACACACTTGGGAGCCCCTGGTGTGGTTAAGCCGCATTCTGGGCCTGTCGTGGTCGTGCCCCTCCCCCTATGCCCATGGTATCTCCAGAGCGTAATGATGTACACGAAGGATTAGTCTTGCAATTTTGCAAGGGCTGGGGTTGGGGCCGCATTGCTACGCATGCTCGGAACGTGCCAGGTGGTCTAGTTGTAGGTTACTCCGGGCGCGTTTAGCCGTGTCCGGTCGCTTAATGGCCGGACTCAAGAATTGCCTTAAGAGGCTGCACTGTACTTCTACCGCGAGAGCCGCTGTATGTTCCTCCGTTCGGAGAGAGCGTTCAGTGTTTCGTTGACCGTGATGACTCCTGGAGGGCCTGGCATCTTGAGCTTGAGGTATGCGTAGTGCGGCACCGCATTGATCTTTGCAAATGCGGTCCGTACGAGCAAAGCATGATAGCCGCTGCGGAACGGAACTATGTCAAAGATTAACTCCTTGCTTCGGAAGTTATCCGGGGATCCGAAGACCACTTCCAGTGTAACTGAGCCTATACAATTGGCCTCTACACCTGGTATGACGCCTTTGAAGGTCGTCTTTGTGGGTTTAATCCTTGAGGGGTCTATGCCCATCTTGCGCACTGTATCCTGATAAAGCAGGTTCAGGCTGCTGCCGCCGTCCATCAAGACTCTGGTGAGGTGAAATCCATCGACGATTGGGTCTAAAACCAGTGCGGCGAATCCGCCGTGGCGGATGCTGGTGGGGTGGTCCCTTCGATCCAAAGTGATCGGGTAGGAGGACCAAGGGTTGAACTTCGGGGCGACTGGCTCCATCGCGTATACGTCCCTGAGTGCATGCTTCCGCTCCCTCTTGGGTATGTGGGTTGCGTATATCATGTTCACCGTCCGCACTTGTGGGGGGAAACCCTTCTGTCCTCTATTGTTTGGCAGTCAGGTCTCTTCCTCGTCATCGCTATGCAGCCCCTTGTCATTGTTTTTGGCAATTAGCTTGCATGCCTGCTTGAATACCCAACAGTCCCTTTTGGTGTGATTAGCTGGCTTTTCAGGGGTGCCGTGTATCTGGCACGAGCGGTCGAGTATTCGGTCAAAATTGGACGGACCCGGAGTAGTTCTTTTGAATGGCTATTTCCGCTGACCGGGTTTGGAGCCTCTGAATCCGGCATTGACTGTCGTATCCTCAGTATTGTCGACGTTAATGCGGCGTTTGTGCTTGTTGTGACGCGACCTGCCATTGCGGTCCTTGGTATCCGGACTGCCAGAATTTTTGCTGAGGTTGTTGCTGCAAGCTAGCCAGCTGTCCTCTCCCGCGCAGAAGTGGGTCATCAGTGATGTGAGGGCTGCCATGGATTTTGGCTTTTCCTGTCCCAGGTGCCGGGCAAGCCACTCGTCGCGGATGTTATGTTTGAAGGCCGCGAGGGCCTCCGCATCCGGACAGTCGACGATTTGATTTTTCTTAGTTAAGAACCGTGTCCAGAATTGTCTGGCCGATTCGTCTGGCTGCTGAATTATATGGCTTAGGTCGTCAGCGTCTGGTGGTCACACATACGTGCCCTGGAAGTTATCAAGGAATGCGGCTTCCAGGTCCTCCCAACACCCAATTGATTCTACTGGCAAGCTATTAAGCCAATGCCGAGCTGGTCCTTTAAGCTTGAGTGGGAGGTATTTGATGGCGTGAAGATCATCACCGCGGGCCATGTGGATGTGAAGGATATAGTCTTCGATCCAAACTGCGGGGTCTGTTGTGCCATCATAGGATTCAATATTCACGGGTTTAAACCCTTCAGGGATTTGATGATCCCTTACTTCATCAGTGAAGCATGGTGGGTGTGCGGCGCCTCTGTATTGGGCTATATCACGACGTAGCTCAAACGAGCTTCGTCTACTGTGTTCGGCCCGGCCGGACTTGCCGTGTCCGGCGCGACGGTTGTCGTCGCGTATCATGGGGCGCCCACGCGATCCGTAGATCAATCTTGATTGTCTTGCCTTATCCTCCAATATATCTCGCAAATCTGGAGTGTTCCCCTTTGGCTTTGTGCTTTTCGAGCGGTGCCGGGGTACGGTTCTAGTGGAGGGCCTAGAGGCCTCTCTGTCGCGGCCACGAGGTGGTTGGTCAGCCGTATTGTGCGCTGGTGATGCAAGTTTATATGCCTCCTCCTCTAATCGGGGGAGCAGCTTGCGTTTGGGGTAGCTTTTGGAGGGGCGTTCGAGTTCATGCTCTTCGGCCGCATGGACTTCAGTCCATCTGTCGGCTAGCAGATCTTGATCAGCTCTAAGCTGTTGCTGCTTTTTCTTGAGGCTATTTGCCGTGGCCATAAGCCTGCGTTTAAAACGCTCTTGTTCGACGGGATCCTCAGGCACGACGAATTCGTCGTCGTCGAGGCTTGCCTCATCTCCGGAGGGAGGCATGTAATTATCGTCCTCTACCTCTTCGTCTGCCACTCTCTCGTGAGGGCTGGCTTCTCCGTCCTCCTGTGCTGAATCTTGCTGGAGGGGGTTGTCTTCGGCACTGTCTGGGGTGTTATTTGTTGGGGAACGTAGCAGAAATTCAAAATTTTCCTACGTGTCACCAAGATCTATCTATGGAGAAACCAGCAACGAGGGGAAGGAGAGTGCATCTACATACCCTTGTAGATCGTTAAGCGGAAGCGTTCAAGAGAACGGGGTTGAAGGAGTCGTACTCGTCGTGATCCAAAACACCGGAGATCCTAGTGCCAAACGGACGGCACCTCCGTGTTCAACACACGTACAGCCCGGTGACGTCTCCCATGCCTTGATCCAGGAAGGAGAGAGGGAGAGGTTGAGGAAGCCTCCGTCCAGCAGCAGCACAACGGCGTGGTGGTGATGGAGGAGCATGGCAATCCTGCAGGGCTTCGCCAAGCACCGCGGGAGAGGAGAAGAAAGAGAGGTAGGGCTGCGCCAAGAGGGAGAGGTTCTCGCGTGTTGGGCAGCCCCTAGACCTCAACTATACATAGGGGGAGGGGAGGGGGCTGCGTCCCCTCTAGGGTTCCCACCCCAAGGGGTGCGGCAGCCCCATATAACATCTAGGGAGGCGGCCAAGGGGGGAGAGGGGGAAACTTGCCCCCCAAGCAAGGTGGAGGAGCCCCCTCCCCAAACCCTAGGCGCCTTGGGACCTTGTGGGGGGCGCACCAGCCCACCTGGGGCTGGTCCCCTCCCACACTTGGCCCATGCAGCCCTCCATGGCCTGTGGCCCCACTTGGTGGACCCCCGGGACCCTCCCGGTGGTCCCGGTACGTTACCGATAAAACCCGAAACTTTTTCCGGTGACCAAAACAGGACTTCCCATATATAAATCTTTACCTCCGGACCATTCAGGAACTCCTCGTGACATCTGGGATCTCATCCGGGACTCCGAACAACATTCGATAACCACATACAAACTTCCTTTATAACCCTAGCGTCATCGAACCTTAAGTGTGTAGACCCTACGGGTTCAGGAACCATGCAGACATGACCGAGACGTTCTCCGGTCAATAACCAATAGCGGGATTTGGATACCCATGTTGGCTCCCACATGTTCCACGATGATCTCATCGGATGAACCACGATGTCAAGGACTCAATCGATCCCGTATACAATTCCCTTTGTCTAGCGGTATTGTACTTGCCCGAGATTCGATCGTCGGTATACCGATACCTTGTTCAATCTCGTTACCGGCAAGTCTCTTTACTCGTTCCGTAACACATCATCCCGTGATCAACCCCTTGGTCACATTGTGCACATTACAATGATGTCCTACCGAGTGGGCCCAGAGATACCTCTCCGTTTACACGGAGTGACAAATCCCAGTCTCGATTCGTGCCAACCCAACAGACACTTTCGGAGATACATGTAGTGCACCTTTATAGCCACCCAGTTACGTTGTGACGTTTGGTACACCCAAAGCATTCCTACGGTATCCGGGAGTTGCACAATCTCATGGTCTAAGGAAATGATACTTGACATTAGAAAAGCTTTAGCATACGAACTACACGATCTTTGTGCTAGGCTTAGGATTGGGTCTTGTCCATCACATCATTCTCCTAATGATGTGATCCCGTTATCAACGACATCCAATGTCCATGGTTAGGAAACCGTAACCATCTATTGATCAACGAGCTAGTCAACTAGAGGCTTACTAGGGACATGGTGTTGTCTATGTATCCACACATGTATCTGAGTTTCCTATCAATACAATTATAGCATGGATAATAAACGATTATCATGAACAAGGAAATATAATAATAACTAATTTATTATTGCCTCTAGGGCATATTTCCAACAGTCTCCCACTTGCACTAGAGTCAATAATCTAGTTCACATCGCCATGTGATTAACACTCACAGGTCACATCGCCATGTGACCAACATCCAAAGAGTTTACTAGTGTCACTAAACTAGTTCACATCATCATGTGATTAAGACTCAATGAGTTCTGGGGTTTGATCATGTTTTGCTTGAGAGAGGTTTTAGTCAACGGGTCTGCAACATTCAAATCCGTATGTACTTCGCAAATCTCTAGGTCATATTGTAAATGCTGCCACCACTCTCCACTTGGAGCTATTCCAAATGGTTGCTCCACTATACGTATCCGGTTTGCTACTCAGAGTCATTCGGATAGGTGTTAAAGCTTGCATCGACGTAACCCTTTACGCCGAACTCTTTATCACCTCCATAATCGAGAAACATGTCCTTATTTACTCCAAGGACAATTTTTTGACCGCTGACCAATGATCCATTCCTGGATCATTCTTGTACCCCTTGACTGACTCATGGCAAGGCACACTTTCGGTGCGGTACACAGCATAGCATACTGCAGAGCCTATGTCTGAAGCCATGGTCGAGCTTTAACTCTTAACTTCATACCTTACAACTCAGGCAAGAACTCCTTCTTTGATTGATCCATCTTGAACTCCTTCAAGATCACGTCAAGGTATGTGCTCATTTGAAAGTATTATTAAACATTTTGATCTATCTTATAGATCTTGATGCTTATTGTTCAAGTAGCCTAATCCAGGTTTTCCATTGAAAAACACCTTTCAAATAACCGTATATGCTTTCCAGAAATTCTACATCATTTCTGATCAACAATATGTCAACAACATATACTCATCAGAAATTCTATAGTGCTCCCACTCACTTCTTTGGAAATACAAGTTTCTCATAAACTTTGTATAAACCCAAAATCTTTGATCATCACATCAAAGCACACATTCCAACTCCGAAATGCTTACTCCAGTCCATGGAAGGATCATTGGAGCTAGCATACCTTTTAGCATCCTTAGGATCGACAAAACCTTTCTGATTGTATCACATACAACCTTTCCTTACGAAAACTGGTAAGGAAACTAGTTTTGATCTGCCAGATTTCATAAATGCAGCTAATGCTAACATGATTCTGACGGACTTAAGCATCGCTACGAATGAGAAAATCTCATCGTAGTCAACTCCTTGAACTTGTGAAAAACTCTTCGCCACAAGTCGAGCTTCATAGACGATGACATTACCGTCCACGTCCGTCTTCTTCTTAAAGATCCATTTATCTCAATGGCTTGCCGATCATCGGGCAAGTCCACCAAAGTCCATGCTTTGTTATGATACATGGATCCTATCTCGGATTTCATGGCTTCTAACCATTTGTCAGAATATGGGCCCACCATCACTTCTCCATAGCTCGTAGGTTCATTGTTGTCTAGCAACATGACCTTCAAGACAGGATTATTGTACCACTCTGAAGTAGTACGCATCCTTGTCAACCTATGAGGTTCGGTAGTGACTTGATCCGAAGCATCATGATCACTATCATAAGCTTCCGCTTCAATTGGTGTAGGTGCCACATGAACAACTTCCTGTGCCCTGCTACACACTTGTTGAAGTGATGGTTCAATAACCTCATCAAGTCTCCACCATCCTCCCACTCAATTCTTTCGAGAGAAACTTTTCCTCGAGAAAGGACCCGTTTCTAGAAACAATCACTTTTGCTTCCGGATCTGAATTAGGAGGTATACCCAAATATTTTGGGTGTCCTATGAAGATGCAGTTTATCCGCTTTGGGTTCGAGCTTATCAACTTGAAACTTTTTCACATAAGCGTCGCAGCCCCAAACTTTTATGAAACGACAACTTAGGTTTCTCCAAACGGTGTCGTCTCAACGGAATTACGTGGTACCCTATTAAAGTGAGTGTGGTTGTCTCTAATGCCTAACCCATGAATGATAGTGGTAATTCGATAAGAGACATCATGGTGCGCACCATATCCAATAGGGTGCAACTATGATGTTCGGACACACCATCACACTATGGTGTTCCAGGCGGTATTAATTGTGAAACAATTTCCACAATGTCTTTG
Organism: Triticum dicoccoides; assembly: GCF_002162155.2. Classification (NCBI taxonomy): domain Eukaryota; kingdom Viridiplantae; phylum Streptophyta; class Magnoliopsida; order Poales; family Poaceae; genus Triticum; species Triticum dicoccoides. The sequence goes on along the minus strand of NC_041389.1, from coordinate 571,120,887 downwards.
TTGCGTGCCAAAGCTCGTAACTCAGATACTCATCTCTATGATCATATCATAGAAATTTTATCCTCTTGTCACGATGATCTTCAACTTTACTCTGAAATTACTTGAATCATTCAATAATTCAGACTTGTGTTTCATCAAGTAAATATACTCAACATCTACTCGAATCATCTGTGAAGTAAGAACATAATGATATTCACTGCATGCCTCAGCACTCATTGGACTGCACACATCAAAATGTGTTACTTCCAACAAGTTGCTATCTTGTTCCATCTTACTGAAAACGAGGCTTTTCAGTCATCTTGCCCATGTGGTATGATTTGCATATCTCAAGTGATTCAAAATCAAGTGAGTCTAAACGATCCATCTGCATGGAGTTTCTTCATGCGTATACACCAATAGACATGGTTCACATGTCTCAAACTTTTCAAAAACGAGTGAGTCCAAAGATCCATCAACATGGAGCTTCTTCATGCGTTTTATACCAGTATGACTTACATGGCAGTGCCACAAGTAAGTGGTATTATAATTACTATCTTATATCTTTTGGCATGAAAATGTGTATCAATACGATCGAGATTCAATAAACCATTCCTTTAGGTGCAAGACCATTGAAGGTATTATTCAAATAAATAGAGTAACCATTATTCTCCTTAAATGAATAACTGTATTGCGATAGACATAATCCAATCATGTCTATGCTCAACGCAAACACCAAAAGACAATTATTCAGGTTTAATACTAATCTTGATGGTAGAGGGAGCGTGCGATGTTTGATCACATCAAACTTGGAAACACTTCCAACACATATCGTCAGCTCACCTTTAGCTAGTCTCCGTTTATTCCATAGCTCTTTTATTTCGAGTTACTAACACTTAGCAACTGAATCGGTATATTAATACCCTGGTGCTACTAGGAGTACTAGTAAAGTACACATTAACATAATGTATATCCAATATACTTCTATTGACTTTGCCATCCTTCTCATCTACCAAGTATCTAGGGTAATTCTTCTCCAGTGGTTGTTCCCCTTATTACAAAAGCACTTAGTTTCGGGTTTGGGTTCAACCTTGGGTTTCTTCACTAGAGCAGCAGCTGATTTGCCGTTTCATGAAGTATCCCTTCTTGCCCTTGCCCTTCTTGAAACTAGTGGTTTCACCAACCATCAACAATTGATGCTCCTTCTTGATTTCTACTTTCGCAGTGTCAAACATCGCGAATACCTCAAGGATCATCATCTCTATCCTTGATATGTTATAGTTCATCATGAAGCTCTAGCATCCTGGTGGCAATGACTTTGGAGAAACATCACTATCTCATCTGGAAGATCAACTCCCACTCGATTCAAGTGATTGTTGTATTCAGACAATCTGAGCACAAGCTCAACGATTGAGCTTTTCTCCCTTAGTTTGCAGGCTAAGAAAATCGTCAGAGGTCTTATACCTCTTGACGTGGGCACGAGCCTGAAATCCCAATTTCAGCTCTCGAAACTTCTCATATGTTCCGCGACATTTCGAAAAATGTCTTTGGTGCCTCAACTCTAAACCGTTTAACTGAACTATCACGTAGTTATCAAAACGTGTATGTCCGATGTTCGCAACATCCACAGACAACGTTTGGGGTTCAGCACACTGAGCGGTGCATTAAGGACATAAGCTTTCTACTGATCGCATAATCGCTACTATCAACTTTCAACTATATTTTCTCTAGGAACATATCTAAACAGTGGAACTAAAGCGTGAGCCTACGACATAATTTGCAAAGATCTTTTGACTATGTTCAGGATAATAAAGTTCATCTTATGAACTCCCACTCAGATAGACATCCCTCTAGTCATCTAAGTGATTACATAATCCGAGTCAACTAGGCCGTGTCCGATCATCACGTGAGACGGACTAGTCATCATCGGTGAACATCTTTATGTTGATCGTATCTACTATACGACTCATGCTCGACCTTTCGGTCTCTTGTGTTCCGAGGCCATGTCTGTACATGCTAGGCTCGTCAATTCAACCTAAGTGTTTCGCGTGTGTAAATCTGGCTTACACCCGTTGTATGTGAACGTAAGAATCTATCACACCCGATCATCACGTGGTGCTTCAAAACGACGAACTTTCGCAACGGTGCACAGTTAGGGGGAACACCTTCTTGAAATTTTAATGAGGGATCATCTTATTTACTACCGTCGTTCTAAGCAAATAAGATGCATAAACATGATAAACATCACATGCAATCAAATAGTGACATGATATGGCCAATATCATTTTGCTCCTTTTGATCTCCATCTTCGGGGCTCCATGATCATTATCGTCACCGGCATGACACCATGATCTCCATCATCATGATCTCCATCATCGTGTCTTCATGAAGTTGTCTCGCCAACTATTACTTCTACTACTATGGCTACCGGTTAGCAATAAAGTAAAGTAATTACATGGCGTTGTTCAATGACACGCAGGTCATACAATAAATAAAGACAACTCCTATGGCTCCTGCCGGTTGTCATACTCATCGACATGCAAGTTGTGATTCCTATTACAAGAACATGATCAATCTCATACATCACATATCATTCATCACATTCTTCTTGGACATATCACATCACATAGCATACCCTGCAAAAACAAGTTAGACGTCCTCTAATTGTTGTTTGCATGTTTTACGTGGCTGCTATGGGTTTCTAGCAAGAACGTTTCTTACCTACGCAAAACCACAACGTGATATGCCAATTGCTATTTACCCTTCATAAGGACCCTTTTCATCGAATCCATTCCGACTAAAGTGGGAGAGACTGGCACCTGCTAGCCACCTTATGCACCAAGTGCATGTCAGTCGGTGGAACCTGTCTCACGTAAGAGTACGTGTAAGGTCGGTCCGGGCCGCTTCATCCCACAATACCGTCAAAACAAGATTGGACTAGTAACGGTAAGCATATTGAAAAAAATCAACGCCCACAACTACTTTGTGTTCTACTCGTGCAAAGAATCTACGCAATAGACCTAGCTCATGATGCCACTATTGGGGAATGTAGCAGAAATTCAAAATTTTCCTATGTGTCACCAAGATCTATCTATGGAGAAACCAGCAACGAGGGGAAGGAGAGTGAATCTACATACCCTTGTAGATCGCTAAGCGGAAGCGTTCAAGAGAACGGGGTTGAAGGAGTCGTACTTGTCGTGATCCAAATCACCGGAGATCCTAGTGCCGAACGGACGGCACCTCCGCGTTCAACACACGTACAGCCCGGTGACGTCTCCCATGCCTTGATCCAGCAAGGAGAGAGGGAGAGGTTGAGGAAGACTCCGTCCAGCAGCAGCACAACAGCGTGGTGGTGATGGAGGAGCGTGGCAATCCTGCAGGGCTTCGCCAAGCACCGCGGGAGAGGAGAAGAAAGAGAGGTAGGGATGCGCCAAGAGGGAGAGGTTCTCGTGTGTTGGGCAGCCCCTAGACCTCAACTATATATAGGGGGAGGGGAGGGGGCTGCGCCCCCTCTAGGGTTCCCACCCCAAGGGGTGCGGCAGCCCCAGATCCCATCTAGGGAGGCGGCCAAGGGGGGGAGAGGGAGAAACTTGCCCCCCAAGCAAGGTGGAGGAGCCCCCTCTCCAAACCCTAGGCGCCTTGGGCCCTTGTGGGGGGGCGCACCAGCCCACCTGGGGATGGTCCCCTCCCACACTTGGCCCATGCAGCCCTCCGGGGCCTGTGGCCCCACTTGGTGGACCCCCGGGACCCTCCCGGTGGTCCCGGTACGTTACCGATAAAACTCGAAACTTTTTCCGGTGACCAAAACAGGACTTCCCATATATAAATCTTTACCTCTGAACCATTCCGGAACTCCTCGTGGCGCTTGGGATCTCATCCGGGACTCTGAACAACATTCGGTAACCACATACAAACTTCCTTTATAATCCTAGCGTCATCGAACCTTAAGTGTGTAGACCCTACAGGTTCGGGAACCATGCAGACATGACCGAGACGTTCTCCGGTCAATAACCAACAGCGGGATCTGGATACCCATGTTGGCTCCCACATGTTCCACGATGATCTCATTGGATGAACCACGATGTCAAGGACTCAATCGATCCCGTATACAATTCCCTTTGTCTAGCGGTATTGTACTTGCCCGAGATTCGATCGTCGGTATACCGATACCTTGTTCAATCTCGTTACCGGCAAGTCTCTTTACTCGTTCCGTAACACATCATCCCGTGATCAACCCCTTGGTCACATTGTGCACATTATGATGATGTCCTACCGAGTGGGCCCAGAGATACCTCTCCGTTTACACGGAGTGACAAATCCCATTCTCGATTCGTGCCAACCCAACAGACACTTTCGGAGATACCTGTAGTGCACCTTTATAGCCACCTAGTTACGTTGTGACATTTGGTACACCCAAAGCATTCCTACGGTATCCTGGAGTTGCACAATCTCATGGTCTAAGGAAATGATACTTGACATTAGAAAAGCTTTAGCATACGAACTACACGATCTTTGTGCTAGGCTTAGGATTGGGTCTTGTCCATCACATCATTCTCCTAATGATGTGATCCCGTTATCAACGACATCCAATGTCCATCGTTAGGAAACCGTAACCATCTATTGATCAACGAGCTAGTCAACTAGAGGCTTACAAGGGACATGGTGTTGTCTATGTATCCACACATGTATCTGAGTTTCCTATCGATACAATTATAGCATGGATAATAAACGATTATCATGAATAAGGAAATATAATAATAACTAATTTATTATTGCCTCTAGGGCATATTTCCAACATTATTATCTCCGGTGCCGGAATCTCCATTCTTGCTGTGGCGGGATTTAGAGCAGCGCCGCTGACGCCGGCACTTAGGCTGTTTCCTGGAGGGGTCTTCCTCCGCTGTTCCATCGCCATTCCCATCCTTTGGGATGTCCACCATGTATATGTCATATGACGAGGTGGCTTTCCAGTGCCCAGTGGGCGCTGGTTCTTGGTCGTCTCCGGCATTGTCGTCCATACCGTCGATGTCTTCGGAGTCGAAGTCTAGTATGTCGGTTAGATCGTCGACAATGTCTACTAATTGGGTGGTGGGTGGGTTTTGAATTTCTTCATCGTCAGCATCCCAACCGTCCTGGCCATAGTCCGGCCAGGGCTCTCCTGATAACGAGAGATATTTTAGCGAATTCAGGATGTCGCTGAAAGGTGAGTGTTGAAAGATGTCCGCAGCGGTGAACTCCATGATCGGCGCCCAATCGGATTCGATTGCAGGGGGCGCGGGAGGTTCGGAGTCCGGCGAGGAGTCCGGCACCTCAGAGTCACGAGCTTCATAAGGGACAACGTCAGTATTCGGCTCCATCGCCGTAGAGGTTGCAGGCCCCGAGGTGGTGTCTAGCCACCCGTCCTCGATCTGCGCAGCCGGCTCTGAATTAAGGGTCGGAGCGGACTCGTGTGCGGCCTCCAGGGCATTGTCCGGCGACAGAGCTAGATCATGCCCATCGTGACAGTGCGGCGCGCTAGGCTGTGGCTTGAATCCATCGAAGATCAAGTCTCCGCGGATGTCAGCCGTGAAGTTCAGACTTCCAAATCTGACCTGACGGCCAGGGGCGTAGCTTTCGATCTACTCCAGATGGCCAAGCGAATTGGCCCGCAGTGCAAAGCCGCCGAATACGAAGATCTGTCCGGGGAGAAAAGTCTCACCCTGGACTGCGTCGTTGTTGTTGATGATCGAAGGAGCCATCGAGCCTATCGGTGACGACACAGAGGAACTCTCAATGAAAGCACCAATGTTGGTGTCAAAAACGGCGGATCTCGGGTAGGGGGTCCCGAACTGTGCGTCTAGGCGGATGGTAACAGGAGACAAGGGACACGATGTTTTTACCCAGGTTTGGGCCCTCTCGATGGAGGTAAAACCCTACTCCTGCTTGATTGATATTGAAGATATGGGTAGTACAAGAGTGGATCTACCACGAGATCAAGGAGGCTAAACCCTAGAAGCTAGCCTATAGTATGATTGTTGTTCTGTCCTACGGACTAAAACCCTCCGGTTTATATAGACAGCGGAGGGGGCTAGGGTTACACAGAGTCAGTTACAATGGCAGGAAATCTACATATCCGTATTGCCAAGCTTCCCTTCCACGCCAAGGAAAGTCCCATCCGGACATGGGACTAAGTCTTCAATCTTGTATCTTCATAGTCTTGGAGTCCGGCCGATGATGATAGTTCGGCTATCCGGACACCCCCTAGTCCAGGACTCCCTCACCTGTACTTATATATACGTGCACGAGCACCCCATCAATACAACGTGTATTGCAAAATTATTCGTCTACATGGTATCATCTCTGAAGGCCCTGACCTAGGGCGAAGCCGCCGCGCCACCCCTACGTGCTGCCGCCTCTGCTGCTCCCCACCGCCGCCGCACCCCGCCACCATCGCGCCTATCCCTCTCGCACTGCCGTCGCCCCGTGCCGCCCGCTTCCGCCCCTACCACACCACGCCACCTCCCTCCCGCGCCGCACCAACTCCCTCATGCACTGCATCGTCCCTCCTGACCGCACTGCCGCCTCCCTCTAGCCACCACGGCGCCTTCCCGTACCACCGCAACCGCCGCACCATCTGTCGCAGCCGCTCGTCCCGCCACTGCCATCCTCTTCTTCCCTCCCAACAAAACCCTAACCCTAGCTGCCGCCCTTCACCGACGTCATCGCCGCATCCATGGACACCTCCTCGGGCTCCTCCTTGTCGAACCCCTTCGCCGACCCCGAGCCCTCTGCCGAGGCCATCCATGACCTCAACACTGAGGCCCAGGTCCCCATCTGCCTCGACAGCTCCAACACCTCATACTACGTGTGAAAGACCTACTTCAACCTCATCTTTCACGAGTACTACCTCACCGAGCACATCGATGGCTCCATGGACAGCGCGTACGTGAAGGGCGATCCGGAGTGGTCCGCCATTGAGGCCACGCTCATCCGATGGTTTTATCAAACCGTCTCGAAGGACATCTGTCTGTGTCAAAACCGGCGGATCTCGGGTAGGGGGTCCCGAACTGTGCGTCTAGGCAGATGGTAACAGGAGACAAGGGACACGATGTTTTACCCAGGTTCGGGCCCTCTTGATGGAGGTAAAACCCTACGTCCTGCTTGATTGATATTGATGATGTGGGTATTACAAGAGTAGATCTACCACGAGATCAGGAAGGCTAAACCCTAGAAGCTAGCCTATGGTATGATTGTTGTAATGGTTGTTCGTCCTACGGACTAAAGCCATCTGGTTTATATAGACACCGGAGAGGGCTAGGGTTACACAGAGTCGGTTACAATGGTAGGAGATCTACATATCCGTATCGCCAAGCTTGCCTTCCACGCCAAGGAAAGTCCCATCCGGACACGGGACGAAGTCTTCAATCTTGTATCTTCATAGTCTTGGAGTCCGGCCGATGATGATAGTTCGGCTATCCGGACACCCCCTAGTCCAGGACTCCCTCGGTAGCCCCTAAACCAGGATTCAATGACGATGAGTCCGACGCGCATATTGTTCGGCATTGCAAGGCGGGTTCCTCCTCCGAATAATTCATAGAAGATTGTGAACATCAGGATAGTGTCCGGCTCTGCAAAATAAATTCCACATTCCACCATAGAGAGAATAATATGTACATAAGTTCAATCTGCTGACGTATTTTGTGGCATGACGTCACACCACTACCAAGCCTTTACTTGAATCGTTTTTTACTATACCACCTCAGTGCGTTTAGCGAAGCGGTTTCCTTGGCACGTCTTGTCAAAGCAGAGATTGTGTTTCCCTTATTCTGGGATTCTCATCAATATGGACGTGGGTAACCCAACCGCGCCATTGATGGTGGCGCTTGGGAGATAAGCGAGTTTTACCAGGCCGGTGGGGACGCATAGTTTTCGTCCGCCCATATATAAGGGGATAAGGATCCACCCTTTCACCTACGCCTTCTTCCTCCTTTGCTTATCCATCTCCGCGCACTCGAGCTCCAGCGCCCAAGCCCGCACATCTCGTCTCAACCTTCTCCAGTCATGTCTGGAGCGGGAGGCAAGTGGATGACCTCCTCCGTTACGGAGGGGCACATCGAAAGACTGCGCAGCACCGGATATCTATCCGGCGACATCGCGCACCGGCTGCCCGATGAGGGGCAGCTCATCCCCACCCCCAGGCCCCATGAGAGGGTCGTATTCCTTCCCCACTTCCTCCGCGGACTGGGCTTCCCATTGCATCCCTTTGTCTAGGGGCTCATGCACTATTACGGCCTGGATTTACACGACCTGGCGCCAAACTTCATCCTCAACATCTCGGCATTTATCGTCGTGTGCGAGGCCTTCCTCTGCATCCAGCCTCACTTCGGCTTGTGGCTCAAGACCTTCAATGTCAAGCTGAAGGTGGTGAAGGGCACTCAAGCGGAGTGCGGAGGCGCCATGTTGGGTAAGATACCCAACGTCGTCTGGCTCGAGGGTGCCTTCGTGGAAACCATCAAGGGATGGCAATCGGGGTGGTTCTACATCACCGAGCCACGTGACCCTAAATGGGTAGCGGCCCCCGAATTTAAATCTGGAATCCCCACATGGCTCACCTCATGGAAGGAGAGTGGCCTGACCTGGGGTGATTCGGAGGAGCTGACCGGACTCCAAGCCTGTATCCAGAAGTTGGTGAACAAGAAGCTCAAGCTTGTCAACGTGGTACAGGTCATGCTCATCCGACGGATTCTCCCGTGCCAAGAACGGGCATTTAAATTGTGGGAGTTCAATCCGGCGCAGCACCAGACCTTGAGCAGGCTCTTCGACACTAGGTACGAAGATGCCTGGAAAGTGCTCTTCAAGGGTGCCGAAGCTCCCGCATTTGCCACTGAAGATCGCGGATTTCGCTCGCAGCGTCCAGCTGACGAGGTAAGTGATTCTACCCCTTTACGGGACACTTGTTTTTAATAGTTCAACCGTACGCGGGATTTAATCTCCCTTTTCCTTTGACAGGACTGGATGAAGAAGGCCGAGCAGTTCATCTGTCCGGATCCCATGCCAGAAAACCCAGTAGACGCCCGTCTAGCGGGGCTGCTGGTTCCGGCACCGCATGTGGTGCCGGAGAAGAAGGCCAAGAAAGAGGCCACGGGTACTCGAAAGAGTTCCCGTTTTCAGGTGTCCGGCGACTCCGAGGTGGACTCCTCCCTCAAAAACGAGGAGGAGAAAGAGGACTCTCTCCCAGAGGAAGGAGAGAGGAAGAGGAAGGCTTCCCCAACAGGGGAGGCCGAAGGGTCCAAGAGGGGAAGGACTATTCCCCCGGACAGCTCCGCCAAAGCCAACGTTGGTGACGAAGAGTGGCCCTCAAGGGCCAGGCCTCCGGCAAGATCGTAAGTATCCGGATTCCTGAATGATTTATAATTTCTCTTTTGTGTCACATAGTGTCCTTCTAATGCCGCACGCTGCCTGTAGTCCGGCCGATGATGATCTCCCCGCTTCATCGAGCGGGTCGTTGGCTCCGTCGGATGTAGACTCCATCCCGACAGCCTCCACCCCTCGCGACGCTGAGGACGCCGAGGTGGAATCCCGAGAAGGGACCCATCAGGAGGAGGCTCCGGAGGCGCCACAAGGCAGCCACCCGGACTTTGCGTCGGACTCCACGTCGGAACCCGCAGTGGTTCCGGAGTCCGGCCGGCAGCCCCGTCGCAAGAAGGGCAAGACCGTGACGCCGGCGGCCTCCGTCCAACCGGAGGCGCCGGACAACTTGTTGGAGGCGCTCAAGGGCGCTTCCATCAAGGAAGAACACCGCACTATTATGAGTGCGGTGATTCAAAACGTTCAGCTCGCCAAGAGCGGGCTGACCGAAGCCTGCAGTAGCCTTCTAACATGCTTTGAGGTAAGAAGTTAAAAATATGCAATGTAATACCACATAGACAGTAGCCCCTGATGCTCGGTTTGGTGTTCGGAAAGAAAAGCCGAACTGAGGATCTAAAAAAGATATATGCAGGGTTGCTAAAAATTATGTCAATATGGGTTTGCAGGTTGCGCCGCTGACCTCTGCCGCACTGACTGCGGAGGTCGGTGCTTTGAAGCAGGAGCTCGAGCGGTCCGAGCAAGAGCTCGGCCGTGCCAAGAAGCAGCTCGAGGACAAAGAAGGTGAGTAATGCCACTTTGAATTTTTACCTTATAGAAAAGGATTTAGGTTGCGACAAAAATAACAAGGATAACATGGGTACTGCAGGGGCCACGAACTAGGTGGCAACCCTGAAGGAGGCTGTGTCTGCGGCCGAACGCAATGCGGCCGCGGAACGGGCAGAGCGAGAAAAGCAGGAGGCGCGGGTGGCGGAGGTGCGGCAAGAGCTCCAGGCTCTCATGGAAAAGCATGAGAGTTTGGAGCGCGACTCAAAGACTCGAGAGTCCGAGCTTGCCTCGGCTCTCGAAAGTGCCAAAGCCGCCAAGGCTGAGGCCCATAAGTCCCTCCAGGAGATTGAGGTGGTGAAGAAGATAGCGGCGGGTAAGGCATTTGTCATGCAAAGCAAGCATGTGAATGTAAATTACTTGTTACTTACCCGAATTCGGAGCTCTCCAGGGGCGTTTGCAGATCTGCCTTGCAGTGTGTCCGATGCCGCCGCATTCTACCGAGCCGAGGAGGGGAGCTTAACAGAGAAGGTCTTCTGGTCTCAGTACGCTGAGGCCGGCCATCCGGTGCCCCCTAGTGACCAGCTGAAGCAGCTGGTCGAGCTCCACAAGGTAGCCGAGCAGGCCATGAAGGGCCTCATAGTCCGGCTGTGGCCTGGAGAGGCCATGCCTGGGAGCTACTTCGGCCTCGTGCGGCGGCTGGTGGATGCGTGCCCCTGGGTGGAGGTCATCAAGCGCTCCGCCTGTATTGAAGGTGCTCGTCGGGCCCTTGCCCGCGCAAAGGTGCACTGGGGCAGGCTGGATGCGGAGAGGCTTATCACTGATGCGCCGCCAGCGGGCAAGGAGTATCATACGCCCGAGATGTACTATAAGACTGTCCTGAAGGGTGCCCGCAAGATTGCGGATGAGTGCCCCAGAGATGTAATTATTGAGTAAATTCGCAATGTGTTATCATGTGTGCTGAAAACTTCGTTCATATGCGCTAATCAACGCTTATTGATTTAAAATATTACCTTCTGTGCGGCCATTTATTAAATCTGAGAGATGGCAAGTCGTCGGCTTCAGCCCCCATGCCACGAGTGCTGGGGTGTTCGGGATAAACTTGAGCACTCTTTTTCCCATTTTTGGGTCCATCTAGGGAGGCGCTCAACACAACGAACAAGGCAACCAGACTTATAATGCTTGAACACTCTCACTTAGCCATAGAATTCTATAATTTTAAATTTCGGCGAAGCCCCTAGTATTTGGAAGACCGAGTTTGGGGTGCTATCCACGCCTTGGCCGGACATTATTCGGTTCTTCGCTCGAAGCGGCATAAGTCTTTAGGGACTCGAAAAGACCTCTCAAACAGCGACCAGTCTCTCGCCTTATCATGACAGTCAGTTTTAGCTTTCTCCACTGAGGCGTTAACCCAGCTCAACCGGGGCGCAATCGCAATGGTTCTCCCAGTGCTACCTTAGCCGACAGAACGGAACGTAAGGTACCAAAACATGGGAGCCGGGCAAACCCAACTATTGACCCAAGACATGATTCGGAGCCAATTCATATAATGCTATAAGTTCGGGGTGCCGCACTTGTGAAAGTGTTCGGAGTTATCACACCATAATGCGGGGAACATAAGCCCCCTGGTGTATTCGGCCGTACCAAAATATACGGATGCAAGATGTCATAAATGAACATATATGTAAAGTAATGCAATTATAGGCAAAAAGTGCTGCATTATTTATTTAAGGAATTCTGCTATGAGTGCGGAATGATACAAATAGTGCGGTAAGCAAGGGATTGGACTAATTAATGGTATCTCCCTCCAGGGGTAGGCTACAGAATGGTGTATTTAACAAATTTAATGCTTGTAATGGAGACCACATGAGTGTTCGTCGCAGCCTTTGTCCTTCCCTGGCTGTTGCATCATGAGTTCGGCAGGTTCGCCGCCAGACAGAGCCTCTGGTGGACGGAGTCCTGTGTATAAAAAGAAGGAAAATAAAAATAAAAAGAGCGACACACTTGGGAGCCCCTGGTGTGGTCGAGCCGCACTCTGGGTCTGTTGTGGTCGTGCCCCTCCCCCTGTGCCCATGGTATCTCCAGAGAGTAATGATGTACGCGGGGAGCTTGTCTTGCAATCATGCGAGGGTTGGGGTTGGGGCCGCATTGCTACGCGTGCTCGGAACGTGCCAGGTGGTCTTGATTGACGTTGCTCCGGGCGCGTTTGGCCGTGTCCGGTCGTTTAACAGCCGGACTCGAAAATTGCCTTAGAAGGCTGCTTTGTACTTCTGCCACGAGAGCCTCTGTATGTTCCTCCGTTCGGAGGGAGCGTTCTGTATTTCCGTTGACCGTGATGACTCCACGAGGGCCTGGCATCTTGAGCTTGAGGCATGCATAATGTGGCACCGCGTTGAACTTTGCAAACGCGGTTCGTCCGAGCAGAGCGTGATAGCCACTGCAAAACGGGACTATGTCGAAGATTAACTCCTTGCTTCGGAAATTATCCGGGGATCCGAAGACCACTTCAAGTGTGACTGGGCCTGTACAATTGGCCTCAACACCTGGTATGACGCCTTTGAAGTCGTCTTTGTAGGTTTAATCCTTGAGGGGTCTATGCCCATCTTGCGCACTGTATCCTAATAAAGCAGGTTCAGGCTACTGCCGCCGTCCATCAGGACTCTCGTGAGGTGAAATCCATCAACGATTGGGTCTAAAACCAATGCGGCGAATCCGCCATGGCGGATACTGGTCGGATGGTCTCTTCGATCGAAAGTGATCGGGCAAGAGGACCATGGATTGAACTTTGGGGCGACTGGCTCCATCACATATACGTCCCCTAGTGCACGCTTCCGCTCCCTCTTGGGTATATGCGTTGCGTATATCATGTTTACCGTCCGCACTTGTGGGGGGAAGCCCTTCTGTCCTCTATTGTTTGGTGGCCGGGTCTCTTCCTCGTCATTGCTGTGCAGCTCCTTGTCATTGTTTTCGGCAATTAATTTGCATGCCTGCTTGAATACCCAACAATCTCTGTTGGTGTGACTAGCTGGCTTTTCGGGGTTGCCATGTATTTGGCAAGAGCGGTCGAGTATTCGGTCCAAATTGGACGGGCCCGGAGTGGTTCTTTTAAATGGCTTCTTCCGCTGACCGGGTTTGGAGCCTCGGAATCCAGCGTTGACTGTCATATCCTCATTGATGTCGCCGTTAATGCGGCATTTGTTCTTGTTTCGACGCGACCTGCCATTGTGGTCCTTGGTATCCGGACTGCCAGCATTTTTACTGAGGTTGTTGCTGCGAGCTAGCCAGCTATCCTCTCCTGCACAGAAGCGGGTCATGAGTGATGTAAGGGCTGCCATGGATTTCGGCTTTTCCTGTCCTAGGTGCCGGGCCAGCCACTCGTCCCGGATGTTATGTTTGAAGGCTGCGATGGCCTCTGCATCAAGACAGTCGACGATTTGATTTTTCTTTGTTAAGAACCGTGTCCAGAATTGTCTGGCCGATTCGTCTGGCTGTTGAATTATGTGGCTTAGGTCATCGGCGTCTGGTGGTCGCACATATGTGCCCTGGAAGTTGTTGAGGAATGCGGCTTCCAGGTCCTCCCAACACCCAATTGACTCTGCGGGCAGGCTGTTGAGCCAATGCCGAGCTGGTCCTTTAAGCTTGAGCGGGAGATATTTGATGGCGTGGAGATCGTCGCCGCGGGCCATGTGGATATGAAGGAGATAATCCTCGATCCAAGCCGCGGGGTCTATCGTGCCATCGTAGGATTCAATGTTGACGGGTTTAAACCCTTCAGGGATTTGATGATCCATTACTTCGTTAGTGAAGCATAGTGGGTGTGCGGCGCCTCTGTATTGAGCAATATCACGATGTAGCTAAAGAGAGCATTGTCTGCTGTGTTCGGCCCGGCCGGAGCTGTTGTATCCGGTGCGACGGTATTTGTCGTGGGTCGTGGGGAACCCACGTGATCCATAGATAGATCTAGATTGTTTTGCCTTGTCCTCCAATATATCCCGCAAGTCCGGTGCGTTCCCCCGTGGCTTCGTACTTTTTGAGCGGTGCCGGGGTACGGTTCTGGAGGAGGGCCTAGATGCCTCTCTGTCGCGGCCACGAGGTGGTCGGTCTGCCGTATTGTGCACTGGTGATGAAGGTTTGTATGCTTCCTCCTCTAGTCGGGGGAGCAACTTGCGTTTTGGGTAGCTTTTGGAGGGGCGTTCGAGTTCATACTCTTCGGCCGCGAGGACCTCGGTCCATCTGTCGGCCAGCAGGTCTTGATCAGCTTGAAGCTGTTGCTGCTTTTTCTTTAGGCTATTTGTTGTGGCCATTAGCCTGCGTCTGAAACGCTCTTGTTCGACGGGATCCTCAGGCACGACGAATTCGTCGTCGTCGAGGCTTGCCTCGTCTCCGGAGGGAGGTATGTAATTATCATCCTCGACCTCTTCGTCTGCCGCTCTCTCGTGAGGGCTTGCTTCCGCATCCTCCTGCGCTGAATCTTGCTGGAGGGGGTTGTCTTCGGCACTTTCTGGGGTGTTGTTATCTCCTGTGCCGGAATCTCCATTCTTGCTGTGGCGGGATTTAGAGCGGCGCCGCTGACGTTGGCGCTCTGGCTGTTTCTTTAAGGAATCTGCCTCCGCTGCTTCTTCGCCGTCCCCATCTTTTGGGGTGTCCACCATGTATATGTCGTATGATGAGGTGGTCTTCCAGTGCCCTATAGGCGCTGGTTCTTGATCGTCTCCAGCATCGTCGTCCATACCATCGATGTCTTCGGAGTCGTAGTCTAGCACGTCGGTTAGATCGTCGACGGTGGCTACAAAGTGGGTGGTGGGTGGGCTTTGAATTTCTTCGTCGTCCGCGTCCCAACCATCCTGGCCGTAGTCCGGCCAGGGCTCTCCGGATAGCAAGAGATGCTTTAGCGATTTCAGGATGTCGCCAAAGGGTGAGTGCTGAAAGATGTCCGCAGCGGTGAACTCCATGATCGGCGCCCAATCAGATTTGATTGGCAGGGGCGCAGGAGGTTCGGAGTCCGGCAGGGAGTCCGGCACCTCGGAGTCACGAGCTTTATAAGGGACGAGGTCAGTGTTCGGCTCCATCGCCGTCGAAGTTGCAGCTCCCGAGGCGGTGTCCAGCCACCCGTCCTCGATCTGCGCGATCGGCTCCGGACTATGGGTCGGAGCGGATTTGTGTGCGGCCTCCAAGGTACTGTCCGGCGGCAGAGTTAGATCATGATCATCGTGACAGTGGGGCATGCTCGGCTGCGGCTCGGATCCATCGAAGATCAAGTCTCCGTGGATATCGGCCTGAAGTTTAGGCTTCCAAACCTGACCTGATGGCCAGGGGCGTAGCTTTCGATCTGCTCCAGATGGCCAAGTGAATTGGCCCGCAGTGTGAAGCCGCCGAATACGAAGATCTATCCGGGGAGAAATGTCTCACCCAGGACTGCGTTGTTCTTGATTGAAGAAGCCACCAAGCCTATCGGTGACGACACAGAGGAACTCTCAATGAAAGCACCAATGTCGGTGTCAAAACCGGCGGATCTCGGGTAGGGGGTCCCGAACTGTGCGTCTAGGCGGATGGTAACAGGAGACAAGGGACACGATGTTTTACCCAGGTTCGGGCCCTCTTGATGGAGGTAAAACCCTACGTCCTGCTTGATTGATATTGATGATGTGGGTATTACAAGAGTAGATCTACCACGAGATCAGGGAGGCTAAACCCTAGAAGCTAGCCTATGGTATGATTGTTGTAATGGTTGTTCGTCCTACGGACTAAAGCTATCCGGTTTATATAGACACCGGAGAGGGCTAGGGTTACACAGAGTCGGTTGCAATGGTAGGAGATCTACATATCCGTATCGCCAAGCTTGCCTTCCACGCCAAGGAAAGTCCCATCCGGACACGGGACAAAGTCTTCAATCTTGTATCTTCATAGTCTTGGAGTCCGGCCGATGATGATAGTCCGGCTATCCGGACACCCCCTAGTCCAGGACTCCCTCAACATCTTCCACACGGTTGTCACTGAGGACGACGACGCTTGCGCCGTGTGGACCAAGATCAACGCGCTCTTCACCGACAACAAACTTCAGTGCCTTGTGTTCTTGCAGCGGGAGTTCTTCGGCTGTCACCGGGACAACTCCACCATCGATGAGTACTCACTACTATAGGATGCTGCTAAGGCGACACTACGATCAGAGACCCTTCGATGAAACTATGTGCGATGCACTAATCGCAAACGGTGGTGTAAAAAAACGTCAAAAAGGTGCAAAATGTTTGTGATGGAGGATGCATCGACACGGTTCAGATTTTAGGTGCGTGTGCGATGTAGGGCATACGGTTCAGTTCAATTACCTGTTTGCGATGAGGCAGAATAAAAGAAATGGGCAGCCAGATGAACACATATGCAATATATAGCATACGGTTCACTCGGATGAACTGTTTGTGATTAGGCAACACAAGAAATGGTCAGCCAGATCAAGGTGTGTGCGATATGTTGGGGAACGTTGCAGAAAATAAAAAAAATTCCTACGGTTTCACCAAGATCCATCTATGAGTTCATCTAAGCAACGAGTCATGGGAGAGAGATTGCATCTACATACCACTTGTAGATCGCGAGCGGAAGCGTTCACTAGAACGTGGATGATGGAGTCGTACTCGCCGTCATCCAAATCACCGATGACCGAGTGCCGAACGGACAGCACCTCCGCGTTCAACACACGTACGGAGCGGATGACGTCTCCTCCTTCTTGATCCAGCAAGGGGGAAGGAGAGGTTGAGGAAGATGGCTCCAGCAGCAGCACGACGGCGTGGTGTTGGTGGAGAAGCCGCACTCCGGCAGGGCTTCGCCAAGCACGTGACGGAGGAGGAGAGGTGTAGCAGGGGAGAGGGAGGCGCCAAGATGCAAGGGTGCGGCTGCCCCCTCCCTCCCCCCCTTTATATAGGCCCCCCAGGGGGGCGCCGGCCCTGGGAGATCCAATCTCCCAAGGGGGCGGCGGCCAGGGGGGTTGGAGTACCCCCCC
>NC_041389.1:570994256-571103376 GCF_002162155.2 Triticum dicoccoides | reverse complement strand
CTAGGCGCAGGGGTTGGGCCTAGGGGGCGCACCAGCCCACTATGGGCTGGTTCCCCTTCCCACTTCAGCCCATGGGGCCATCTGGGATGGGTGGCCCCACCCGACCCCCGGGACCCTTCCGGTGGTCCCGGTACAATACCGGGTGACCCCGAAACTTTCCCGATGGCCGAAACAACACTTCCTATATATAATTCTTTACCTCCGGACCATTCCAAAACTCCTCGTGACGTCCGGGATCTCATCCGGGACTCCGAAAAACATTTGGTTTGCTGCATACTCATATTCATACAACCCTAGCGTCACCGAACCTTAAGTGTGTAGACCCTACGGGTTCGGGAGACATGTAGACATGACCGAGACGGCTCTCCGGTCAATAACCAACAACGGGATCTGGATACCCATGTTGGCTCCCACATACTCCTCGATGATCTATCGGATGAACCACGATGTCGAGGGTTCAGGCAACCCCGTATACTATTCCCTTTGTCAGACAGTATGTTACATGCCCGAGACTCGATCGTCGGTATCCCAATACCTCGTTCAGTCTCGTTACCGGCAAGTCACTTTACTCGTACCGTAATGCATGATCCCGTGACCAAACACTTGGTCACTTTGAGCTCATTATGATGATGCATTACCGAGTGGGCCCAGAGATACCTCTCTGTCATACAGAGTGACAAATCCCAGTCTCAATCTGTGTCAACCCAACAGACACTTTCAGAGATACCTATAGTGCACCTTTATAGTCACCCAGTTACGTTGTGACGTTTGGTACACCCAAAGCACTCTTACGATATTCGGGAGTTACACGATCTCATGGTCTAAGGAAGAGATACTTGACATTGAAAAAGCTCTAGCAAAACGAACTACACGATCTTGTGCTATGCTTAGGATTGGGTCTTGTCCATCACATCATTCTCCTAATGATGTGATCCCGTTGTCAATGACATCTAATGTCCATAGTCAGGAAACCATGACTATCTGTTGACCAACAAGCTAGTCAACTAGAGGCTTACTAGGGACGTATTAGGTCTAAGTATTCACACGTGTATTACGATTTCTGGATAATACAGTTATAGCATGAATAAAGACAATTATCATGAACAAGGAAATATAATAATAATCCTTTTATTATTGCCTCTAGGGCATATTTCCAACAGTCTCCCACTTGCACTAGAGTCAATAATCTAGTTACATTGTGATGAATCGAACACCCATAGAGTTCTGGTGTTGATCATGTTTTGCTCGCGAGAGAGGTTTAGTCAACGGATCTGCGACATTCAGATCCGTATGTACTTTGCAAATATCTATGTCTCCATCTTGAACATTTTCACGGATGGAGTTGAAACGACGCTTGATGTGTCTGGTCTACTTGTGAAATCTGGGCTCCTTCGCAAGGGCAATAGCTCTAGTGTTGTCACAGAAGAGTTTGATCGGCCCCGACGCATTGGGTATGACTCCTAGGTCGGTGATGAACTCCTTCACCCAAATAGCTTCATGCGCTGCCTCCGAGGCTGCCATGTACTCCGCTTCACATGTAGATCCCACCATGACGCTCTGCTTGCAGCTGCACCAGCTTACTGCTCCACCATTCAACATATACATGTATCCGGTTTGTGACTTAGAGTCATCCAGATCTGTGTCGAAGCTAGCGTCGACGTAACCCTTTACGGCGAGCTCTTCGTCACCTCCATAAACGAGAAACAAGTCCTTTGTCCTTTTCAGGTACTTCAGGATATTCTTGACCGCTGTCCAGTGTTCCTTGCCGGGATTACTTTGGTACCTTCCTACCAAACTTACGGCAAGGTTTACATCAGGTCTGGTACACAGCATGGCATACATAATAGATCCTATGGCTGAAGCATAGGGGATGACACTCATCTCTTCTTTATCTTTTGTCGTGGTCGGGCATTGAGCCGAGCTCAATCTCACACCTTGCAGTACAGGCAAGAACCCTTTCTTGGACTGATCCATTTTGAACTTCTTCAAAATCTTATCAAGGTATGTGCTTTGTGAAAGACCTATGAGGCGTCTCGATCTATCCCTATAGATCTTCATGCCTAATATGTAAGCAGCTTCTCCAAGGTCCTCCATTGAAAAACACTTATTCAAGTAGGCCTTAATGCTGTCCAAAAGTTCTATATCATTTCCCACCAAAAGTATGTCATCTACATATAATATGAGAAATGTTACAGAGCTCCCACTCACTTTCTTGTAAACGCAGGCTTCTCCATAAGTCTGCATAAACCCAAACGCTTTGATCATCTCATCAAAGCAAATGTTCCAACTCCGAGATGCTTGCACCAGCCCATAAATGGATCTCTAGAGCTTGCATACTTTGTTAGCATTCTTAGGATCGAAAAAACCCTCCGGCTGCATCATATACAGTTCTTCCTTAAGATACCCGTTAAGGAATGCCGTTTTGACGTCCATCTGCCATATCTCATAATCATAGTATGCGGCAATTGCTAACATGATTCGGACGGACTTCAGCTTCACTACGGAAGAGAATGTCTCATCATAGTCAATCCCTTGAACTTGTCGATAACCCTTAGTGACAAGTCGAGCTTTATAGACGGTAATATTACCATCCGCGTCCGTCTTCTTCTTAAAGATCCATTTTTTTTCTATTGCTCGCCGATCATCGGGCAAGTCTGTCAAAGTCCATACTTTGTTTTCATACATGGATTCTATCTCGGAATGCATGGCTTCAAGCCATTTGTTGGAATCTGGGCCCGCCATCGCTTCTTCATAGTTTGAAGGTTCACCGTTGTCTAACAACATGATTTCCAGGACAGGGTTGCCATACCACTCTGGTGTGGAACGTGTCCTTGTGGACCTATGAGGTTCAGTAGCAACTTGATCCGAAGTACCTTGATCATAATCATTAATTTCCTCTCCAGTTGGCGTAGGCACCACAGGAACATTTTCCTGAGCTGCACTACTTTCCGGTTCAAGAGGTAGTACTTCATCGAGTTCTACTTTCCTCCCACTTACTTATTTCGAGAGAAACTCTTTTTCCATAAAGGATCCGTTCTTGGCAACAAAGGTCTTGCCCTCGGATCTTAAGTAGAAGGTATACCCAATGGTTTCCTTAGGGTATCCTATGAAGACGCATTTTTCCGACTTGGGGACGAGCTTTTCAGGTTGTAATTTCTTGACATAAGCATCGCATCCCCAAACTTTTAGAAACGACAGCTTAGGTTTCTTCCCAAACCATAATTCATACGGTGTCGTCTCAACGGATTTAGATGGTGCCCTATTTAAAGTGAATGTAGCTGTCTCTAGAGCGTATCCCCAAAATGATAGCGGTAAATCGGTAAGAGACATCATAGATCGCACCATATCCAATAGAGTGCGATTACGACGTTCGGACACACCATTACGCTGAGGTGTTCCAGGCGGCGTGAGTTGTGAAACGATTCCACATTTCCTTAAGTGTGTACCAAATTCGTGACTTAATTATTCTTCTCCACGATCTGATCGTAGGAACTTTATCTTTCGGTCACGTTGATTCTCTACCTCATTCTGAAATTCCTTGAACTTTTCAAAGGTCTCAGACTTGTGTTTCATTAAGTAGACATACCCATATCTACTCAAGTCATCAGTGAGAGTGAGAACATAACGATATCCTCCGCGAGCCTCAACGCTCGTTGGACCGCACACATCGGTATGTATGATTTCCAATAAGTTGGTTGCTCGCTCCATTGTTCCGGAGAACGGAGTCCTGGTCATTTTGCCCATGAGGCATGGTTCGCACGTGTCAAATGATTCATAATCTAGAGACTCTAAAAGTCCATCAGCATGGAGCTTCTTCATGTGCTTGACAGCAATGTGACCAAGGCGGCAGTGCCACAAGTATGTGGGACTATCGTTATCAACTTTACATCTTTTGGTATTCACGCTATGAATATGTGTAACATTACGTTCGAGATTCATTAAGAATAAACCATTGACCATCGGGGCATGACCATAAAACATATCTCTCATATAAATAGAACAACCATTATTCTCGGATTTAAAAGAGTAGCCATCTCGTATCAAACGAGATCCAGATACAATGTTCATGCTCAAACTTGGCACTAAATAAAAATTATTGAGGTTCATAACTAATCCCATAGGTAAATGTAGAGGTAGCGTGCCGACGGCGATCACATCGACCTTGGAACCATTCCTGATGCGCATCGTCACCTTGTCCTTCGCCAGTCTCCGCTTATTCCGTAGCTCCTGCTGTGAGTTACAAATATGAGCAACGGCACCGGTATCAAATACCCAGGAGTTACTACGAGTACTGGTAAGGTACACATCAATTATATGTATATCAAATATACCTTTAGTTTTGTCGGCCTTCTTGTCCGCTAAGTATTTGGGGCAGTTCTGCTTCCAGTGACCCTTCCCCTTCCAATAAAAGCACTCTGTCTCAGGCTTGGGTCCATTCTTTGACTTCTTCCCGGCAGCTGGCTTACCGGGCGCGGCAACATCTTTGTCGTCCTTCTTGAAGTTCTTCTTACCCTTGCCCTTTTTAAACTTAGTGGTCTTATTGACCATCAACACTTGATGTTCTTTCTTGATTTCAACCTCTGCTGACTTCAGCATGGAAAATACTTCAGGAATGGTCTTCACCATCCCCTGCATATTGTAGTTCAACACAAAGCTCTTGTAGCTCGGTGGGAGCAACTGAAGGATTCTGTCAATGACCGCCTCGTCCGGGAGGTTGATCTCTAGCTATGATAGGCGGTTGTGCAACCCAGACATTTTGAGTATATGCTCACTGACAGAACTGTTTTCCTCCATCTTACAACTATAGAACTTGTCGGAGACTTCATATCTCTCGACCCGGGCATGAGCTTGAAAAACCATTTTCAGCTCCTCGAACATCTCATATGCTCCGTGCTTCTCAAAACGCTTTTGGAGCCCCGGTTCTAAGCTGTAAAGCATGCCGCACTGAACGAGGGAGTAATCATCAACACGTGACTGCCAAACGTTCATAACGTCTTGGTTCTCTGGGATGGGTGCTTCACCTAGCGGTTCATCTAGGACATATGCTTTCTTGGCTGCTATGAGGATTATCCTCAGGTTCCGGACCCAGTCCGAATAGTTGCTGCCATCATCTTTCAGCTTGGTTTTCTTTAGGAACGCGTTGAAGTTCATGTTGACATGAGCGTTGGCCATTTGATCTACAAGACATATTTTGCAAAAGTTTTAGACTAAGTTCATGATAATTAAGTTCATCTAATAAAATTAATGAATGAACTCCCACTCAGATTTGACATCCCTCTAGTCATCTAAGTGTTACACGATCCGAGTTGACTAGGCCGTGTCCGATCATCATGTGAGACGGACTAGTCATCATCGGTGAACATCTCCATGTTGATCGTATCTTCCATACGACTCATGTTCGACCTTTCGGTCTCTTGTGTTCCGAGGCCATGTCTGTACATGCTAGGCTCGTCAAGTTAACCCTAAGTGTTCTGCATGTGTAAATCTGTCTTACACCCATTGTATGTGAACGTAAGGATCTATCACACCCGATCATCATGTGGTGCTTCGAAACGACGAACTTTAGCAACGGTGCACAGTTAGGGGGAACACTTTCTTGAAATTTTTTAAGGGATCATCTTATTTACTACCGTCGTTCTAAGTAAAAAAGATGCATAAACATAATAAACATCACATGCAATTATATAAAGTAGTGACATGATATGGCCAATATCATATAGCTCCTTCGATCTCCATCTTCGGGGCTCCATGATCATCTTCGTCACCGGCATGACACCATGATCTCCATCATTGTGTCTTCATGAAGTTGTCACGCCAACGACTACTTCTACTTCTATGGCTAACGCGTTTAGCAATAAAGTAAAGTAATTTACATGGCGTTCTTCAATGACACGCAGGTCATACAAAAGATAAAGACAACTCCTATGGCTCCTGCCGGTTGTCATACTCATCGACATGCAAGTCGTGATTCCTATTACAAGAACATGATCTCATACATCACAATATATCATTCATCATTCATCACAACTTCTGGCCATATCACATCACATGACAATTGCTGCAAAAACAAGTTAGACGTCCTCTAATTGTTGTTGCATCTTTTACGTGGCTGCAATTGGGTTCTAGCAAGAACGTTTTCTTACCTATGAATAACCACAACGTGATTTTGTCAACTTCTATTTACCCTCCATAAGGACCCTTTTCGTCGAATCCGCTCCAACTAAAGTAGGAGAGACAGACACCCGCTAGCCACCTTATGCAACTAGTGCATGTCAGTCGGTGGAACCTGTCTCACGTAAGCGTACGTGTAAGGTCGGTCCGGGCCGCTTCATCCCACAATACCGCTGAAGCAAGAAAAGACTAGTAGCGGCAAGCAAGTTGACAAGATCTACGCCCACAACAAAATTGTGTTCTACTCGTGCAATAGAGAACTACACATAGACCTAGCTCATGATGCCACTGTTGGGGAACGTTGCAGAAAATAAAAAAAATTCCTACGGTTTCACCAAGATCCATCTATGAGTTCACCTAAGCAATGAGTCATGGGAGAGAGATTGCATCTACATACCACTTGTAGATCGCGAGTGGAAGCGTTCACTAGAACGTGGATGATGGAGTCGTACTCGCCATCATCCAAATCACCGATGACCGAGTGCCGAACGGACGGCACCTCCGTGTTCAACACACGTACGGAGCGGATGACGTCTCCTCCTTCTTGATCCAGCAAGGGGGAAGGAGGGGTTGAGGAAGATGGCTCCATCAGTAGCACGACGGCGTGGTGTTGGTGGAGAAGCAGCACTCCGGCAGGGCTTCGCCAAGCACGTGACGGAGGAGGAGAGGTGTAGCAGGGGAGAGGGAGGCGCCAAGATGCAAGGGTGCGGCTGCCCCCTCCCTCCCCCCCTTTATATAGGCCCCCCAGGGGGGCGTCGGCCCTGGAAGATCCAATCTCCCAAGGGGGCGGCGGCCAGGGGGGTTGGAGTACCCCCCAAGGCAAGTGGGGTGCCCCCCCCCCCACCCTAGGGTTTCAACCCTAGGCGCAGGGGGTGGGCCTAGGGGGGCGCACCAACCCACTATGGGCTGGTTCCCCTTCCCACTTCAGCCCATGGGGCCCTCCGGGATGGGTGGCCCCACCCGGTGGACCCCCGGGACCCATCCGGTGGTCCCGGTACAATACCGGCTGACCCTAAAACTTTCCCGATGGCCGAAACAGCACTTCCTATATATAATTCTTTACCTCCGGACCATTCCGAAACTCCTCGTGACGTCCGGGGTCTCATCCGGGACTCCGAGCAACATTTGGTTTGCTGCATACTCATATTCATACAACCCTAGCGTCACCGAACCTTAAGTGTGTAGACCCTACGGGATCGGGAGACATGTAGACATGACCGAGACATCTCTCCGGTCAATAACCAACAGCGGGATCTGGATACCCATGTTGGCTCCCACATACTCCTCGATGATCTCATCAGATGAACCACGATGTCGAGGGTTCAAGCAACCCCGTATACTATTCCCTTTGTCAGACGGTATGTTACATGCCTGAGACTCGATCGTCGGTATCCCAATACCTCGTTCAGTCTCCTTACCGGCAAGTCACTTTACTCGTACCGTAATGCATGATCCCGTGACCAAACACTTGGTCACTTTGAGCTATTATGATGATGCATTACCGAGTGGGCCCAGAGATATCTCTCCGTCATACGGAGTGACAAATCCCAGTCTCGATCCGTGTCAACCCAACAGACACTTTCGGAGATACCTGTAGTGCACCTTTATAGTCACCCAGTTATGTTGTGACGTTTGGTACACCCAAAGCACTCTTACGGTATCCGGGAGTTACACGATCTCATGGTCTAAGGAAGAGATACTTGACATTGAAAAAGCTCTAGCAAAACGAACTACACGATCTTGTGCTATGCTTAGGATTGGGTCTTGTCCATCACATCATTCTCCTAATGATGTGATCCCGTTGTCAATGACATCTAATGTCCATAGTCAGGAAACCATGACTATCGGTTGACCAACGAGCTAGTCAACTAGAGGCTTACTAGGGACGTATTAGGTCTAAGTATTCACACGTGTATTACGATTTCTGGATAATACAGTTATAGCATGAATAAAGACAATTATCATGAACAAGGAAATATAATAATAATCCTTTTATCATTGCCTCTAGGGCATATTTCCAACACGATATTCGGCATGCGGTTCACTCGGCCTTGTCGTCAGTGTGTGACCTCTGTGGCAACTGTTCGCTCCCCACTAGCCTCTTCTTGTACCGTGGCAACCGTCCACCGCCTCTTCGCCTTTCCCTCTCGATTTGGAACTGTTGTCGCACGCTCTTCCTCCCTCCATTTGCCTTCACCCTTCCTTCTGCCATTGTTCGATCGTCTTCTCCATGGAGGGAACAGGCTGGAAACAACCCCGTTATTCTTGCCCCAATCTGAAAGATGACGTGGTGGAGGAACTCATTGATTGGTGTGATGTCATGACCTCGGCTAGCATGGCAGGTTTGTTCAAGTCCATTCTCGACTCAACGAATAACATCATTGCAAAGAACCCAAGGGTTCAGGAGCGGTTTGATCTCCCCTATCTTCTTCGCCATGACGCTGGTCGCTGGCGTGGGGACGACGGAAGCGTCGCCTTGTGCAAGTTGATGCCGCTTGATAATGATACGTGTGAAGTTAAGATGCCATTGCTTGAGGGTAAGGCTTGGGCAGGCGCAAATGGAGATTGGGTTGTTTAGGGTATAACTGTGAGTGGGAACTTGTAAACGTGTACACTCGTCACCGGGTTCCACTTCCAAAAATCACAGACTGCCCTGAGGTTGAGCACACAGATGATCTTCGACAAGCTTGTTGCCATCCTTACTTCCACGCCTCGATGGATATTGCTCAAAAATCAATTTTTGTACATAGATGAGTACTGTGATGCAATTCAATACGAGGGTCTTGTGTTTGCCGCCACCACTCGTGGCACTATTTTTGCATGGAATCCTTATGGTTTCGGTACGTTTATCTTCCACCGTATTTATAATTGTTCCATCCACATGCATGTCGTTTAGCTAGTTTCCCTTTACTAATTAACCTTCTTGTGTTTCCAGGTCCTGTGAACATTCACTACTAGGAAAAGGCCTACTAATGGCGCACCGGTTTTGCCTTCTAATGTCGCACTACCGGTGCGCCATTAGCATCACGCCATTAGAATTTTTTTCTAATGGCACACCTGTGGTGCGCCATTAGTATCTGGTATACTAATGGCGCACCGCTGGTGCGCCACTAGAATAGCCCACGGTGCGCAAAAAAAAATTCAAATTTTTTTTTGTTTTTTTCTTAATCTCAGTTCACTATGGCTTAATCTCGGGTCAATATCTCAGGTCAAATCGCACTCCGTGGTCAAACTTCCCAAAAGGTCACCCATTCTCACACTACTCCAGCCCAAGCACGCTTAACTTCAGAGTTCTATCCAACCACAGCAACAGCTCACTTCATAGGCACATGTTGATATATGGAGCATATGAATCCTGCTATACCTTGTTGATGTCTAGGACTTTGTTCATGTTCATGACTATGATGAAATTTTGAAAAATATTTCAAACTTCCCGGTCATATTACGTATCATTTTTTGAAAAAAAATTCAAAAAAAAAATTCAAAACCAAATTTTTTTCCTGTTACTAGTGGCGCACCACATCCACGGTGCGCCACTAGTAAGTTTAAATTTTTTTGAATTTTTTTGCCTCTAGATCTTGAAAGCCCCACATCCACATCCACGGTTTTTGGGGATTTTGAAAATGTTTAAATTTGGATGTAACTTTTCGAGTAGATGATTTTTCAAATAAAAACTTTTTCATCCGAGTTCGTATGCAAAAGTTATGCCCATTTTACAAATTTCCAGAGAGATTTTGCAAATAAAGTCGAAATTCATATTTGTAAATTTTCGCAACAACTAGACCACATATCACATGGGAAACTTATTTTCTTTTATTTTTTTGACATTTCCAACATTTTCTTTTATTTTTTTTTAAACTGAAAAGGCGATCCACAGGGGGGGGTTGCATTTGGTGTTGGGAAAGTTAGTAATGGCGCACCACACCCACGGTGCGCCATTACTAGTTTTGAAAAAAAATTGATATTTTTTTTGAATTTTTTTTTTAAAAAAACTTAGTAATGGCGCACCACTGGTCAGTGCGCCATTACTAGTTAAAACTAGTAATGGCGCACCGGGACATGGTGCGCCATTAGTAACAATTTTTTTTTACTTTTTTTTCAAAACTACTAATGGCGCACGATGGATGTGGTGCGCCATTACTATGTCAATTAGTAATGGCGCACTATACAACGGTGCGCCATTAGTAAAAAAAAATATGTTTTTTTTCAAAACTACTAATGGCGCACCACACACCAGGTGCGCCATTATTAATTTATTACTAATGGCGCACCGAGACATGGTGCGCCATTAGAATATAGTAATGGCGCACCACATCACAGGTGCGCCATTAGTGGCCATTCCATCTATAGCCCTTTTTGTAGTAGTGATTCCACCACCTATACTTGAAAAAAATTATAACCAAGGGGGAGATGACGATGGTGATGATCATGAGCATGAGGACGAGCAGGACCTATATACTCAGTGGCGCCTGGCAACTTATTTTGATGGATCACCTCTTCTTGTATGTATATAGGGCACTGCTGATGTTACTAATGAAGCAGGTGTTGTCTCCCATGGTCGCACTATCCGGACCTATTCCAACATCCATTTAAGGGTATTCCGGATGGATACTAGTGTACTAGCGCCAACACCTTCTCCCTGGTTCAGTATTGATAGTCTTGGAGAAAACCCGCTCTTCCTTGGACAAAATTATCCAATGATGGTGAAAGGCGATCCAGCTGTTGTTGACACAACGTACTACCATTGATGAGAAGTAACTGTATCTATACCTCGGACATTGCTATGGTTGGCTATCACAATATGCGTCCTGATATAGGCCTCTTCAGCCTGGATGATCAGTCCTGCGTTGGTCTCGAGATTGATAATAGTTGGCCCTTCCCAGAGAATCAGTTATGGTTCAAAGCAAGCATTTCCAACATTGAGGATTGGTTGAGCTGAAGTTCATTTCATCGCTTTGTTATTTGTTGTGTGAGAAAAACTTTACTTTACTAGAATGTTTTGTTGGAAATAATCTATAATCCAACATGTATCCTCATTGTCGTTGTGTGTTGATGACTTGTTGTATGTAATGAATGGTACATTTTCATATGCGTCCCATCAACTCACGCTTGCTCTCACGGCACACGGGTCGCGTGGCGGCATGTATATTATTTTTCTATTTGGATGACAAAAAAGGTACAATGCCACTTTGTATTGGTGTCCATATGAACAGTGCCAGTGATTTTAGCTGCATATTTTGACAAATCGCAGTGTTACAAGGTTGACAAATGGCAATGTTACTAGATAAACAAATGTCAATCTTTCCAGTTTGACAAATGGCAACATACCCAATAGGACAGATGCAAATCTTACCCAATTGTTTCTACGTGGTTGCACATGGGTCATCCAAAACAACCGTTTGCGTTGAAGGGATGCACAAATCCTTCACCGCGAATTTTCCCTTGACTTAAGGGGGGAGACCATAGCTCTCACTTTGCATACGGGTGTTCTATCTAAAACATTTGCGATCAAGAGCTGCACAAATCCTGCTCGGCACATTTTCCCTTGGCGTCTTGGGGAAGCTGGCAGTTTGCATACAGGTGTTCTAACTAAAACGTTTGTGATGAGTGTTTTATATTTAAAAACCACTGACGTTATTTTCAAAAGAAAATCGTTTGATAAGTCTGTAAATTAAGAGAGAGAAATTCAAGTTCGTTCAAACCATATATTTCATTCAGTCACACTGTGAATTTATATTCATATGATCGAGAATTCGAGATACAGTATTAAACCCCAAAAAACTATTTCCGGCGGCGGCAAAGGCAGTGTGTCGCGCCGTCGTTTTCATTGTCGTCCTCCGGGACGCCGTTGTTGAAGTCTTCAAGGTAGCACAAAATGTTCTTCACTTGTAAATCAAACATCATGTCATCGCGCGATCGATGGGCAGGGCGCGGGAGGACGGCAACTGGTGACGCTGAGAGTTAGCGGTTGACGCTAGCGTCCCATGCCGCTGAGGAGGGCGCACACACGGGCACGGGCCCGGTGGGTGTAGCCAAACGCACGGGGACCAGCATCGCGGTGGCTGGAGGGGGGCGCACGGGCACGGGTACGGGCGCGGCGGGTGTAGCCAAACGCATGGGGACCGGCACCACGGTGGGTGGAGGGGCGCGCACGGGCACGAGCACGGGTGCTGGCGCTGGCATGTACACGAGCTCATGCGGGTCCACGGAGACCTTGCCGCCCACGGCTTCCAGCTTTGCGATAGTGCTCGGCGACCAGCCCGTCAATGCTACGGGGAAGGTCGCTGGCGCAGGCGCGGGGATGGGAGCTGGGACGGGAGCGGGGGCAGCAACCGTCATGGCCAGCTCATTCAGGGCCATGCCCATGAGGCCCCATTCCTCCTTATTTTCTATCTCCTCCGGCTCGGAGTCGACTTCACCAAACTTGAAGACTAGTGGCAGATGATCATACTACGCCATGGCGTTCGTGGAGGTCTGTGGGAGGGAGGGGAATGGGAGGCGAATATAATGGTCACCCGTATTAAAAAGTGGCTCGGGCGCCATTAATGGAGAGGAAGGCGGGGGGCCATGGAAGTCAAAGGGCTCGCTTCCCAGTGAGCCTGCGCAGCGTACAACTTGCATGCTCCCTGTGAGCCTACGCATTGGAGGACAGCTTGCACACCTCTCCGTCAGCCTGTGCACCAGACTCCGCTCGCACGCCTCCCGTTCAGTCAAGCAGCTGTCTGCACGACACCTCTTATAGCCATTAAAACGAAGACACGTGGCATCACATGAATGGTTAACGGAACGTACACGATTTAAATTATACAAATGTTTGAGATATTAGAGTGGAAGCTATTTTTTCACAATGCCTTTGGATGTTATTCGAGTGCGCCTTCTCTCAAATGGACACGAAAAATACCACAGCATGTCGGGTGCCATTCCATGATAGCATGCCAAGTTTCATGAATTTCAGACAAGTTTTAGATTTACTAGAATTTAAAAACAAAGTATCTCAACATTTTGCCAGCAATCAACAGTGCCCTGGTGTTTGAAATTCATTCCCATTTCTTGCATGGGACCTAAGCATGCACCCAAAGACACAGATTAGATTTTCCAACCAATTTATATTCACTGGACATGTGTTCAAATTTGAATTATGCACATAAATGCCTAGAAAACTCAGTTAATGTATAAAAATGTCCAAACGAACCCCGAAAAATTCCAAAATTTAAACAACACTCCTGTTGTTCTATGTTGACACTAGTAAAAATTTAAAAGCAATAAGAGGCAGCGGATATCGTTTCGTCCCCAAAGGTGGGATGTTCCCTACCGAAACCATCAGGCTTGTTGTGAGAAGCTCTGGTTTGTGAGAAACTTATACCCAAACCTGCCCCAAATGGGACAAAAAATTTACCACGGCATGTTGATGCCGCTCCATGATATCATACCAAGTTTCACGAATTTCAGACTAGTTTTGGATTTACTAGAATTTAAAAACCAGGTATCTCAATATTTGCGGCCAAGTGACGGTGGCAGGGTGTTTGAAATTTATTGGCGTTCTGGGAACGGGGGTCCCCAGACTTGCCTGACTGCGGCCCACGGCGTGGCTCCACCAGCGGGCCCATACGGCCCATCTTCACCAACAAACACTCAAGACCCTCACGAGGGGCCAAGACTCACGGGGCGGACAACACAAGACCTCCTCTGGGGCGGCCTCACTAGGTTGGCTCGCGAGGAGCAAAGAGATGAAGGCAAGGGGTACCTCGCGAGGTCCCTGTGACGCAAGCCATGATGACCACAACCAGGCGGGTGCCAGGCGAGCGCCCACGCGCGCAGTGTCCTTGTTTCCTCTTTGGTGTTAAAGAGGCAAGCGCAGGCACGGAGTCCCGAGGCATCAGGCAAAGGTTTCCATATCGGTGCAACGAGACCAAGACCAGCATGATCGCAGGACAAAGGTCACCGTGGAGCCCAAGACGGCGTCACCACCAGAGCCTTTAGCAGGCGAAGACCAATTTTGTCAAGATAAGTTGTACTAGTTGTCTCCCTTCAAACCTGGCTGTTGTGGGATCCCTTCCCGCTCAATATTTGGGAAGAGGACCAGGGCCTCTATAAATAGGACTAGCCACCACTATCAGGGCGGATCATTCGGACCACTCTTGCACCCACCAGCTCACAAAGCACTAGAACACCTCGCCTTAGGAGGTTGTTCTTCCCTTGTAACTATTCATCCCAGCCCAAGAGGCAATCCACCACACCACACAGGAGTAGGGTATTACACCACAACGGTGGCCCAAACCAGTATAAATCTTGTGTCTCTGTGTTCTTTGGGTTCGTCGAGCTAGTCCGTGAGATCGTGGAGCGCGTGGGCTTGGGAGAGGAGAGACATTCGTGCACACCCCAGTGTTCGAACCTTGAGGGTTTTGCCGAAACCCGTGATCTGACATTTGGCACGCCAGGTAGGGGTTCGCCGGAGCTTCTCCCCCGACGGCTTCGCCTCTCCGACCTGCTCTCATGGACGACGCCGCTTCCCCGACTGGATCGACAGGCGCCCTCAGCAGCACCGTGGGGCTGCGAGCCTTCACCCCGGCCTTGCGACGGGCGCAGTGGCCTAACAAGTTCAAGCCAGAGATGTCGCCCCGCTACGACGGTGCAACAGACCCGGTGGCCTTCCTGCTGGCATACGAGGAGGCCGTTTTGGAGGCCAGGGCGACGACAAGGTCATGGCCAACTGGCTCCCCATGGCCCTGACTGGTGTGCCGCGCGCTTGGCTCCTCCACCTACCGGGATCTTCTGTAGCCTCCTGGGTGGAGCTGCGCGCCCTCTTCATCGCACGTTTCGGGGGACCAGCACCGCCCGCCGTTGCGGCTCTCCTCGGCGGCTCACAGGCGCCGCCCTCAGACCATCACACCAAGCCGTTCTTTCGCCAGATTGGCGCGGCCTCCACGCGGCAGGGGGCTCCCCCGGGTTGGGCGGCGCCCACGGCCAACCTGACCTTCGACTCGGGGGATCACCCAGTCACCACCGTCGGTTCGGGCATGCTCCCAATGCTTTGCACGCCTACCATCTGTAGTGTAGTCGTCACCAAGACCCTCATCGACGGCGGCGCCGGCCACAACATGCTCTCTGTGGAGGCGTTTAGCCTCCTCCACATACCGCTTGGGCGGCTCCACCCCGGCAAGCCCTTCTCCTGGGTCGGTGGCGGTTCTTCCAATCCCCTAGGGCAGATCCATCTCCCCGTGACCTTTGGCACTCACGACAACTACCGCACCGAGCTGATCGACTTCGACATCGCTCGCATCGACCTACCGTACAACGCCATCCTCGAGTACCGAGCACTGGCTCGATTCATGGCAGCCACTCATCCTGCCTACAACCTCATGAAGATGCCGGGGAGCAAGGGCGTCCTCATCATGGCCAGTGACACCAAGGAGGCCTTGACGGCCCTCAAACTCACTTTCAGGGCCACGGCAACGGCCTGTCTAGCAGGCAAGGCCTAGCCCGGGGCCAAGGGGGCTACGCCGACCAAGAAGAAGCAGCTATTCACTCAAGGCCACGCCAAGACGAAGCAAATACCAGTTGACGAGGACGGGGCCCCGGGCGCCACCTTCACTATAGGAGCCAACCTCGCCCCAGATCAAGAAAGGGAGTTGGTGGACATCCTGTGGGCGAACAAGGAAGTGTTCGCCTGGGAGCCCAAGCAGCTGGTTGGGGTCCCGAGAGGAGTGATTGAGCATCATCTGAAGGTGTGCCCCAATGTGCGCCATGTGAAGCAGAGGGCACGGCGATAGTCCACGGAGAAGCAGGCTTTCATCATCCAGGAAAACCGCAAGCTGGAGGCAGCGGGTGTCATTCGTGAGGTCTGGTACCCAGAGTGGCTGGCGAACCCTGTCGTCGTGCCAAAGAAAGGAGGGAAGGAGCACATGTGTGTCGACTTGACCAACTTCAACAAGGCTTACCCTCAAGACCCATTCCCGCTACCGCGCATCAACCAGATTGTTGACTCCACCGCAGAGTGCAACCTGCTATGCTTCTTGGATGCGTTCTCAGGCTATCACCAGATCAAGATGGCGGTCGAGGATGTGGATAAGACGGCCTTCCTGACCTCGTGCGGGGTGTACTGCCACACTTGCATGCCGTTAGGACTGCGCAACGCGGGAGCAACCTTCCAGCGGTTGAGGGCGGCAGCTTGGGAGAAACACTGAGGCTTATGTCAACGACATCATGGTGAAATCTCAGGAGGCGAGAACTCTGATTCAGGACCTAGAGGGGACCTTTGCGAGCCTGCACTAGGTGGATTTGTGGCTCAACCCGGAGAAGTGTGTGTTTGGTGTCCCTTCAGGCAAGCTGCTGGGTTTCCTCGTGTCACACAGGGGGATTGAGGCCAACCCGAAGAAGATCAAGGCAATTGAAGACATGAGCCCACCGCAAACCCTCAAAGAGATGCGGAAGCTTGCTGGCTGCGTGGCCTCGCTGGGGCGCTTCATCTCCAAGCTGGGGGAGCGCGCCCTGCCTTTCTTCAAGCTGATGAAGAAGAAAGGCCCGTTCGAATGGACTCCCGAGGCTGACTTGGCATTTCAAGACCTCAAGAGATACTTGACCAGCCCGCCGGTGATGGTAGCACCTCGTCCTCTCGAGCCCTTGGTGCTCTACCTGTCTGCCACACCCCACTCCACTAGCGCAGTGTTGGTGGCCATCAGAGAAGAGCGCCAAGTCAAGGGCCAGCCAAATGGATCCACCAAGCCGGGTGAGGCAGCACAACACCAGGACAATGCTCCTGAGGCAGCGGTCACTCCGGCAGATTGTCAAACCCCTGAAGTCGGAGATCCATGAGAAACACCTCAGCCCCCGGGATCTGAAGACTCCACCAGCTCTCCCGCCCTCGTTTAGCACCCGGTATACTTCGTCAGCATGGTGCTACAAGATGCGAGAGCACGATACCCCATGCCTCAGAAGCTCTTCCTCACGCTCCTGGTGGCCTCTCACAAGTTGCGCCATTACTTCTAGGGTCACCCCATCAAGGTCGTCTCAGCTTTCCCGCTGGAGAGAGTGATCAGGAGTCCCAATGTTGTGGGAAGAGTTGCCGAATGGAACATCGAGCTACAAGCGTTTGACTTGAAGTTTAGCACAACCAGGGTCATCAAGGGGGTTGTGCTCGCCGACTTTGTGGCAGAAAGGACCGATGCCCCGGAGCTCGAAGCAGGTGAGAACTAGTCCCTCTCGCCAGGAAGCGAAGCACCGGATGGTTGGGTCATGTACTTCGACGACGCGTTCGCGCGCCAGGGCGCGGGGGCTGGAGCAGTGCTTATCTCGCCCACCCAGGAAAAGCTCTACTACGTCATGTAGCCCTTCTTCCAACAGGGCGAGAAGGTCTCCAACAACATTGCTAAGTACGAGGGGTTGATCGCCGGCATCAAGGCTACAGCAGCCCTGGGAGAGTGAAGCGCCTTACCATCAGGGGTGACTCTCAGCTCCTCGTCAACTTCCCCAACAAGGTGTACGAGCCAAGGGACGAGAACATGGAGGCGTACCTCACGGAAGTATGCAAGATGAAGAAGCAATTCCTGGGGCTAGAGCTACAGCACGTTCCCCGCGACACAAACAAGGAAGCTGATGAGATCGCCAAGAGGGCGTCAAAGCGTCAGCCCCAGGAACTAGGTGTCTTCTAAGAACATCTCTTCAAGCCCTTAGCAACCCCACCAACCACTAGGCCAGCACCGCCTCGGGAGCTCCCCTCACCGCCAACTTCAGGAGCCCCCGCCTGCGGCCCAACCTTGGGAGCCTGTCTGCTCCTGGCACTCGAGCCTCGGGAGGGGTGCTAGATCGAGGAGTTCCAGGCGTACCTAACGCAAGGCACATTGCCGGAGAAGGAAGAGGACACGGAGCGCGTGGCCCAGCAGGCTACGACATACTGCATTCGAGATGGTGAGCTATACAGGAAGCGGCCAAATGACATTTTTCTGCGATGCATCTCCAGGGAGCAGGGAAATGAGTTGCTGGCCGACATACATGGCGGAGACTACGGGCACCACTCGTCATCCCGCACCCTGGTCGGCAAGGCTTTCTGCAGTGGATTCTACTGGCCCACGGCACTCAACGACGCAGCCGAGCTGGTGAAATCTTACAAGGCCTGCCAATTTCACGCCAAGTAGATCCATCAGCCAGCTCAGGGCCTCCAAACTATCCCGCTCTCGTGGCCATTTGCAGTCTGGGGGCTTGATATCTTAGGCCCATTCCCTCGAGTGCCAGGGGGCTACCGCTACCTCTACATCGCCATCGACAAGTTCACCAAGTGGGCGGAAGTGGAAGCCGTACACACCATCCCAGCTGGATCAGCAATTAAGTTCATCAAGGGCCTCGTAAGCCGCTTTGGGGTCCCCAATCGCATCATCACTGATAACGGCTCACAGCTCACTAGCAATCTCTTCAAAGCGTATTGTGCTAACCTTGGAACCCAGATCTGGTACGCTTCGGTGGCACACCCCAGGAGCAATGGCCAAGCTGAGCGTGGCAACGCGGAAGTCCTGAGGGACCTCAAAACCATGACATTCAAGAAGAAGCTTGAGGCTTGCAGAAGGGGCTGGCATGACGAGCTCCAGTCCGTGCTGTGGTCCATCCGCACCACCGCCACCAAGCCAACAGGCGAGACACCGTTCTTCCTCGTCTATGGAGCTGAAGTGGTTCTCCCACACGAGGTCAGGCATCGCTCTGCGTGGGTCCTGGCATTCGATGAAACGTAGCAAGACACCATGCGGGGGATGGATCTCGTGCTGGGGGAGGAACGCCTCCGTGAAGCCTCGCTCCAAGCTGCGAGGTACTAGCAAGCGCTGCGGCAGTACCACTGCCGTAGTGTTCGCTCCAGGACGCTCGAGGTGGGCGATCTCGTCCTGAGGCGGGTGCTCTCCAGGGAAGGGCTGCACAAGCTCTCGCCCATGTTGGAGGGCCCGTTTCGGGTCGCCCACGTCTCCAGGCCTGGCGCCGCGCGCCTGGAGACGCAGGACGGGATCGCCATCCAGAACACCTGGAACATCCAGCACCTTTGGAGGTTCTAAAGCAAGGCCAGGCGCCTGTGAAGCAAGGCCCAGTGCCTGTGAAGGTCTCCGCTCGTGACACTCTCACGTAATAATGAGTGGGGCTGTACACGCCCTGGAGTCTCAGGAGTGCCTCCCTCGGGCCTCGGGGGCTCCCTCCCACGTCCTAGTGGCAGCAATTAGCTCCACGCTGGTGAGAAGACAAGAAGACTAGACTAGGTGCCGGACGCGGCTTTTCATTTGCTTTCCGCAGTTGGCTCGCCCCTCTTTAATGGAAATTTGCCTTCTGGTGTTCCTTTCCGACTTGGTTCCTTCGCCTTTTGCCTCCCCTTTTGTGCCGTCAGATCCTCGTTTTCAGCTCGTACTCTCCCTCGCGTGCCTCGCAAAGGGGCTCGATAGGTGCCCTCGTGAGCATTTTGCGTTTTTTCCTGTTCTTCGCGAGGCACCCTTGCTCGAGCTCGTGAACTGGTGCCCCCCTTTCAATTCGTGCCCCTTGGGTACCGCGATGCAAAGCGTTGGATCATGGCCCACTGCGCCTGCAACCAGGGCTCAGAAGGGCTCGGAGAATAAGAATTTCCTAATGATTTTTTGCAGTTCCCAGACATCTCCCAAGTCATGGAAACCTTGCCAGGTACTGGAAACGTGCGCCTAACGAGGTGGAGACTACTACCTCGAGCGCATTAAGCTAAGTTATTCCTACGCGCCTACATTCAACATTGATGCTGCAACATGACACAGGAACAATAAACATAGCATAGCGACTTAAAACACGGTTCGTTTCACGCTCCCGCAGGGCTCCATACTTGTCTTTTTTTTAAATGTGCAGGAAGGAAAGAACAAACAAAAGTGGCACATACACCCACAGCGGCTCACGAGGATGGGCCTATGGCGCCCCACCGGACTCAGCCAGAACCCTCCTCGCGCTTCACCGAGGCGCGGCAATGAGATGACCCATTGCTGCCCTCGAAGCGGGTGCGACGGTGCGGTGGCTGGTCGTAGCCACCGCTGCTGGAGCTGTCATCGGAGGAAGAGCCGCCATAGCTGGGCCAACTATGGCGAGCACCAAGGGCGGGCTCGCCCTCATCCTCGTCACGGCCGTCGCCATCGTCGTTGTCCTCGGGGTAGCACCCCACGCGGCGACCATCTTCCCCAAACACCCACACGAAGAGGGTCGCGTCGCCGTCGTACTTGAAGTGGAGGGTGCATCGCCTGCCGAGACCGCGAGTGCGAGCGAACGTCTGCCAACCACGGGCCAGGGCCACGTTCCCCGCGGCAGAGACCTCCACCGCGACCCACGAAGCCTTGCTGCAGCAGCCGTCCGCCTGCAGCCAGAGACCGCTTAGACCCATGGATGGCAGCTCACCGGCAAAGAAGCGCGGAAGCTGAAGCCAGGTCCTAGTCGGGTTCTCCGCCCACACGATGAACTCCGGCAGCACTTCCGCCGAGTGGAAGCGTAGCCGGGGAGGCCGCGCGACCGCGGCGCGCCTCCCTTCATCGACAAGGCTGCCATGACACGGGCGAGTCCCACCACGTGAAGAGGCACCGGCACGTCCGAGAGAGGTCGCGTCAGGGGTCGCGGTGTGCTTGCGGGGGCGATTGCGCCCCCTCTTGGGTGGCGTTGAGCCAGCCCCTCCTGGCACGCCCTCCCCTTCTCGGTGGCCGAGAACCTCTTCGTGGGCGCCATGGGTATCGCTACTGGCAATGAAGCAAGGAAGAAGAAGCGGGCGGAACGAAAAGAGATGGGGGACGGGGGCTCTGCCCTCCTGCTCATTTATAGAGAAGGAAGGCCAACTGGCGACCCCCACGATCACAGGTAATGATGATTTTTCTCTGCATGCAGCAGGGACTCGTCAAATTAGGCAGTTGTCGAGGCAGCATGGGGAAGCGGAGACGCCCACATCCTATAGGTTGCCACGCATCAAGCAGGCCGTAGGCTATTGGGGCCCGCGGTGCTCCGCACTTGCCCCTTGGATCCACCTCAAAGCCAAGCCCGAGCGCGCCTTGGGCCCGGGGGCTACACTCGGCGTTCTGGGAACGGGGGTCCCCAGACTTGCCTGCCTGCGGCCCACGGCGCGGCTCCACCAATGGGCCCGTATGGCCCATCTTCACCAACAAGCACTCAAGACCCTCGCGAGGGGCCAAGCCTCGTGGGGCGGACGACACAAGACCTCCTCAGGGGCGGCCTCACTAGGCTGGCTCACGAGGAGCGGAGAGATCAAGGCAAGGGGTACCTCGCGAGGTCCCTATGACGCAAGCCATGACGACCACAACCAGGCAGGTGCCATGCGGGCGACCGCGCGCGCAGTGTCCTCGTTTCCTCTTTGGTGTTAAAGAGTCAAGCATAGGCACAGAGTCCCGAGGCATCAGGCAAAGGTTTCCATATCTGTGCAACGAGACCAAGACCAGCAGGATGTCAGGACAGAGGTCACCGTGGATCCCAAGACGGCGTCACCACCAAAGCCTTTGGCAGGCGAAGACCACTTTTGTCAGGATAAGTTGTACTAGTTGTCTCCCATCAAACTTGGCCATTGTGGGATCCCTTCCCACTCAATATTTGGGAAGAGGACCAGGGCCTCTATAAATATGACTAGCCACCACCATAGCAGGGGGGGTCATTCGGACCACTCTTGCACTCACCAGCTCACCAAGCACTAGAACACCTCGCCTCAGGAGGTTGTTCTTCCCTTGTAACTGTTCATCCCCAGCCCAAGAGGCAATCCACCACACCACACTGGAGTAGGGTATTAAACGACAACAGTGGCCCGAACCAGTATAAATCTTGTGTCTCTATGTTCTTTGGGTTCATCGAGCTAGTCCGTGAGATCGTGGATCGCGTCGGCTTGGGAGAGGAGAGATCTTCGTGCACATCCCAGTGTTCGAACCTTGAGGGTTTTGCGGGAACCCGTGATCCGACAAAATTCATTCCCATTTCTTGCATGGGACATAAGCATGCACTGAAGGACACAGATTTGAATATTCAACCAATTTTTATGCATTAGAGCATGTGCATGTAGTTCAAATTTGAATTATGCACATAAAATGCCTAGAAAACCCAATTAAGGCATAAAAATGTCCATAAAACCCCGAAAAATCCAAAAAATTGACAGAACACTCCTGTTGTTCTATGTTGACACTAGAAAAAAAAATTGAAAGCAATAAGACGTAGCGGATATCGTTTTGTCCCCAAAGGTGGGATGTTCCCTACCAAAACCATCAGGCTTGTTGTGAGAAGCTCTGGTTTGTGAGAAGCATATCCCCAAACCTGCCCCAAATGGGGCAAAAAAATTACCACGGCATGTTGATGCCGCTCCATGATAGCATGCCAAGTTTCATGAATTTCAGATGAGCTTTGGATTTACTAGAATTTAAGAACCAGGTATCTCAATGTTTGCGGCCGAGTGACGGTGGCAGGGTGTTTGACATTCATTCCCATTTCTTGCATGGGACCTAAGCATGCAACCAACAACACGGATTTGAATTTTCAACCAATTTATATGCATTAGAACATGTGCTTGTAGTTCAAATTTGAATTATGCACATAGAATGCCTAGAAAACCCAATTAATGCATAAAATGTCCAAACGAACCCCGAAAAATCCAAAAAATGGCAGAACACTCCTGTTGTTCTACGTTGACACTAGAAAAAAATTGAAAGCAATAAGAGGCAGAGGATATCATTTCATCCCCAAAGGTGGGATGTTCCCAACCGAAACCATCAGGCTTGTTGTGAGAAGCTCTGTTTTGTGAGAAGCATATCCCCAAACCTGCCCAAATGGGATAAAAAAAATTACCACGGCATGTTGATGTCGATCCATGGTAGCATGCCATGTTTCATGAATTTCAGATGCGCTTTGGATTTACTAGAATTTAAAAACAAGGTATCTCAATGTTTGTGGCCGAGTGACGGTGGCAGGGTGTTTGACATTCATTCCCATTTCTTGCATGGGACCTAAGCATGCAACCAAGGACACAGTTTGAATTTTCAACCAATTTATATGCATTAGAGCATGTGCATGTAGTTCAAATTTGAATTATGCACATAAAATGCCTAGAAAACCCAACTAATGCATAAAAATGTCCAAACGAACCACGAAAAATCCAAAAAAATGACAGAACACTTCTGTTGTTCTATGTTGACACTAGAAGAAATTAGTAAGCAATAAGAGGCAACGAATATCATTTCGTCCCCAAAGGTGGGATGTTCCCTACCGAAACCATCAGGCTTGTTGTGAGAAGCTCTGGTTTGTGAGAAGCATATCCCCAAACCTGCCCCAAATGTGACAAAAAATTTACCACAGCATGTTGATGCCGCTCCATGATAGCATGCCAGGTTTCATGAATTTCAGACGAGCTTTGGATTTACTAGAATTTAAAAACCAGGTATCTCAATGTTTGCGGCCGAGTGACGGTGGCAGGGTGTTTGACATTCATTCCCATTTCTTGCATGGGACCAAAGCATGCAACCAAGGACACATATTTGAATTTTCAACCAACTTATATGCATTAGAGCATGTGCATGTAGTTCAAATTTGAATTATGCACATCAACTGCCTAGAAAATCCAATTCATGCATAAAAATGTCCAAACGAACCCCAAAAAATCCAAAAATTCGACAGAACACTCCTGTTGTTCTATGTTGACACTAGAAAAAATTTGAAAGCAATAAAAGGCAGCGGATATCATTTCATCCCCAAAGGTGGGATGTTCCCTACCGAAACCATCAGGCTTGTTGTGAGAACCTCTGGTTTGTGGGAAGCATATCCCCAAACCTGCCCCAAATGGGACAAAAAATTACCATGGCATGTTGTTGCCGCTCCATGATAGCATGCCAAGTTTCATGAATATCAGACGAGCTTTGGATTTACTAGAATTTAAAAACCAGGTAGCTCAATGTTTGCGTCCGAGTGACGGTGGCAGGGTGTTTGACATTCATTCACATTTCTTGCATGGGACCTAAGCATGCAACCAAGGACACAGATTTGAATTTTCAACCAATTTATATGCATTAGAGCATGTGCATGTAGTTCAATTGAATTATGCACATAGAATGCCTGGAAAATCCAACTAATGCATAAAAATTTCCAAACGAACCCCGAAAAATCGAAAAAATTGACAAAACACTCATGTTGTTCTATGTTGACACTAGAAAGAATTTGAAGCAATAAGAGGCAACGGATATCGTTTCGTCCCCAAAGGTGTGAAGGTCCCTACTGAGACAATCAGGCTTGTTGTGAGAAGCTCTGGTTTGTGAGAAGCATATCCCCAAACCTGCCCCAAATGGGACAAAAAATTTACCACGGCATGTTGATGCCGCTCCATGATAGCATGCCAGGTTCCATGAATTTCAGACGAGCTTTGGATTTACTAGAATTTAAAAACCAGGTATCTCAATGTTTGCGGCCGAGTGATGGTGGCAGGGTGTTTGACATTCATTCCCATTTCTTGCATGGGACCTAAGCATGCAACCAAGGACACAGATTTGAATTTTCAACTAATTTATATGCATTAGAGCATGTGCATGTAGTTAAAATTTGAGTTATGCACATGAATGCATAGAAAATTCAGTTAATTTATCAAAATGTCCAAACGATATAGTTGCATGTTCACTGCAGATAAAAGGTCTAGCAATTCAAACACCGTCCATTGCCGTTGTGACCCCATTATGTAATTCAAATCAAGATGAAAAATCAAGTAGATCCCACACAGTTTATTATCACCAACCGTGTGAGATGCAGTACAAAATATCCATGTGCACCGTCGGTGTATAGTACACCTATGGCTTACGTGAGAAGGTGCGTCGGCTATAGTCCATAGCCGACGTGTCAATCACACTAGCTCGCTCCCCAAATATCATTTCACTGTTCAATCGTCATCGGTGAAAGATGGGGACGTGGACCCGTGTCGTGAGGGCAACTTCGGTGGCCCACTCCGGCGAGAGCGCGGCCGTAGCCACCATGCGCTTACTAACAAGGTGCATGAGGCGGCCGCAATTTGCGACCAGGCGGCCAAGGCGGCCCAAACGGGTGTTGTTGGTTCTCAAGTGGCGGCAGCAACATCTGCCTCAGGGATAGCAACTGGCAAGAGCGGCACAGCAGTTGTCTGTTCTGCAGCGGCGGCATTAGCCCTAATGGAGGCCGCCCACGCCCAGCTCGTGGAGGTCATCGCACAAATCGAATGAAGCGTCTCCGTCAATGGTCGGCAACCCACGACCGAAGAGTTGGTAATCGCCGAGAGCATTCGAGCAGCCGTCCGTTCCTCCGCCGCATACCTTGCAACGATAGAGCCTGTCCAAGCCTAGATCAGCAGCCCACGCCCAGCTCATGGCGGCCTTTTCCAAAGAGATGGCG
Source organism: Triticum dicoccoides (assembly GCF_002162155.2). Classification (NCBI taxonomy): domain Eukaryota; kingdom Viridiplantae; phylum Streptophyta; class Magnoliopsida; order Poales; family Poaceae; genus Triticum; species Triticum dicoccoides. Next base: position 571,077,849 of record NC_041389.1, on the reverse strand, counting down.
GACATGGATGGCGAGATGCTTGCCGAGTATGTGTGATAGATGCCATGGAGCCCCTTCCCTAGGAGATCACCGGGCGCGACCTAGACATGGAGGAGGCGGCGGAGATCGACGAGCACCAGCCGTAGTAGTACTCTTTTCTGTTTAATTAAGAAGGCCAGTCTTTAATTTGTTATGGTAATGTTTAGGCCAGCTAGCTCTGTTTAATTGCTGAACTTGCTCGATTAAGAAGTCTAGGTGTGTTGAAGTCTCATTTGTGTACCCAAATTATGCAATGACGTGGATGACCACTGTAACTAGGGAAATTCGAACCAAAATTTTTGACGTTCAAACTCATCACACACGGGTTAAGCTATGTGAATCATTTGTGATGTTCGCATATCGTACACAGTTCTGAATAAGGGACCGTGTCTGATGACACTTTGTTAGCCAGTTTTTTCACTGAAGCGATTCCAAATTTTTGGCTTATGCGGAAATATCTACCTCCCCGCCCCTCCCCCTTACCAAAAGCCACATTTCCCCTGTTTCCGCCTTCCTTTCCAAGTTGAAACCTTCACTCCTTGCTTGCAGCATCGCCTCCTCGCCGGCGACCCTCCTTCATGTTGCTCGGCCTCGCCTATCCAGGCAGGTAATCTACACCCGACCCCCATCCTCCTCCTCCTCCTTCCACATCCCACATGCCCCGACTGCCGGCGCGAGCATGACACCTTCCACCCAAATCACCGACCCCTCCACCAAATAAGCATCGCCCAAGCCATGGTGCACGCAGTATAGCCAGGATCTCAAGGAGCATTTGGCAGCGGAGAAGAAAATCGCGGCCGCACACGCGGATGAGGTCGCGATGGCTTCCAATCATGCCGATCCCCAGATCCTGGAGGAGCACCTCGCCATCGAGGCTACTGTCGATGCCTCGGGTGCCGACCCCGCGACGCGGTTGGCTTCTTTAAACGACAGTTCGTGGCGTTTTCTCGAGGCCATAGTCGGTGCCTTCGACGAAGACTACAAGGTGTTTTCTCAGCGTGCACGTGCTTACCTCATCTCGAGAGCCAGCAGGTTGGTGCCGGGAGCGGCTCAGGCAACTCACCACTACAACGAGGGCACCCACGAAGCAGAGGCCTCGCCCTCTTCCATGTCCAGGGAGCCAATCGTCATTGATATCTCCAACAATGAGGAGTAGCTTGTCTTATTAGCTCACTATAAGGACCCATGTTTAGTTTGCTAGCTACTGCCTTTCCTTAACAAATTCTAGTGAATTGTGCTATCTACTTTTACCATGCAATCTTCTGCTCTAGAGTATATGTTCTATATGTTGTGCAATGTGGTGTTCAGTTAACTGTTTGGTTCAATTCTGCAAATATGATGTTCAATTCTTCAGGGTGCAATTTTCCAAGTTGTCAAGCATGCTTGGTTTGGTTAACTGACTGATCTTGTATTAGGAGTATGTTATATTGTGCAATGTGGTTCTCAGTTAATGTTTGGTTCATTTGTTGTGGTGTTTAGTTAACTGTTTCGTTCAATTCTACAATGCGATGTTCAATTGTTGTGGGTGCATTCTGTTATTGTATACCATGTGATAAATAAATCAAATTTGGTTGTACTAAATACATGAGAAACAAATACAATTGCTATATTTCCAAGTTGTTAAGCATGCTTGGTTTGGTTAACTGTCTGATCTTCTACTAGGAGTATGTTATATTGTGCAATGTGATGCTCAGTTAACATTTGGTTCATTTGTTGTGGTGTTTAGTTAACTGCTTGGTTCAATTCTGCAATGCGATGTTCAATTGTTGTGGCAGATGTTATTGTATAGCATGTGAGAAATAAATCGAATTTGACTGTACTAAATACATGAGAAACAAATACAATTGCTATATTTCCAAGTTGTTAAGCATGCTTGGTTTGGTTAACTGTTCTGATCTTCTATTAGGAGTATGTTATATTGTGTAATGTGGTGCTCAGTTAACGTTTGGTTCATTTGTTGTGGTGTTTAGTTAACTGTTTGGTTCAATTCTGCAATGCGATGTTCAATTGTTGTGGGTGCATTCTGTTATTGTATACCATGTGAGAAATAAATCGAATTTGGTTGTAATAAATACATGAGAAACAAATACAATTGTTATAGTTCCAAGTTGTTAAGCACGCTTGGTTTGTTTAACTCGCTGACCTTCTATTGGGAGTATGTTGTATTGTGCAATGTGGTGCTTAGTTAATGTTTGGTTCATTTGTTGTGGTGTTTAGTTAACTCCTTGGTTCAATTCTGCAATGTGATGTTCAATTGTTGTGGGTGCATTCTGTTATTGTATACCATGTGAGGAATAAATCAAATTTGGTTGTACTAAATACATGAGAAACAAATACAATTGCTATATTTCCAAGTTGTTAAGCATGCTTGGTTTGGTTAACTGATACGTCTCCGTCGTATCTATAATTTTTGATTGTTCCATGCTAATATTCTACAACCTTCATATACTTTTGGCAACTTTTTATACTATTTTTTGGGACTAACATATTGATCCAGTGCCCAGTGCCAGTTCCTGTCTGTTGCATGTTTTATGTTTCGCAGAAACCCCATATCAAACGGAGTCCAAACGGGATAAAAACGGACGGAAAATTATTTTGGAATATTTGTGATTTTTGGGAGGAAGAATCAACGCGATACGATGCCCGAGGTGGCCATGAGATAGGGGCCCACGCCCACTTAAAGTGGGCGCGCCCCCGGAGGGAGTCCTGGATTAGGGGGTATCCGGACAGCCAGACTATGTACTTTGGTCGGACTGTTGGACAATGAAGATACAAGACCCAAGACTCGTCCCGTGTCCGGATGGGACTCTCCTTTGCGTGGAAGACAAGCTTGGCGATCTGGATATTAGGTTTCCTTCTTTGTAACCGACTCTGTGTAAACCCTAGCCCCTCCAGTGTCTATATAAATCGGAGGGTTTGGTCCGTAGAGGGACAATCATAATCATCATAGGCTAGCTTCTAGGGTTTAGCCTCTACGATCTCGTGGTAGATCAACTCTTGTAATACTCATATCATCAAGATCAATCAAGCAGGAAGTAGGGTTTTACCTCCATCGAGAGGGCCCGAACCTGAGTAAAACATCGTGTCCCTTGCCTCCTGTTACCATTAGCCTTAGACGCACAGATCGGGACCCCTACCCGAGATCCGCCGGTTTTGACACCGACATTGGTGCTTTCATTGAGAGTTCCTCTGTGTCGTCGCTGCAAGGCTTGATGACTCCTTCAATCATTAACAACAATGTGGTCCAGGGTGAGACTTTTCTCCTCGGACAAATCTTCGTGTTCGGCGGCTTCGCGCTGCGGGCCAATTCGCTTGGCCATCTGGAGCAAATCGATAGCTACGCCCCTGGCCATCAGGTCAGGTTCGGAAACTTGAACTACACGGCCGATATCCGCGGAGACTTGATCTTCGACGGATTCAGGCCTATGCCAGGAGCGCCGAACAGTCACAACGAGCACGGCTCAGACCTGCTGTCGGACAATGCTCAGGATATCGCACCATCAGGAGCTCCGGACCTAAATCCGGGGCAGATCGCGTCGTCCGAGGACGGGTGGATGGACCCCGCCCCGGAGACCGCACACTCATCGGCGGTAGAGCCGAGCACAGACTCCACCCCTAAGGGAGCCTGTGACTCTGGACCCCCGGACTCGTGTCCGGCTGTAGGTTCTAGTCCGCGCACCCCCGAGCCCGCCGAATCTGGTTGGGCTCCGGTAATAGAGTTCACGTATATCTTCCAGCACTCGCCCTTTGGCGACATGCTAAACTCGTTAAAGTCTCTCTCTTTGTCAGGAGACTCTTGGCCGAACTATGTCCGGCTCGAGTGGGAAGCAGGCGACGAGGGAATTCGTGGCCCACCCACCACCCACTTCATTGCCACGGTCGATGATTTGACCGACGTGCTTGACTTCGACTCTAAAGACATCGACGGTGTGGACGGAGATGTAGGAGAAGAACAGGAACCACCGCCCACGGAGCGCTGGACAGCCACCTCCTCATATGACATATATATGGTGGACACTCCGAAAGAAACCAATGGCGATGAGGCAATGGAGGATAACCCCTCAAGGAAGAAAGCAAAGCATGGGCGTCATCGGCGCCGCTCTAAGCCCCGCCACAGCAATACCGACACAGGAGACAAAAACAATCCGGATGGTGCCGAAGATGAATACAACCCCGATCAGCCTGCCTTCGAGCAGGCTGAACAGGAAGACGGGCAGGTCATCCCAGACGAACAGGCGACGGACGGATACCCGAAGGAGGACAATTACACCCCCCCTCCGAAGACGAGATTAGCCTCGGCGACGACGAATTCGACGTGCCTAAGGACCCCATAGAGCAGGAGTGCTTCAAGCCCCGGCTTATGGCCACTGCAAGGAGCCTGAAAAAGAAGTAGCAGCAGCTCCAAGCTGACCAAGATCTGCTCACAGATAAATGGACTGAAGTCCTGGCAGCCGAGGAATATGGACTCGAGCGCCACACCAAAGGTTATCCAAAGCACAAGTGGCTACCTCAACTCAAGGAGGAGCCCATACTACCGGCACAGGACGAGGCTGACCGGCCACCTTCTGGCCGGAATAAAACGGCGTATCAGCCCGAATACCAGCCCGCACCCCCACGCCAATACACTACGGCCTAGGGCAATAGGCAGGACCTGCGAGACATACTGGAAAACAAGGCAGAACAGCCAAGATCGATCTAGGGATCGCGGGGGCGTGCCCCAACACGTGACGATGATCGCCACGCCGGATGCACTATCAATAAGTCCGGCCGGGCCGAACATAACCAACCAGACTCGCTCGAACTGTGTAGCCACATAGCCCGGCATAGAGGCGCCGCACACCCCCTCTGCTTCACTAACAAAGTGATGGATCACGAATTCCTAGAAGGGTTTAAACCCGTAAACATCGAATCATACGATGGCACAACAGACCCCGCAGTATGGATCGAAGATTTCCTTCTCCAGATTCACATGGCCCGCGGTGACGATCTACATGCCATCAAGTATCTTCCCCTTAAACTCAAAGGACCAGCCCGGCACTAGCTAAATAGCCTACCGGCAAATTCCATCGATAGTTGGGAAAACCTGGAGGACGCGTTCCTCGACAACTTCCAGGGCACATACGTGCGACCACCGGATGCTGATGACTTGAGTCACATTACCCAACAGCCTGGAGAGTCAGCCAGGAAATTCTGGACTCGGTTCCTAACTAAAAAGAACCAAATTGTCGACTGTCCGGATGCCGAAGCCCTGGCGGCCTTTAAGCATAATATCCGTGACGAGTGGATCGTCCGACACCTCGGCCAGGAAAAACCAAAGTCCATGGCGGCCCTCACGACACTCATGACCCGCTTTTGTGTGGGCGAGGACAGCTGGTTGGCTCGCAGTAGCAGCACGCCAATAAACTCCGGTACTTCAGATGTCCGGGACAATAACGGCTAGCCACGGCGCAACAGACATAAGCGTTGGAACAATGGCGACAATACTGAAGACACGGCAGTCAACACCGGATTCAATGGCTAAAAATCCGGTCAGCGAAAAAATCCGTTCAAAAGACACAATCAGGGACCGTCCAGTCTGGACCGCATACTTGATCGCTCGTGCCAAATTCACGGTACCCCGGATAAGCCAGCAAACCACACTAACAGAGACTGCTGGGTGTTCAAACAGGCCGGTAAAATAAGTGCCGAGAACAAGGACAAGGGGCTGCACAGTGACGATGACGAGGAGCCCCGGTGTCCGAACACGGGGGGAAAGAAGAAATTTCCTCCCCAGGTGAAAACGGTCAATATGATCTATGCCACCCACATTCCCAAATGGGAACGAAAGCGAGCACCACGGGACGTCTATGCGATGGAGCCAGTTGCCCCAAAGTTCAACCCATGGTCAGCCTGTCCGATCACTTTTGATCGTAGGGATCACCCTACTAGCATCCGTCACGGCGGTTCAGCCGCATTTGTCCTAGACCCAATCATCGACGAATTCCACCTCACGCGAGTCCTTATGGACGGCTGCAGCAGCCTGAACCTGCTTTATCAGGATAGAGTGTGCAAAATGGGCATCAACCCTTCAAGGATCAAGCCCACCAAAACCACCTTCAAAGGTGTAATTCCAGGAGTAGAGGCCCGTTGCACGGGCTCCATAACACTGGAAGTGGTCTTCGGATCTTCGGATAACTTCCGAAGCGAGGAGTTAATCTTTGATATCGTCCCTTTTCGTAGTGGCTATCATGCACTGCTTCGAAGAACCGCATTCGCTCGATTCAATGCGGTACCATACTATGCATACCTCAAGCTCAAGATGCTAGGACCTCGCGAGGTTATAACAGTCAATGGGAACACGGACCGCTCTCTCCGTATAGAAGAGCATACTGCAGCTCTGGCGGCAGAAGTACAAAGCAGCCTTCTCCGGCAAACCACCAATCCGGCGACAACAACCTCGAACACCGTCAAGCGAGTCCAGAGTACCCTGCAACAGGATCGCCAGGCACGCCAAGAGCGTGACTAGCAGTCCGGCCTCCACCCCAGCCCCATTCAGGCAGCATTTGTGCCGCGCGTACACAATTGTGCACTCAAAATACCATGGGCATAGGCGGAGGCGCAATAGTGATGCGGTCAACAGTGCGGCTCAGCCGCAACATACTTTAATAACCCCCTTTATCTTTCAGGACCCTACTTTCGGATAGCCTCTTCAGAGAGCCGGATCATCGGACTCCTCACAGGAGGGAAAACCAAGGAGGCAAAAGGCTTTGCGCACAAAGGGAATACCCAGGTGGTATCTGTTAATGATCGTTATACCTGTTTTATATACCTACATGCGGCCCGCCCTTGGATAGGACATGTCAAATAGTCCTCTTTACATCCGCTCAACGCATTAATTGTAAAGATACGCTTGGACGTATTATTTATCAATGGGAGATAATATACAGCGTCAGCTTATTATTCCTATCTTCACATTTTCCTAAAAATGTTTATTTAATATTGAATTCGTACACTTTGGTACGATCAGTTTGCCAGGGGCTTCTCATGGCGCCCCCTAATACGGCAAGATAAGTCCGAACACTTTCAACAGTGCGGCACCCCGAACTTATAGCATTATATGCATCAGCTCCGAATCATGTCTTGGGTCAATAGTTGGGTTTGCCCGGCTCCCTTGTTTTGGTACCTTACATTCCGTTATATAGGCTAAGGTAGCGCAGGGAGAACTACTACGATTGTGTCCCGGTTCTTCCGGACGAGCACCTCAGTAGAGAAAGCCGAAAACTGACTGGCATGATACGGCGAGAGCTGATCGCTGTTCGAGAGGTCTTAAAATCCTTAAAGATTTTTTCCGCTTTAGGCGAGGAATCGGCCTCGTCCGATTTAGGCATATATAGCGCCCCAATTCGGCTTTCCGAATTCTAGGGGCTTCACCGAAATTTAAAATTGTAGACTTCTATGGCTAAGTGAGAATTATAAAGCCGCATAGTCCAATTGCCTTGTTTGCTGTGCCAAACACCTCCTTCAGGGACCAAAAATTTGGATAAAGAGTGTTTGGGTTTTCCACGAACACCCCATTACTAGTTACGTGGGGGTGGAAGCCGACGACTGTCCTACTTTCAGAATTTTATAAACAGTCGCACAGAAGGTAATATTTTAAATCAACAAAGCGCTATATAGCACGAACAAATTTGTTTTCATATTACAAAAACGACAGGAGTCATTCACTCAAAGATTGTGTCCTTGGTACATTCGTCGGCCATGAGGCGAGCGCCTTTCATAACGCCATCATAATATTTCTCGGGATAACGATGCGCCTTGCCCTCCGGCGGTCCATCCTTCACCAGCTTCTCTGCATCTAGCTTGGCCCAATGCATCTTCGCACAGGCAAAGGCTCGGTAGGCACCCTCAATGCAAACGGATCGCTTGATAACTTCAAGCCGCGGACAGGCATTTACCATTCGCTTTATAAGGCCAAAGTAGCTGGCAGGCAGAGGCTCACCAGGCCACATCCGAACTATGAAATCTTTCATAGCCACTTCGGCCGCCCTGTGGAGTTCAACCAATTGCTTCAATTGGTCACTCAGAGGCATCGGGTGTTCGGCTCCAGCATACTGGGACCAGAACAGCTTCTTCGTTGAGCTCCCCTCTTCGGCACGGTAGAACTCCGCGGCATCCGATATGCTGCGTGGCAGATCTGCGAATGCCCCTGGAGAGCTCCGAATTCGGGTAAGTAAAAGAAATGTCTCCTCCACATGCTTGCTTTGCATAATGAATGTCTTACCCGTCGCTATCTTCTTGGTCGCCTGGATTTCCTGTTGGGCCTTTTAGGCTTCAGCCTTGGCGTCTTTCATGCTCAAAAGGGCCTTCGCAAGCTTAGACTCTTTCATCTTGAAGTCACGCTCCAAGGACTCGAACTTCTTGTCGAGCTCCTGGAGCTCTTGCTGTACCTCGCCCACCCTAGCATCTTGCTTTTCACACTCAATGCACTCCGTGGCCGCCTTATCTTCGGCCTCGGATAGCGCTTTCTTCAGGGCCGCCACTTCGATCGTGGCCCCTATTACAAAATCATGATGCTTTTTGTTAACGTCACCAATTTTTTCTCCTCTATATGATATGTGAACAGGGTATCACTCACCTTAGTTCTCTTCGAGCTATCTCTTTGTAAGGCTGAGCTCCTCTTCGGCCTGCTCAAGGTCCCGTTTGAGTCCGGTGACCTCGGCTGTGCGGGCAGTAGCGGCAAGCAGAACTGCCTGCTTATTCACAAAGACACATACTGTTAGACTCATGTGGTTTAGAGTTGACCCTCCGTTTGGCTTTTCTTTCCGAACACCAAACAGAGTATCAGGGGCTACTATCTATCGGGTGATAATTTCACACACTTTTGATTACTTACCTCAAAGCCTGTCAGGAGGCTGGTGCAGGCTTCGGTCAATCTGCTTTTGGCGGACCGAACCTTCTGAGTCACCGCACTCATAAGAGTACGGTGCTCTTCATCCATGGAAGCGCCGTGAAGCACTTCCAGCAGACTAACCGACGCCTCTGGCGCAACGGAAATCATCAGCACAGCCGGCTCGCCCTCCTTAGCGAGGGGCTGCCTACCCGAATCTGGAACCTTTGGAGGTTCTGGTACAATGTCCGTCTGGGAGCCCGACTTGCTGCGACTCTCGTCAGCACAATCGGCGGGGATCTTACTCCCCTTGTGCCCGGCGTCTGGAATTTTGCCTTGGGACGTCTCCAGATCTGCATCCCCCTACTCTGGTACCCTTTGGGACCACACCTCCATGTCATCCGCAGGCCGAGGGGAGGTGGCCGTCGGGAGAGAATTCATCGCTGAATCGCTCAAAGACCCATCCGAAGAGGATACCTCGGGATGGGCCCTGGCCAGACTGCATATACGTGTTCGGTGTTATAACAAACTATGAAGCTAAGTCGCACTAAAGTACAACAGAGTGCGGATACTTACGATCTTACTAGGGGCTTGCCCCTGGGCAGCCACTCCTCCTCGCTGTAGGCAGCCGTGGTGGAGTGATCCGGAAGGGACGCTTTTCCCTTCTTGGGTGTCCTAGCCTCCCCCTGCGGGGCGGCTTTCCTTTTCTTCTCCTCCCCAGTGCAGGGAGGTGGAATTTCCTCGTGTTTCCCCCCGCCTCCGCAGGAGGAATCTGCCTCGTCGTCCTTGGACGACGAGCCTATAACGGCCTTGCGCCGGGGACCCTTCCTGGTCCCCTGGACCACCCTCTTAGGCCCTTCGGCCTCCCCGGATGGGGCGGCCATTTCCTTTTCCTCCTCCCCTTCAAGGGAGGAGCGTGTCTCATTGTCTTCGAACGAGGCGTCCGATACGACCTTATGCCGGAGACCCTTCCTAGTCCCCGGGGCCTTCTTTTCGGCCTTCTTTTCCGGCACCTTGTAAGGCCCCGGGACTAGCATCTCCGTCAGGAGAGCGGTTGCTGGACCTTCTGGCAGTGGAGCCGGGCAGTCGATCCACTCCGTCGTCACCATGTAATCCTGATTAAATACACACGATGACTTAAAACCCTCCCATGAGTATACTGAGAAAGCTACATCTAGTGATGGTCAGAAACTCACCGGATGGGGGAGCCGCGTGGCGTGGAGTCCGCGGTCCTCGGATGTGGGAGGAGGTATTTCGGAGGCCTTAAATAGCACCTTCCATGCGTCCTTGTGCGTTGTGCCATAAAGCTCTTGAAGTGTCTGGTGTTCGGCCGGATCAAACTCCCACAGGTTGAATGCCCATCTTTGGCACGGAAGGATTCGGCGGACGAGCATGACCTGGACCATGTTGACAAGCTTGATCTTCTTGTCCATCATATTTTTGACGCAGTTCTGAAGTCCTGTCAGCTCGGCAGGTTCGCCCCAGGCCAGGCCCTTCTTCTCCCAGGAAGTGAGCCGCATGGGAATTCCGGATCGGAATTCGAGGGCCGATACCTAGTTGGCGTCGCACGGCTCGGTGATGTAGAACCACCCCGATTTCCACCCTTTCACGGTCTCTGCGAAGGAACCGTCAAGCCAGGTGACATTGGGCATCCTGCCCACCATGGCGCCTCCGCACTCCGCTTGCTGGCCGCTCACGATCTTCGGCTTCACACAGAAGATTCGTAGCCACAAGCCGAAGTGGGGCTTGATGCGGAGGAAGGCCTCGCACATGACGATAAACACCGAGATATTGAGGATGAAATTTGGGGCTAGATCATGGAAGTTGCTACCTCTTGAGCACTGCGTTGGATTTCCCCGAAGAGGATAGGATGATGCAGCAAAGTAGCGTAAGTATTTCCCTTAGTTTTTGAGAACCAAGGTATCAATCCAGTGGGAGGCCACGCACAAGTCCCTCGTACCTGCACAAAACAATAGCTCCTCGCAACCAACGCGATTAGGGGTTGTCAATCCCTTCACAATCACTTACGAGAGTGAGATCTGATAGAGATGATAAATAATATTTTTGGTATTTTTTTGGTATAGAGATGCAAAGTGAAAAGTAAAAGGAAAAGTAAAAACAAAGCAAGTATTAAAGTAATGGAGATTGATATGATGAGAATAGACCCGGGGGCCATAGGTTTCACTAGTGGCTTCTCTCAAGAGCATAAGTATTCTACGGTGGGTGAACAAGTTACTGTTGAGCAATTGATAGAATTGAGCATAATTATGAGTATATCTAGGTATGATCATGTATATAGGCATCACGTCCAAGACAAGTAGACCGACTCCTGCCTGTATCTACTACTATTACTCCACTCATCGACCGCTATCCAGCATGCATCTAAAGTATTAAGTTAAAAATAGAGTAACGCCTTAAGCAAGATGACATGATGTAGAGGAATAAATTCATGCAATATGATAAATACCCCATCTTGTTATCCTCGATGGCAACAATACAATACGTGCCTTGCAACCCTTTCTGTCACTGGGTAAGGACACCGCAAGATCAAACCCAAAGCTCAGCACTTCTCCCATTGCAAGAACTACCAATCTAGTTGGCCAAACCAAACGGATAATTCAAAGAGACTTGCAAAGATAACCAATCATACATAAAAGAATTCAGAGAAGATCAAATATTATTCATAGATAATCTGGATCATAAACCCACAATTCATCGGTCTCAACAAACACACCGCAAAAAGAAGGTTACATCGAATAGATCTCCACGAGAGAGGGGGAGAACATTGTATTGAGATCCAAAAAGAGAGAAGAAGCCATCTAGCTACTAGCTATGGACCCGAAGGTCTGAAGTAAACTACTCACACTTCATCGGAGGGGCTATGGTGTTGATGCAGAAGCCCTCCATGGTGGATGCCCCCTCCGGCGGAGCTCCGGAACAGGCCCCAAGATGGGATCTCATGGATACAGGAAGTTGCGGCGGTGGAATTAGGTTTTTGGCTCCTGTTCTGATCGTTTGGGGGTACGTAGGTATATATAGGAGGAAGGAGTACGTCTGTGGAGCAATAGGGGGCGCACGAGGCAGGGGGAGTGCCCTAGGGGGGGCGCGCCCCCCACCCTCATGACCGCCTCTTTTGTTCCTTAGTAGGGTCCAAGTCTCCTGGATCACGTTCGGTGAGAAAATCACGTTTCCGAAGGTTTCATTCTGTTTGGACTCCGTTTGATATTCCGTTTCTTTGAAACACTGAAATAGGCAAAAAAAACAGCAATTCTGGGCTGGGCCTGCGTTTAAAAGGTTAGTCCCAAAAATAATATAAAAGTGGAAAATAAAGCCCAATATAGTCCAAAACAGTAGATAAAGTAGCATGGAGCAATCAAAAATTATAGATACGTTGGAGATGTATCAGGCATCCCCAAGCTTAATTCTTGCTCGTCCTCGAGTAGGTAAATGATAAAAAGAGAATTTTTGATGCGGAGTGATACTTTGGCATAATTTCAATGTAAATCTTCTTAATTGTGGTATGAATATTCAGATCCGAAAGATTCAAGACAAAAGTTCATAATGACATAAAAATAATAATACTTCAAGCATACTAATCAAAGTAATTATGTCTTCTCAAAATAAGATGGCCAAAGAAAGCTATCCCTACAAAATCATATAGTCTGGCTATGCTCCATCTTCCCCACATAAAATATTTAAATCATGCACAACCCCGATGACAAGCCAAGCAATTGTTTCATACTTTAACATTTTCAAAACTTTTTCAATCTTCACGCAATACATGAGCGTGAGCCATGGATATAGCACTATATGTGGAATAGAATGGTGGTTGTGGAGAAGACAAAAAGGGAGAAGATAGTCTCACATCAACTAGGCGTATCAACGGGCTATGGAGATGCCCATCAATAGATATCAATGTGAGTGAATAGGAATTGCCATGCAACGGATGCACTAGAGCTATAAGTATATGAAAGCTCAACAAAAGAAACTAAGTGGGTGTGCATCCAACTCGCTTGCTCACGAAGACCTAGGGCATTTGAGGAAGCCCATCATTGGAATATACAAGCCAAGTTCTATAAGTAAAAATTCCCACTAGTATATGAAAGTGACAAAATGAGAGACTCTCTATCATGAAGATCATGGTGCTACTTTGAAGCACAAGTGTGGTAAAAGGATAGTAACATTGTCCCTTCTCTCTTTTCTATCATTTTTTTATTTGGGCCTTTTCTCTCTCTTTTTTATGGCCTCTTTTTTTTCATTTTTCTTTTTTTTATTTTTCGTCTGGAGTCTCATCCCGACTTGTGGGGGAATCATGGTCTCCATCATCCTTTCCTCACTTGGGACAATGCTCTAAAGAATGATGATCATCACACTTTTATTTTTCTTACAACTCAACAATTACAACTCGATTCTTAAAACAAAGTATGACTCTATATGAATGCCTCCGGCGGTGTACTGGGATATGCAATGAAACAAGAGTGACATGTATGAAAGAATGAAAGGTGGCTTTTCCACAAATACGATGTCAACTACATGATCGTGCTAGCAATATGACAATAATGGAGCGTGTCATAATAAACGGAATGGTGGAAAGTTGCATGGCAATATATCTCGGAATGGCTATGGAAATGCCATGATAGGTAGGTATGGTGGCTGTTTTGAGGAAGATATATGGTGGGTGTATGATACCGGTGAAAAGTGTGCGGTATTAGAGAGGCTAGCAATGGTGGAAGGATGGGGAAAAGTGCGTATAATCCATGGACTCGACATTAGTCATAAAGAACTCATATACTTATTGCAAAAATCTAGAAGTTATCAAAGCAAAGTATTACGCGCATGCTCCTAGGGGGGTATATTGGTAGGAAAAGACCATCGCTCGTCCCCGACCGCCACTCATAAGGAAGACAATCAATAAATAAATCATGCTCCGAGTTCATCACATAACGGTTCACCATACGTGCATGCTACGGGAATCACAAACTTCAACACAAGTATTCTTAAAATTCACAACTACTCAACTAGCATGACTTTAATATCACCATCTTCATATCTCAAAACAATTATCAAGCATCAAACATTTCTTAGTATTCGACGCACTCAAAAGAAAGTTTCACATATCTTGAATACCAAGTATATTAACATTAAGCAAATTACCATGCTATTAACGACTCTCAAAATAATCTAAGTGAAGCATGGTAGATCAATAGTTTCTTTAAAGCAAATCCACCACCGTGCTCTAAAAGATCTAAGTGAAGCACTAGAGAAAAAATTATCACGCTCAAAAGATATAAGTGAAGCACTATGAGCAAAATTATCAAGCTCAAAAGATATAAGTGAAGCACATAGAGTATTCTATCAAATTCCAATTTATGTATGGCTCTTTCAAAAGGTGTGTACAGCAAGGATGATTATGGTAAACTAACAAGCAAAGACGCAAATAATACAAGACGCTCCAAGCAAAACTCATATCATGTGGTGAATAAAAATATAGCTCCAAGTAGATTACCGATGGAAGTAGACGAAAGAGGGGATGCCTTCCGGGGCATCCCCAAGCTTTGACTTTTTGGTGTCCTTGGATTATCTTGGGGGTGCCATGGGCATCCCCAAGCTTAGGCTCTTGCCACTCCTTGTTCCATAATCCATCAAAACAATTTACCCAAAACTAGAAAACTTCACAACACAAAACTCAATAGAAATCTCGTGAGCTCCGTTAGAGAAAGAAAACAAAAGACTACTTCAAGATACTGTAATGAACTCATTCTTTATTTATATTGGTGTTAAACCTACTGTATTCCAACTTCTCTATGGATTATAAACTATTTTACTAGCCATAGATTCATCAAAATAAGCAAACAACACACGATAAACAGAATCTGTCAAAAACAGAACAATCTGTAGTAGTCTGTAACTAACGCAAACTTCCCGTACTCCAAAAAATCTACCAAAACTAGACGACCTAGACAATTTTTTATTGATCAGCAGCAATTGGAATCAGTATTTTATCACGTTCTGGTGATTTTTAATAACTAGATGGTACCCCGCGCGTTGCTGCGGGAATTTGTAGCACTATAGAATAAGTATTTACATAGAAAGAAATAGTAGAATCATAAGATGTACTCCCTCCGTCTCGAAATATAACATACTTTTTTAACCTTTGATGAAATAATATAAAGCAGGAAAATTAGTACTATCTCCATACTTGCTTAATTAGAATGCCTCGTCAACATAAAAAAGGAATATATACGTTGATGAGATTTTTCTCATAATAATTGAAGGCAATATAATTTGATTATCTATTAGAAGTGCATTTGAGCACCGAAACGATAACGACATAAATTCATGCAAATTTGCGAGCCTTGCGTGTTAATATGCCCAAATAGGAATTAGCTTTCATTGTCCTCTATGATCCAATTTTTAGAGGAAAAGTAACCAAAGGTACAAAATGTCATGGTTACTAAGTAGGACAACAAATATACTCCATTTTTTATATCTTATTCCAGCATCGTAGAACAGTTAAAGTAAAGGAGAATCAGAAAGGGTCATACTTGATCCTCATATTTCAAGTATTATTCTTACATTTTAAAAAGTAAAGCTATAGCCTTAGAGAACATCTTATAATTACACACACACACGCTTAAAAACAATACATCACTTACTATTCTAGCATAGATAAAGAGTAAAATAAATTGAAAAGTGAAACTCAAGGTGTAGTCAGGTTGAATATGCAGCTGAACAAACACCAACACCATGAGGAACCTGTAATTGTAATGTATCAACAAATTTAGGGAACAAAAAATATACCTTTTTAATTTAAGGAAATACATTACTTTTTGTGCCTATATTTTTACATATCTGAAGGGTATGAATGTTTGCCTAGAAGACACCCCGCGTGCGTTGTAGCAGGAATGTAAAATAGATATGTTATAAGGACATGACTAAGAGTATGAAACCATGTGACATTTGAAAATTATTATTAAAAAAGAAATAACGATGGAAGTAGCAATAACAAACTCTTCAAGAGATTTTATGAAAAAGAAGTATATTAGTTTGTTACGTAATTGCATTGAGTGAATATCTCGGTGGTTCTGTCATCTTGATACGGCGCAAATACTTAATATAAACTTCAATTTATGAAAGGAAAATCATACATATAATTATGTGAACGAATGCAAATATGAAATTTTCTACTTATTTGATTTTGTTTAAATCTCCAAAAATTCCTTTGAAATTTACCTTCAGTCAGCTAGTTGATTAACATACAACTCATATCCACAATAGTATTTGCAAAACCTTTGATTTTATGATAAATATGAAACACATGCCTAATCTAGCATAGAGCTAGCTTTCCGGGCTAGATGATTTTCAGATTGAATAGTACTGCTGAAATACATGCGTAACTAACCTCTATTAATTCTAGTGTTGGTTTGATCTGATGACATCTACAGTGGAATATATAGTACTGTCGGGCAGCAACATACCCGAAAGTGTCCAAAGGAATATGTTTGATTCTACAAAACCATCAAAGCAATGCAAAAAATTACCAGTAAAATTTATACTAAACTATGTATGAGAAACAGACAGATGCAGGATTGTAGTTGCACGTAGTAACTGGTACATTTTGTTTCACCTATTTATTCCTTCCAATCAGCACTCATAGAACAAAACAAAGAGAGATGACTACGATCCATCACTTCCAATCAAAGTTGTTTCATCTGATTATTCCTTCCAACAACAAATAAAATAAAATGAGAAGGGAATCAAAGCTTATTGTTTCATGCTTGCTGGTAGTGCCTGAATTAGAGAGATTGTGGATTAGAAAGACTGACCGGACTTGATGCACGGATGAGGCGGCTGGAGACAGAACAGACTTGCCTTCATAAAAATTGCTTCCTGCCATAAACAAATCAGACCAAATTAACTCAAGATCGATCAGATTTGGAGAGTTAAAGAGGAAGGAGAGCCCCCACATTTTGGTGCAGGTGATGTTGGAGTAGCATGAGGACGGGTCGACGTGTTGGGGCTCGGACCAGCGTGTCCGCGGGGCTAGATTCATCGGCAGTGGATTACATGCTCAAATTAACTACGGTGTTCATAGGGGCCTGAATCGGCAACAGGATGCGGGTACTTAGCGGCGACCCCCCGCGAACGATGGGCTGGCAGGGGCACCGTGCCATGAGCACCACCATCGCTGCTGGTGGATGAGTTGATTTGTTGGGACAATTGGAACCGGACGGAGGAGACCAAGTGAAGGAGGAAATAAAGTGTCATTTATAGAAAATAATAAAGTGGGAGGATTGTGGTGGCGAAGATAACGCTCCTTCCTTCTAGTGGAGTCTATGGAAATAGATGAGGGCTGGTAACGGAATGTCATGGCTTGGTCCGTTCTACAGCGTACAAAGGGCAAGTCATATAGTTGTCGGTAAAGTGCTGAAAATGAAAAGACAACATCCGCAAGTATCCATGACCATTGGGCTTCAGAGCTAATTCAGTTCGTACGCTCTAATTTAATATAGGAAGGTTACTTGGAGGGGTGGAGTGCTTT
Source organism: Triticum dicoccoides (assembly GCF_002162155.2). Lineage (NCBI taxonomy): Eukaryota > Viridiplantae > Streptophyta > Magnoliopsida > Poales > Poaceae > Triticum > Triticum dicoccoides. Next base: position 571,060,423 of record NC_041389.1, on the reverse strand, counting down.
CACATGTGAGACCTCCCCGTGGCTTCATTAAATAGGAGGAAAAGCAATCAATCGATTAATTGTTCTTCTTTTTGTCAGCGAGGGAAGGTTGTGCTTACCTCTGTTAATTGAAAAAAACTGATGTGGTCTTGAGTGGGATTGGTATGACGTGGCTAGATGTGATTGGATGATGACGTGGCTATGCTACATGTTGAGACAAATCAAGTAGTGGGGTTGAACTTCTTAAGTATATAGGATTCGGGCACTGAGCGCAAAGTTTCTGGAAATTACAGCAAGATCAAATAACTATCATCCAAGAAGATCCAATAGGTCTAGCTTGGCACAAACACTAATTAAAACATAAAACCACATCTAAATAGAGGCTATATGGATTATTTATTCCTAAACATAAGCAAAAGAAAAAAAACTAAAAATAAAATTGGGTTGCCTCCCAACAAGCGCTATCGTTTAACGCCCCTAGCTAGGCATAAAAGCAAGGATAGATCTAGGTATTGCCATCTTTGGTAGGCAATCCATAAGTGGCTCTCATGATAGATTCATATGGTAATTTTATTTTCTTTCTAGGAAAGTGTTCCATGCCTTTTGTTTAATGGAAATTATAATCTAATATTCCCTTCCTTCATATCAATAATTGCACCAATCGTTCTAAGGAAAGGTCTACCAAGAATAATAGGACATGAAGGATTGCAATCTATATCAAGAATGATAAAATCTACGGGCACATAATTCCTATTTGCAACAATAAGAACATCATTAATTCTTCCCATAGGCTTTTTAATAGTGGAATCCGCAAGATGCAAGTTTAGAGAGCAATCATCAAAGTCACGGAAATCTAGCAAATCACACAAAGTATTGAGAATAGTAGAGACACTAGCACCCAAATCACACAAGGCATGAAACTCATAGTTTTTAATTTGAATTTTAATAGTAGGTTCCCACTCATCATAGAGCTTTCTAGGGATAGAGACCTTCAACTCAAGTTTTTCTTCATAAGATCGCATCAAGGCATCAACAATGTGTTCGGTAAAGGCCTTATTTTGACTATAAGCATGAGGAGAATTTAGCACGGATTGCAACAAGGAAATACAATCAATTAAAGGGCAATTTTCATAATTAAATTCCTTGAGATCCAAAATAGTGGGTTTAGCAACTTCCAGGTTTTTATTTCTTTCAATCCCACATTTATCAATTTCATCATCAAGATCTAAAAACTCTGAATTCTTAGAACGCCTTCTAGGTAAAGGAAGATCATATTCAGTTTCATCAAGATTCATATTGCAAAACAAAGATTTAATGGGGGACACATCAATAACTTTTAGATCTTCATCTTGATTTTAATAGGAATTGGAAGAACACGCTTTAATAAAGGCATCTTTGGAAGCACGCATCCTAGCGGTTCTTTCTTTGCACTCATCAATGGAAATTCTCATAGCTTTGAGAGACTCATTGATATCATGCTTAGGAGGAATAGATCTAAGATTTAAAGAATCAACCTCAAGAGAAATTCTATCAACGTTCCTAGCCAAATCATCAACTTTAAGCAATTTCTCTTCAAGCAAAGCATTAAAATTCTTTTGTGAATTCATAAACTCTTTAACACTAGCCTCAAATTCAGATGGCATCTTATTAAAATTTCCATAAGAGCTGTTGTAGGAATTTCCATCATTATTAGAAGGATTACTTGGATAAGGCCTAGGATTAAAATTCCCTCTATACGCGTTGTTACCAAAATTATTCCTACCAACAAAATTCACATCCATAGATTCATTATTATTCTCAATCAAGGTAGACAAAGGCATATCATTAGGATCAGAAGAAACACTCTTAGTAGCAAATAATTTCATAAGCTCGTCCATCTTTCCACTCAAAACATTAATTTCTTCTATCGCATGCACTTTTTTATTAGTAGATCTTTCGGTATGCCATTGAGAATAATTAACCATAATATTATCTAGAAGTTTAGTAGCATCTCCTAGAGTGATTTCCATAAAAGTGCCTCCCGCGGCCGAATCTAAAAGATTTCTAGAAGCAAAATTCAATCCGGCATAAAAGTTTTGTATAATCATCCACAAGTTCAAACCATGAGTAGGACAATTACGTATCATTAATTTCATTCTCTCCCAAGCTTGTGCAACATGTTCATGATCAAGTTGCTTAAAATTCATAATATCATTCCTAAGAGAGATAATCTTAGCGGGAGGAAAATACTTAGAGATAAAAGCATCTTTGCACTTGTTCCAAGAATCAATACTATTTTTAGGCAGAGATGAAAACCACGCTTTACCACGATCTCTAAGCGAAAAAGGAAATAGCTTCAACTTAATGACATCATTATTGACATCTTTTTTCTTTTGCATATCACATAAACCAACGAAGCTATTCAGATGAGTAGCGGCATCTTCACTAGGAAGGCCGGCGAATTGATCTTTCATAACAAGATTCAAAAAAGCAGTATTGATTTCACAAGATTCAGTATTGGCAAGAGGAGCAATCGGAGTGCTAAGGAAATTATTATTATTGGTATTGGTAAAGTCACACAATTTGGTAGCATCTTGAGCGATCGCGACAAACAAGCAATCTGACACACGAGCAAACAAAAGGCAAGCGAGAAAAGGCAACGGGAAAAAGAGGAGGAGATTGGGAAAGAGAGGGCGAATAAAACGGCAAGGGTGAAGTGGGGGAGAGGAAAGCGAGAGGCAAATGGCAAATAATGTAATGCGGGAGATAGGGATTGTGATGGGTACTTGGTATGGTGCTTGACTTGCTCTTGCGTGAGCCTCCCCGGCAACGGCGCCAGAAATTCTTCTTGCTACCTCTTGAGCACTGCGTTGGATTTCCCCGAAGAGGAGAGCATGATGCAGCAAAGTAGCGTAAGTATTTCCATCAATTTTTGAGAACCAAGGTATCAATCCAGTAGGAGGCCACGCACAAGTCCCTCGTACCTGCACAAAACAATAGCTCCTCGCAACCAACGCGATTAGGGGTTGTCACTTACGAGAGTGAGATCTGATAGAGATGATAAATAATATTTTTGGTATTTTTTTGGTATAGAGATGCAAAGTGAAAAGTAAAAGGCAAAGTAAAAACAAAGCAAGTATTAAAGTAATGGAGATTGATATGATGAGAATAGACCCGGGGGCCATAGGTTTCACTAGTGGCTTCTCTCAAGAGCATAAGTATTCTACGGTGGGTGAACAAATTACTGTTGAGCAATTGACAGAATTGAGCATAATTATGAGTATATCTAGGTATGATCATGTATATAGGCATCACATCCGAGACAAGTAGACCGACTCCTTCCTGCATCTACTACTAGTACTCCACTCATCGACGGCTATCCAGCATGCATCTAGAGTATTAAGTTAAAAACTGTTGGGGAACGTAGCAGAAATACAAAATTTTCTACGCATCACCAAGATCAATCTATGGAGTAATCTAGCAACGAGGGGAAGGAGAGTGCATCTACATACCCTTGTAGATCACTAAGCGGAAGTGTTGCAAGAATGCGGATGAAGGAGTTGTACTTGTAGCGATTCAGATCGCGGTTGATTCTGATCTAAAAGCCGAACAATGGCGCCTCCGCGTTCAACACACGTGCAGCCCGGTGATGTCTCCCACGCCTTGATCCAGCAAGGAGAGAGGGAGAGGTTGGGGAAGACTCCGTCCAGGAGCAGCACGACGGCATGGTGGTGATGGAGAAGCGTGGCACTCCAGCAGGGCTTCGCCAAGCACCACAAGAGACGAGGAGGGAGAGGGGTAGGGTTGCGCCAAAAGGGATATGTTCTCGTGTGTATGGCAGCCCCAAAACCCCCACTATATATAGGGGAAAGGGAGGGGCTGCGCCCCCACCTAGGTTTCCATCCCTAGGGGTGGCGGCCAGCCCTAGATCCCATCTAGGGGGGCGGCCAAGGGGGAAGAGAGGGGGCGCACCACTAGGTGGGCCTTAGTCCCATCTGAGCCTAGGGTTTCCCCCCTTTCCCTTCTCTCTTCGCCTTGGGCCTTGGTGGGGGGCGCACCAGCCCACCTGGGTCTGGTCCCCTCTCACACTTGGCACATGCAGCCCTCTGGGGCAGGTAGCCCCACCTGGTGGACCCCCGGGACCCTCCCGGTGGTCCCGGTACGTTACCGATAGCACCCGAAACTTTTCCGGTGACCAAAACAGGACTTCCCATATATAAATCTTTACCTCCGGACCATTCCGGAACTCCTCGTGACGTACGGGATCTCATCTGGGACTCCAAACAACATTCGGTAACCACGTATATCTATTCCCTATAACCCTAGCATCATCGAACCTTAAGTGTGTAGATCCTACGGGTTCGGGAGACACGTAGACATGACCGAGACAACTCTCTGGCCAATAACCAACAGCGAGATCTGGATACCCATGTTAGCTCCCACATCTTCCACGATGGTCTCATCGGATGAACCACGATGTCAAGGATTCAATCAATCCCGTATACAATTCCCTTTGTCTACCGGTATAGTACTTGCCCGAGATTCGATCGTCGGTATCCCGATACCTTGTTCAATCTCGTTACTGGCAAGTCTCTTTACTCGTTCCGTAACACATCATCCCGTGATCAACTCCTTGATCACATTGTGCACATTATGATGATGTCCTACCGAGTGGGCCCAGAGATACCTCTCCGTCACACGGAGTGACAAATCCCAGTCTCGATTTGTGCCAACCCAACAGACACTTTTGGAGATACCCGTAGTGCACCTTTATAGCCATCCAGTTACGTTGTGATGTTTGGTACACACAAACCATCCCTACGGTATCCGGGAGTTGCACAATCTCATGGTCTAAGGAAATGATACTTGACATTAGAAAAGCTTTAGCATACGAACTATACGATCTTGTGCTAGGCTTAGGATTGGGTCTTGTCCATCACATCATTCTCCTAATGATGTGATCCCGTTATCAATGACATCCAATGTCCATGGTCAGGAAACCATAACCATCTATTGATCAACGAGCTAGTCAACTAGAGGCTCACTAGGGACATGGTGTGGTCTATGTATTCACACATGTATTATAGTTTCCGGTCAATACAATTATAGCATGAATAGTAGACAATTATCATGGACAAGGAAATACAATAATAACCATTTTATTATTGCCTCTAGGGCATATTTCTAACAGTCTCCCACTTGCACTAGAGTCAATAATCTAGTTCACATCACTATGTGATTGTAATGATTTCAACACCCATGGGGTCTGATCATATCTCGCTTGTGAGAGAGGTTATTAGTCAACGGGTTTGAATCCTTCAGATCCATGTGTGCTTTACAAATCTCTATGTCATCTCCTAGATGCAGCTACCACGCTCTATTTGGAGCTATTCCAAATAACTGTTCTACTATACGAATCCAGTTTACTACTCAGAATAATCTGGATTAGTGTCAAAGTTTGCGTCGGCGTAACCTTTTACGACGAACTCTTTTACCACCTCCATAATCGAGAAAATTCCTCAATCCACTAGTTACCAAGGATAACTTTGACCGCTATCCTGTGATCCATTCCTGGATCTCTCTTGTACCCCTTGACTGACTCATGGCAAGGCACACTTCAGGTGCGGTACACAACATAGCATACTATAGAGCCTACGTCTAAAGCATAGGGGACGACCTTCGTCCTTTCTCTCTATTCTGCCGTGGTCAGGTTTTGAGTCTTACTCAATGTTCACACCTTATAACATAGCCAAGAACTCCTTCTTTGATGATCCATTTTGAACTCCTTCAAAATCTTGTCACGGTATGTATTTATTTGAAAGTACTATTAAGCGGTTTTTGATCTATCTTTATAGATCTTGATGCTCAATGTTCAAGTATCTTAATCCAGGTTTTCCATTGAAAACACTTTTCAAACAACCCTATATGCTTTCCAGAAATTCTACATCATTTCCGATCAACAATATGTCAACAACATATACTCATCAGAAATTCTATAGTGCTCCCACTCACTTCTTTGGAAATACAAGTTTCATAAACTTTGTATAAACCTAAAACCTTTGATCATCATCAAAGCGTATATTCCAACTCCGAGATGCATACTCCAGTCCTTAGAAGGACTGCCGGAGCTTTGCATACTTGTTAGCATCTTTTAGAATTGACAAAACCTTCTGGTTGTATCACATACAACCTTTCCTCAAGAAAAGGAAACAATGTTTTGACATCCTATCTGCAAGATTTCATAAACAATGCAGTAACTGCTAATATATTTCCAACAGACTCTTAAGCATCGCTACGAGTGAGACAGTCTCATCGCAGTCAACTCCTTGAACTTGTCGGAAAACATCTTAACGACAAGTCGAGCTTTCTTAATGGTGACACTTACCATCATTGTATGTCTTCCTTCTAAAATCCATCTGTACTCAACAGCCTTACGACCATCGAGTCGTTCTGCCAAAGTCTACACTTTGTTTTCATACATGGATCCTCTCTCGGATTTTATGGCCTTGAGCCATTCATCAGAATCCGGGCCCACCATCACTTCTCCATAGCTCGTAGGTTCATTGTTGTCTAGCAACATGATCTCCAAGATAGGATTACCGTACCACTCTGAAGCAGTACGCGTCCTTGTCGTCCTACGAGATTCGGCAGTGACTTGATCCGAGGCTTCATGATCACTATCATCATCTTCCACTTCAATTGGTGTAGGTGCCACAGGAATGACTTCATGTGCCCTGCTACACACTAGTTGTAGTGACGGTTCAATAACCATATCAAGTCTCCACCATCCTCCCACTCAATTCTTTCGAGAGAAACTTTTCCTCGAGAAAGGACCCATCAATCACTTTTGCTTCCGGATCTGAAATAGGATGTATACCCAAGTGTTTTGGGTGTCCTATGAAGATGTATATATCCACTTTGGGTTCGAGCTTATCAGGATGAAACTTTTCACATAAGCGTCGCAGCCCCAAACTTTCAAGAAATGACAGCTTAGGTTTCTCTAAACCATAGTTCATACGGTGTCATCTCAACGGAATTATGTGGTGCCCTATTTAAAGTGAATGTGGTTGTCTCTAATGCCTAACCATAAACGATAGTGGTAATTCGGTAAGAGACATCATGGTATGCACCACATCCAATAGGGTGCAGCTATGATGTTCGGACACACCATCACACTATGGTGTTCCAGGCGGTATTAGTCGTGAAACAATTTCCACAATGCCTCAATTGTGTACCAAACTCGCAACTCAGATATTCATCTCTATGATCATATCATAGACATTTTATCCTCTTGTCACGATGATCTTCAACTTCATTCTGAAATTACTTGAACCATTCAATAATTCAAACTTGTGTTTCATCAAGTAAATATACTCAGTATCTACTCAAATCATCTATGAAGTAAGAACATAACGATATCCATTGCATGCCTCAGCACTCATTGGACTACACAAATCAAAAATGTGTTACTTCGAACAAGTTGCTTTCTTGTTCCATCTTACTGAAAACGAGGCCTTTCAGTCATCTTGCCCATGTGGTATGATTTGCATGTCTCAAGTGATTCAAAATCAAGTGATTCCCAACGATCCATCTGCATGGAGTTTCTTCATGCGTACATACCAATAGACATGGTTCGCATGTCTCAAACTTTTCAAAACCGAGTGAGTCCAAAGATCCATCAACATGGAGCGTCTTCATGCGTTTTATACCAATATGACTTACATGGCAGTGCCACAAGTAGGTGGTACTACCATTATTATCTTATATCTTTTGGCATGAACATGTGTATCACTACGATCGAGATTCAATAAACCATTCATTTTAGGTGCAAGACCATTCAAGGTATTATTCAAATAAATAGAGTAACCATTATTCTCCTTACATGAATAATCGTATTGCGATAGACATAATCCAATCATGTCTCTGCTCAACGCAAACACCAAATAACAATTATTTAGGTTTAACACCGATCCCGATGGTAGAGGGAGCGTGCGATGTTTGGTCACATCAACCTTGGAAATACTTCCAACACATATCGTCACCTCGCCTTTAGCTAGTCTCTGTTTATTCCGTAGCCTTTATTTCGAGTTACTAACACTTAGCAACCGAATCAGTATCTATTACCATGGTGCTACTAGGAGTACTAGTAGATTACACATTAATATAATGTATATCCAATATACTTCTGTCGACCTTGCCTGCCTTCTTATCTACCAAGTATCTAGGGTAATTCCGCTCTAGTGACTGTTCCCCTTATTACAGAAGCACTTAGTCTTGGGTTTGGGTTCAACCTTGGGTTTCTTCACTAGAGCAGCAACTAATTTGCCGTTTCATGAAGTATCCCTTCTTGCCCTTGCCCTTCTTGAAACTAGTGGTTTCACTAACCATCAACAATTGATGCTCCTTCTTGATTTCTACTTTCGCGGTGTCAAACATCGCGAATTGCTCAAGGATCATCATGTCTATCCCTGATATGTTATAGTTCATCACGAAGCTCTAGTAGCTTGGTGGCAGTGACTTTGGAGAACCATCACTATCTAATCTGGAAGATAACTCCCACTCGATTTAAGTGATTGTCGTACCCAGACAATCTGAGTACAAGCTCAACGATTGAGCTTTTCTCCCTTAGTCTGTAGGCTAAGAAACTCGTCCGAGGTCCCATACCTCTTGACGTGGGCACGAGCCTGAAATCCCAATTTCAACCCTTGGAACATCTCATATGTTCCGCGACGTTTCAAAAATGTCTTCGGCGCCACAATTCTAAACCGTTTAGCATTACTGAACTATCATGTAGTCATCAAAACGTGTATGTCAGATGTTCACAACATCCACAGACGACGTTCGAGGTTCAGCACACCGAGCGGTGCATTAAGGACATAAGCCTTCTGCGCAGCAATGAGGACAATCCTAAGTTTACGGACCCAGTCCGCATATTTGCTACTATCAACTTTCAACTGTATTTTCTCTAGGAACATATCTAAACAGTAGAACTAAAGCGTAAGCTACGACATAATTTGCAAAGACCTTTTGACTATGTTCATGATAATTAAGTTCATCTGGTTATTTAATGAACTCCCACTTAGATAGACATCCCTCTAGTCATCTAAGTGATACATGATCCGAGTCAACTAGGCCGTGTCCGATCATCACATGAGACGGACTAGTTATCATCGGTGAACATCTTCATGTTGATCGTATCCACTATATGACTCATGTTCGACCTTTCGGTCTCTTGTGTTCCGAGGCCATGTCTGTACATGCAAGGCTCGTCAAGTCAACCTAAGTGTTTCACGTGTGTAAATCTGGCTTACACCCGTTGTATGTGAACGTTAGAATCTATCACACCCGATCATCACGTGGTGCTTCGAAACAACGAACTTTCGCAACGGTGTACAGTTAGGGGGAACACTTTCTTGAAATTATTATGAGGGATCATCTTATTTACTACCGTCGTTCTAAGCAAATAAGATGCATAAACATGATAAACATCACATGCAATCAAATAGTGACATGATATGGCCAATATCATTTTGCTCCTTTTGATCTCCATCTTCGGGGCTCCATGATCATCATCGTCACCGGCATGACACCATGATCTCCATCATCATGATCTCCATCATCGTGTCTCCATGAAGTTGTCTCGCCAACTATTACTTCTACTACTATGGCTAACGGTTTAGCAATGAAGTAAAGTAATTACATGGCGTTATTCAGTGACATGCAGGTCATACAATAAATAAAGACAACTCCTATGGCTCCTGCCGGTTGTCATACTCATCGACATGCAAGTCGTGATTCCTATTACAAGAACATGATCAATCTCATACATCACATATCATTCATCACATTCTTTTGGGCCATATCACATCACATAGCATACCTTGCAAAAACAAGTTAGACATCCTCTAATTGTTGTTGCATGTTTTACGTGGCTGCTATGGGTTTCGAGCAAGAACGTATCTTACCTACGCAAAAGCCAAAACGATGATATGCCAATTGCTATTTACCCTTCATAAGGACCCTCTTCATCGAATCCGATCCGACTAAAGTGGGAGAGACAGACACCCTCTAACCACCTTATGCATCAAGTGCATGTCAGTCGGTGGAACCTGTCTCACGTAAGAGTACATGTAAGGTCGGTCTGGGCCGCTTCATCCCACAATACCGCCGAATCAAGATAAGACTAGTAACGACAAGCAAATTGAACAAATCATCGCCCACAACTACTTTATGTTCTACTCGTGCATAGAATCTACACATAGACCTAGCTCTGATACCACTGTTGGGGAACGTAGCAGAAATTCAAAATTTTCTACGCATCACCAAGATCAATCTATGGAGTAATCTAGCAACGAGGGGAAGGAGAGTGCATCTACATACCCTTGTAGATCGCTAAGCGGAAGCGTTGCAAGAACGCAGATGAAGGAGTCGTACTCGTAGCGATTCAGATCGCGGTTGATTCCGATCTAAGCGCCGAACAACGGCACCTCCGCGTTCAACACACGTGCAGCCCGGTGACGTCTCCACGCCTTGATCCAGCAAGGAGAGAGGGAGAGGTTGGGGAAGACTCCGTCCAGCAGCAGCACGACGGCATGGTGGTGATGGAGGAGCATGGCACTCCAGCAGGGCTTCGCCAAGCACCGCAAGAGATGAGGAGGGAGAGGGGTAGGGCTGCGCCAAGAGGGAGATGTTCTCGTGTGTATGGCAGCCCCAAAAACCCCACTATATATAGGGGAAAGGGAGGGGCTGCGCCCCCACCTAGGTTTCCATTCGTAGGGGTGGCGGCCAGCCCTAGATCCCATCTAGGGGGCGGCCAAGGGGGGAGAGAGGGGGGCGCACCACTAGGTGGGCCTTAGGCCCATCTGAGCCTAGGGTTTCCCCCCTTTCCCTTCTCTCTTCGCCGTGGGCCTTGGTGGGGGGTGCACCAGCCCACCTGGGGCTGGTACCCTCTCACACTTGGCCCACGCAGCCCTCTGGGGCAGGTAGCCCCACCTGGTGGACCCTCGGGACCCTCCCGGTGGTCCCGGTACGTTACCGATAGCACCCGAAACTTTTCCGGTGATGAAAACAGGACTTCCCATATATAAATCCTTACCTCCGGACCATTCCGGAACTCCTCGGGATGTTCGGGATCTCATCCGGGACTCCGAACAACATTCGGTAACCACGTATATCTATTCCCTATAACCCTAGCGTCATTGAACCTTAAGTGTGTAGACCCTACGAGTTTGGGAGACACGTAGACATGACCGAGACAACTCTCCGGCCAATAACCAACGGCGGGATCTGGATGCCCATATTGGCTCCCACATGTTCCATGATGATCTCATCCGATGAACCACAATGTCAAGGATTCAATCAATCCCGTATATAATTCCCTTTGTCTACCGGTATAGTACTTGCCCGAGATTCGATCGTCGGTATCCCGATAGCTTGTCCAATATCGTTACCGGCAAGTCTCTTTACTCATTCCGTAACACGTCATCCCGTGATCAACTCCTTGATCACATTGTGCACATTATGATGATGTCCTACCGAGTGGGCCCAGAGATACCTCTCCGTCACACGGAGTGACAAATCCCAGTCTCGATTTGTGCCAACCCAACACACACTTTCGGAGATACCCGTAGTGCACCTTTATAGACACCCAGTTACGTTGTGACGTTTGGTACACACAAAGCATCCCTACGGTATCCGGGAGTTGCACAACCTCATGGTCTAAGGAAATGATACTTGACATTAGAAAAGCTTTAGCATACGAACTATACGATCTTGTGCTAGGCTTAGGATTGGGTCTTGTCCATCACATCATTCTCCTAATGATGTGATCCCATTATCAATGACATCCAATGTCCATGGTCAGGAAACCATAACCATCTATTGATCAACGAGCTAGTCAACTAGAGGCTCACTAGGGACATGGTGTGGTCTATGTATTCACACATGTATTACGGTTTCCGGTCAATACAATTATAGCATGAATAGTAGACAATTATCATGAACAAGGAAATACAATAATAATCATTTTATTATTGCCTCTAGGGCATATTTCCAACAAAAACAGAGTAACGCCTTAAGCAAGATGACATGATGTAGAGGAATAAATTCATGCAATATGGTAAATACCCCATCTTGTTATCCTCGATGGCAACAATACAATACGTGCCTTGCAACCCTTTCTGTCACTGGGTAAGGACACCGCAAGATCGAACCCAAAGCTAAGCACTTCTCCCATTGCAAGAACTACCAATCTAGTTGGCCAAACCAAACAGATAATTCGAAGAGACTTGCAACAATAACCAATCATACATAAAAGAATTCAGAGAAGATTCAAATATTATTCATAGATAATCTGGATCATGAACCCACAATTCATCGGTCTCAACAAACACACCGCAAAAAGAAGGTTACATCGAATAGATCTCCACGAGAGAGGGGGAGAACGTTGTATTGAGATCCAAAAAGAGAGAAGAAGCCATCTAGCTACTACCTATGGACCCAAAGGTCTGAAGTAAACTACTCACACTTCATCGGAGGGGCTATGGTGTTGATGTAGAAGCCCTTCGTGGTGGATGCCCCCTCCTGCGGAGCTCCGGAACAGGCCCCAAGATGGGATCTCGTGGATACAGGAAGTTGCGGCGGTGGAATTAGGTTTTTTGCTCCTGTTCTGATTGTTTGGGGGTACGTAGGTATATATAGGAGGAAAGAGTACGTCGGTGGAGTAACAGGGGGCCCACGAGGCAGGGGGCGCGCCCTAGGGGGGCGCCCCCCACCCTCGTGACCGCCTCTTTTGTTCCTTGGAGTAGGGTCCAAGTCTCCTGGATCACGTTCGGTGAGAAAATCACGTTTCCGAAGGTTTCATTCCGTTTGGACTCCATTTGATATTCCGTTTCTTCGAAACACTGAAATAGGCAAAAAAAACAGCAATTTTGGGTTGGGCCTCCGGTTAATAGGTTAGTCCCAAAAAATATAAAAGTGGAAAATAAAGCCCAATATAGTCCAAAACAGTAGATAAAGTAACATGGAGCAATCAAAAATTATAGATACGTTTGAGACATATTAGAAGTCCAGCCCATAGTAAACATGAGCCCGCGGACAAACGGATGAAGTGGAAATCCCAGTCCGCGGACAAAGTGGGCGAGGAACACAACCCTCTCGTGGGGTCCCGGAGTCGGAATGATCTGCCCTGCGTCCGGCAGCCGGTGCGCAATATCTGTGGCCAAGTATCCGGCCGCCCGGAGCTTCGTAATATGCTCCTCCTTGACGGTGGAGGCCACCCAATTGTCTCCTGCTCCGGACATGTTTGCTTGTGCGGAGAAGGTGTGAACTAGGGCGCTGGAGCTCGAGGGTGCGAGAATGGATAAGCAAAGGAGGAAGGAGGCGTGGGTAAAAATGGGGGATCCTTATCCCTTTATAGAGGCGGCGAAAAAGGTGCATCTCCCCACTTGCCCATTGAAAATCGCTTATTTCCCAAGCGTCACGATTGATGGCACGGTTGGGTTACCCGTACCCATATTGATGAGAATCCCATGATAAGGGGACATGATCTCTGCTTCGACAAGACGTGCTAAGGAAACCGCCTCACGATATGTGCGGTAGCTGGCTGTGGGAAGACGGTTCAATAATGACTCGACCATGGTGTCGTGTCACTTTATCCAAAGTTGTCAGCAGATTATATTTCTGGAATATCGTTTCTCTACGGTGGTATGTGAAAATCGTCTTGCAGAGCCGGACACAATTTAAGTGTTCGGGGTTTACTTTGGAGTATTCGAAGATGGAACCCGCCTTGCAATGCCGAAGACAGTCTACGCGCCGGACTCATCGTCATTGAAGCCTGGTGTCGGTGTCCAAACCGGCGGATCTCGGGTAGGGGGTCCCGAACTGTGCGTCTAGGCGGATGGTAATAGGAGACAAGGGACACAATGTTTTACCCAGGTTCGGGCCCTCTTGATGGAGGTAAAACCCTACGTCCTGCTTGATTAATATTGATGATATGGGTAGTACAAGAGTAGATCTACCATGAGATCAAGGAGGCTAAACCCTAGAAGCTAGCCTATGGTATGAATGTTGTATGTTGTCCTATGGACTAAAACCCTCCAGTTTATATAGACACCGGAGAGGGTTAGGGTTACACAAAGTCGGTTACAATGGTAGGAGATCTAAATATCCGCATCGCCAAGCTTGCCTTCCACGCCAAGGAAAGTCCCATCCGGACACGGGACGAAGTCTTCAATCTTGTATCTTCATAGTCCAGGAGTCCGGCTGAAGGTATAGTCCGGCCATCCGGACACCCCCTAATCCAGGACTCCCTCAGTAGCCCCTGAACCAGGCTTCAATGACGACGAGTCCGGCGTGCAGATTGTCTTCGGCATCGCAAGGCGGGTTCCTCCTCCAAGTACTTCATAAAAGATTTTAAACACTAAGGATAGTGTCTGGCTCTGCAAAATAAGTTTCCACATATTGTCGTAGAGAGAATAATATTTACACCAATCTAATCTGCTAACGTATTCCGTAGCATGACATCACACCATGGCCAAGCCTTTATTCGAATCGTTTTTACTCCCCCACCTCAGCGCATTTTGCGAGGCGGTTTCCTTGGCACGTCTTGTCAAAGCAGAGATTGTGTCCCCTTTATTTACGGGATTCTCATCAATACGGACGTGGGTAACCCAACCGCGCCATTGATTATGGCGCTTGGGAGATAAGCGAGTTTTACCAGGCTGGTGGGGACGCATAGCCGCATCCGCCCATATAAGGGGATAAGGATCCACCTTTTTCACCTACGCCTTCTTCCTCCTTTGCTTATCCATTCTCCGCGCACTCGAGCTCCAACGCCCAAGTCCGCACTTCCCACCTCGACCTACTCCAGCCATGTCCGGAGCGGGAGGCAAGTGGATGGTCTCCTCCGTCACGGAGGGATACATCAAAAAACTTAGGAAGGCCGGATACTTGTCTAACGACATCGCGCACCGGCTTCCTGAAGAGGGGCAGCTCCTCCCCACCCCAAGGCCCCATGAGAGGGTAGTGTTCCTTCCCCACTTCCTCTGCGGACTGGGTTTTCCTCTCCAGCCATTCGTCCGGGGGCTCATGTTCTACTATGGCCTGGATTTCCACGATCTAGCCCCGAACTTCGTCCTCAACATATCGGCGTTTATCGTTGTGTGCGAGGCTTTCCTCTGCATCCGCCCCCATTTCGGCCTATGGCTCAAGACCTTCAACGTCAAGCCGAAGGTGGTGCGGGGCAACCAGGCGGAGTGTGGAGGTGCCATGGAGGGCAAGATGGCCAACATCCTATGGCTCGAGGGCTCCTTTGTGGAGACCCTGAAGGGGTGGCAATCGGGGTGGTTTTACATCATCGAGCCGCGCGACCCTGAGTGGGCCGCAGCCCCCGAGTTCCGATCCGGACCCCCTACGCAGCTCACGTCCTGGAAAGAGACGGGCTTGTCGTGGGGCAACAAAGGAGACGTGACTGGACTGCAAACATGCATCCAAACCCTGGTGAACAAGCAGCTCAAGCTTGTCAATGTAGTCCAGGTTATGCTCGTCCGCCGGATCCTCCCATGTCAACAACGGGATTTCAACCTATGGGAGTTCGACCCGGCGCAGCACCAAACTCTGAGCAGGCTCTTCAACATGACGTATGAAGATGCCTGGAAGGTGCTTTTTAAGGGCGCCGAGGCTCCTGCATCCGCTTCCGAGGACCGCGGATTCAGCATGCAGCGTCACGCTAGTGCGGTAAGCTATTTTTACCTTTTACAGGATATTAGTTTTTCATAGTCTGACTCTATGCGGGATCTAAACTCCCTTACCTTTGACAGGATTGGCAGGTGAAGTTCGGACAGATAGACTGTCCGGCTCCTTTGCCCTAACACCCAACCAATGCTCGCTTGGCGAAGCTGCTGGCTCCGGCACCTTATGTGGTGCCAGAGAAGAAGGCCAAGAAGAAGACCACGGGGACTCGAAAGAGTGCCCGACACCTGGAGGTGTCGGATTCCTCATCCAACGAATCCGGGACGCGCTCCTCCCGTGAAGACGAGGAGGAGGAAGAAGAACCCTCTCCCCCTCCAGCGGGGGGAGGAAAGAAGAGGAAGGCCACCCCAATAGGGGAGGCTGAAGGGTCCAAGAAGGGGAAGACCCTTCCTCCTGACTACTCCGCCGATGCCAACAACGGCGAAGAGGAGTGGCCGCACAGGGCCAAGCGCCCGGCGAAATCGTAAGTATTCAGATACCAGAGTGATTCATAGTACTCCTTTATGGCACAGCTTTTCCTTATGTCAAATACAATTATGCAGCCCACCCAAGGCCGGGCTTGACGAGTCGTATAGTGGCTCCCTGGATTCATCGGATGTGAATTCACTTCCGACGGCTACCTCCCCCCGCCCTACGGACGACGCCGAAGTGTTGTCCAAACAGGTTCCAAGCCAGGAGGAGGTGGTCCTGGAGGCGCCACAAGGCGACTTTCCGGACTCCAGGAGTAAAGGGGATAAGACCCCCCAGGGCTCCAAGTCCGGCTTTGAGCCGGACACCGTGCCAGAATCTTCAACTATTCCGGACTGCGGTGGGCGAACTCCTTCCAAGAGGAGCAAGCCTACTGAGCCGGTGGCCCCTGTCCAACCGGAGGTGCCGGACAATCTGCTGGAGGTACTTAACAGCGCCTCCATCAAAGAGGAGCACCGCACTATTATGAGTGTGGTGATCCAGAAGGTTCAGTCTGCCAAGAGCGGACTGACTGAAGCTTGTGCCAGCCTTCTAACAGGCTTCGAGGTAAGTAAAGAATATGTAAAAATATTACCGCATAGATAGTAGCCCCTGATGCTCTGTTTGGCGTTCGGAAAGAAAAGCCGAATAGAGGATCTAATAAAATTCGCAGGAGTCTAACAAAAAATGAGTCAATATGCGTATGCAGGCTTCGTTGCTAGCGACCGCCGCACTGACTGCGGAGGTGGGCACACTGAAGTAGGGCCTCGAGCGGTCCGAGCAAGAGCTCGGCCTTGCCAAGCGGCAGTTCGAGGAGAAAGAAGGTAAGAGATACCTTATAGAAAAAACAAAAATATATATAAAAAGTGCAATTGCAAAAAGATGACAAGACTAACATGGCTATTGTAGGGGCCACAACTGAGGTGGTGACCTCAAGCAAGCGCTGGCCGAGGCCGAGAAGAGAGCGGCCACGGAGCGCACCGAGCGGGAGAAATATGAGGCGCAAGTTGGCGAGGTACGGCAAGAGCTCCAGGTTCTCATGGAAAAACATGAGAGTTTGGAGCTTGACTCAAGGACGCGAGCGTCCGAGCTTGCGGCGGCTATTGAAAGTGCCAAGTCTACCAAGGCCGAATCCCAGAAGGCCCTCCAGGACTTGGATGTGGTGAAAAAGATAGCGGCGGGTAAGGCATTCTTTATGCAAAGCGATCATATAAAAGTGAGCTACTTGTTACTTACCCGAATCCGGAGCTCTCCAGGAGCATTCGCAGATCTTCCTCGTAGTGTGTCCGATGCCGCCGCATTCTACCGAGCCGAGGAGGGAAGCTCGACGGAGAAGGTGTTCTGGTCTCAGTATGCTGAGGCCGGACACCCTGTGCCCCTGAGCGACCAGCTGAAGCAGCTGGTCGAGCTCCACAAGGCGGCCGAACAGGTCATGAAGGGCCTCATAGTTCGGCTGTGGCCTGGAGAGGCTCTGCCTGGGAGCTACTTTGGGCTGGTGTGGCGGCTGGTGGAGGCATGTCCAAGGCTCGAAGTCATCAAGCGCTCCGTCTGCATCGAAGGTGCCCGTAGGGCCCTTGCCCGTGCTAAGGTGCACTAGGGCAAGCTGGATGCTGAGAACCTTGTGAAGGACGGGCCACCGCCGGGGAAAGAGCATCGCAAGCCCGAGAATTATTATAAGGATGTTCTGAAGGGTGCCCGCCTTGTGGCGGATGAATGTGCCAGGGATGTAATTTTTGAGTAAACTCGCTCGTTTTGTCCTGTGTGCTGAAAACTTGTTCATATGCGCTAAGCAATGCTTTTTGAATTTAAAATATTACCTTCTGTGCGGTCGTTTATCAAATTTGAGAGATGGCGAGTCGTCGGCTTCTGCCCCCATGCCACTAGTGCTGGGGTGTTCGGGATAAACCTGAGCGCTCTTTTTCCCATGTTTGGGTCCTTCGAGGGAGGCGCTCAGCACAACGAACAAGGCAATCGGACTACAATGCTTGAACACTCTCACTTAGCCATAGAATTCTATAATTTTAAATTTCGGTGAAGCCCCTAGTATTCGGAAGACCGAGTTCGGGGCGCTATCCACGCCTCGGCCGGACAAAGCCGACTCCTCGCTCTAAGCGGCATAAGTCTTTATGGACTCGAAAAACCTCTCGAACAGCGACCAGCTCTCGCTTCATCATGACAGTCAGTTTTAGCTTTCTCTACTGAGGTGCTCAGCCCAGCTCAACTGGGGCACAATCGCAGTAGTTCTCCTAGTGCTACCTTAGCCGATATAGAATGTAAGGCACCAAAACATAGGAGCCGGGCAAACCCAACTATTGACCCAAGACATGATTCGGAGCCAATGCATATAATACTATAAGTTCGGGGTGCCGCACTTGTTAAAGTGTTCGGACTTCTCACACCATATTGAGGGGTACTAAAGCCCCTGGCGTATTTGCCGTACCAAGGTGTACGGGTGCAACATGTCGTTAATGAACATATATTCATAAAAAGAGTAATGCAAAAAAGATAGAAGCTATGCATTGTTTATTAAAAAGGCTGCGATCAAAGCAGAACGATACAAATAGCGCGATAAGCAAAAGGTTGGACTATTTAACATGTCCGGTCCAGGGGCAGGCAAAGGAATTGTATGCCAAACAGGTATACTGCTCGTGATAGAGACCACCTGGGAGTTCCATAATGCGGCATGGCTTGTCTGCTTCCCTGGTTCTTGTATCGTTTGTGCGGCAATTGTACTGCCGGACAGGCCTTCCGAAGAATGGAGTCCTGAAAGTAAGAGAAAATTAAAAAAAGAAATCGGCAGCCCCTAGTACGGTTTAAGCCGTGTTTCGGGCGTGCCATAATGGTGCCCCTCCCCCTGTGCCCATGGTATTTCCAGAGCGTAGTTATGTACGCGAAGCACTAGTTTCGCACTTTCGCGAGGGCTGGGGTTGGGGCCGCATTGCTACGCCTGCTCGGAACGTGCCAGGCGGTCTTGTTGTAGGTTACTCCGGGCGTGCTTGACAGTGTCCGGCCTTTTAACGGCCGGACTAGAGAACTGCCTTGAGAGGTTGCTTTGTACTTCCGCTGCGAGGGCCGCCGTGTGCTCCTCCATTCGAAGGGAGCGTTCGGTGTTTCCATTGACCGTAATTACTCCTCGAGGGCCTGGCATCTTGAGCTTAAGGTATGCGTAGTGCGGTACAGCATTGAACTTTGCAAATGCGGTTCGCCCGAGCAGGCGTGATAGCCACTGCAGAACGGGACTATGTCGAAGATTAACTCCTCGCTTCGTAAATTATCCGGAGATCCGAAGACCACTTCAAGTGTAACTGATCCTGTACAGTTGGCTTCTACATCTGGTATGACGCCTTTAAAGGTCGTTTTGGTGGGCTTAATCCTCGAGGGATCTATGCCCATTTTCCGCACTGTATCCTGATAAAGCAGGTTCAGGCTGCTGCCGCCGTCCATAAGGACTCTTGTGAGATGAAATCCGTCAATAATTGGGTCTAGAACCAATGCGGCGAATCCGCCATGTCGGATGCTAGTGGGGTGGTCCCTTCGATCAAAAGTGATCGGGCAGGAGGACCATGGGTTGAACTTTGGGGCAACTGGCTCCATCGCATATATGTCCCTTAACGCACGCTTCCGCTCCCTCTTGGGGATGTGGGTTGCGTATATCATGTTCACCGTCCGCACTTGTGGGGGAAAACCCTTCTGTCCACTGTTGTTCGGCGGCAGGGGCTCCTCCTCGTCATTGCTATGCAGCCCCTTGTCTTTATTTTCGGCATTTAACTTGCCTGCCTGCTTGAACACCCAACAATCCTTGTTGGTGTGATTGGCTGGCTTTTCGGGGGTGCCATGTATCTGGCACAAGCGGTCGAGTATTCGGTCCAAACTGGACGGGCCCTGAGCATTTCTTTTGAATGGCTTTTTCCGCTGACTGGATTTATAGCCTCTGAATCCGGCATTAACTGCCGTATCCTCAGCATTGTTGCCGTTGATGCGGCGCTTTTGCTTGTTGCAACGCGACCTGCCACTACTGTCTCTGGTATCCGAATTACCGGGGTTCTTGGTCATATTGTTTCTACGAGCAAGCCAACTGTCTTCTCCCGCACAAAAGCGGGTCATGAGTGTCGTGAGGGCTGCCATGGATTTCGGCTTTTCCTGTCCAAGGTGCCGGGCAAGCCACTCGTCGCGGATATTATGCTTGAAGGCTGCTAGGGCCTCTACGTCTGGACAGTCGACTATTTGGTTTTTCTTTGTTAGGAACCGTGTCCAGAATTGCCTGGCCGATTCCTCTGGCTGCTGAATTATGTGGCTTAGGTCATCGGCGTCTGGTGGTCGCACATACGTGCCCTGGAAATTGTCGAGGAATGCGGCTTCCAGGTCCTCCCAACAACCGATTGATTCTGCTGGCAAGCTGTTAAGCCAATGCCGAGCTGGTCCCTTAAGTTTGAGTGGGAGGTATTTGATGGCGTGTAGATCATCGCCGCGGGCCATGTGGATATGAAGGAGATAATCCTCGGTCCATACCGCAGGATCTGTTGTGCCATCCTATGATTCGATGTTCACGGGTTTGAAACCCTCAGGGATTTGATGATCCATTACTTCATCTGTGAAGCATAGTGGGTGTGCGGCGCCTCTGTATTGGGCTATATCGCGACGTAGCTCAAATGAGCTTTGTCTATTGTGTTAAGCCCGGCCGGATTTACTATATCCGGAGTGACGATCACCGTCACGTGCCGTGGGGCGCCCGCGCGATCCGTATATCGATCTTGTTTGCCTTGCCTTGTCCTCCAATATATCTCGCAGGTCTGGCGCATTTTCCCGTGCCTTGGTATATTTTGAGCGGCGCCGGGGTGCGGCTTTAGTGGAGGGCCGAGAGGCCTCTCTGTCGTGGCCACAAGGTGGCCGGTCGGCCGTATCATGCGCTGGTGATGTAGGTTTAGGTACTTCCTCCTCTAATCGTGGTAGCAGCCTGCGCTTTGTGTAGCTCTTGGAGGGGCGTTCGAGTTCATACTCTTCGGCCGCAAGGACTTCAGTCCATCTGTCGGCTAGCAAATCTTGATCAGCTCTAAGCTGTTGCTGCTTCTTCTTGAGGCTGCTTGTCGTGGCCATGAGCCTGCGTTTGAAATGCTCTTGTTCGACGGGATCCTCTGGCACGACGAATTCGTCGTCGTCGAGGCTTGCCTCGTCTTCGGAGGGAGGCATATAATTATCGTCCTCGACCTCTCTGTCTATCGCTCTATCATGAGGGCTGGCTTCTCCATCCTCCTGTGCTGAATCTTGCTGGAGGGGGTGTTCTTCAGCGCTATCCGGAGTATTATTGTCTCCTGTGCCGGAATCACCGTTTTTGCTTTGGCAGGATTTAGAGTGGCACCGCTGACGCCGACGCTTAGGCTGCTTCTTGGAGGGGTCATCCCCCGTTGTTCCATCGCCATCTCCTTCTTTTGGGGTATCCACCATGTATATGCCGTACGACGAGGTGGCTTTCCAGTGCCCTATAGGCGCTGGTTCTTGATCGTCTCCTGCATCGGTGTCCTTACTGTCGATGTCTTCGGAGTCGAAGTCGAGCATGTCGGTTAAATCATCGACAGTGGCTACGAAGTGGGTGGTGGGTGGGCTTTGAATTTCTTCATCGTCCGTATCCCAACCCTGCTGGCCGTAGTTCGTCCAGGGCTCTCCTGATAAAGAGAGAGACTTTAGTGACTTCAGAATGTCGCCGAAGGGCGAGTGCTGAAAGATGTCTGTGGTGGTGAACTCCATGATCGATCGGCAGGGGCGTGGAGGGCTTGGAGTCCGGATAGGAGTCCACCCCCTCAAAGTTACGGGCCTAGCGGAGTGCATGGCTGGTGTTCGGCTCGATTGCCGTTGGCATCGCAGCCCCCGAGGCGGTGTCCAACCACTCATCCTCGATCAGCGCAGTTGGTTCCGAATCGAAGGTCGGAACCGATGCGTGTGCGGCCTCCAGGGCACTGTTCGGTGGCAGAGCTAAATCATGCCCATCGCGACAGTGCGGCGCGCTCAGCTGTGGCTCAAATCCGTCAAAAATCAAGTCCCCGCGGACGTCAGCCGTGTAGTTTAAACTTCCAAATCTGACCTGATGGCCAGGGGCGTAGCTTTCGATCTGCTCCAGATGGCTGAACGAATTGGCCCGCAGTGCGAAGCCACCAAAGACGAAGATCTGTCCGGGGAGAAAAGTCTCACCCTGGACTGCATCGTGATTGATGATCAAAGGAGCCATCGGGCCTGAAAGCGACGACACAGAGGAACTCTCAATGAAAGCACCAATGTTAGTGTCAAAACCGGCGGATCTCGGGTAGGGGGTCCCGAACTATGCGTCTAGGCGGATGGTAACAGGAGACAAGGGACACAATGTTTTACCCAGGTTCGGGCCCTCTTGATGGAGGTAAAACCCTACGTCCTGCTTGATTAATATTGATGATATGGGTAGTACAAGAGTAGATCTACCATGAGATCAAGGAGGCTAAACCCTAGAAGCTAGCCTATGGTATGAATGTTGTATGTTGTCCTACGGACTAAAACCCTCTGGTTTATATAGACACCGGAGAGGGTTAGGGTTACACAAAGTCAGTTACAATGGTAGGAGATCTAAATATCCGCATCGCCAAGCTTGCCTTCCACGCCAAGGAAAGTCCCATCCGGACACGGGACGAAGTCTTCAATCTTGTATCTTCATAGTCCAGGAGTCTGGCTGAAGGTATAGTCCGGCCATCCGGACACCCCCTAATCCAGGACTCCCTCACCTGGTTCAGGGGCTACTGAGGGAGTCCTGGATTAGGGGGTATCCGGACAGCCGGACTATGTACTTTGGCCGGACTGTTGGACCATGAAGATACAAGACTCAAGACTTCGTCCCGTGTCTGGATGGGACTCTCCTTTGCGTGGAAGACAAGCTTTGCGATCCGGATATTAGGTTTCCTTCTTTGTAACCGACTTTGTGTAAACCCTAGCCCCCTCCGATGTCTATATAAACCGGAGGGTTTGGTCCGTAGAGGGACAATCATAATCGTCATAGGCTAGCTTCTAGGGTTTAGCATCTACGATCTCGTGGTAGATCAACTCTTGTAATACTCATATCATCAAGATCAATCAAGCAGGAAGTAGGGTTTTACCTCCATCGAGAGGGCCCGAACCTGGGTAAAACATCGTGTCCCTTGCCTCCTGTTACCATTAGCCTTAGACGCACAGATTGGGACCCCCTACCCGAGATCCGCCGATTTTGACACCGACACCCCCCACCCTCGTGGGCCACTCGTAAGGCGGTTGATGCCCTTCTTTGGCCGCAAGAAAGCTAGTTTTTGGAAAACGATCTGGGTGAAGGTTTCAACCCAATCAGAGTTACGGATCTCCAGATATAAAGGAAACGGTGCCAGGGCAGGATTCCAGAATGCAGGAACAGAGAGATAGATCCAATCTCGGAGGGCCTCTCGCCCCTCCCAAGCCATGGGAGCCAAGGACCAGAGGGGAAACCCTTCTCCCATCTAGGGAGAAGGTCAAGGAAGAAGAAGAAGAAGGGGGGCTCTCTCCCCCTTGCTTCCAGTGGCGCCGGAGCGCTGCCGGGGGCCATCATCATCACCGCGATCTTCACCAATACCTCTGCCATCTTCACCAACATCTCCATCACCTTCTCCCCTCTATCTACAGCGGTCCACTCTCCCGCAACCCGCTGTACCCTCTACTTGAACATGGTGCTTTATGCTTCATATTATTTTCCAATGATGTGTTGCCATCCTATGATGTCTGAGTAGATTTTCGTTGTCCTATTGGTGGTTGATGAATTGATATGATCGATTTAATTTGCTTGTGGTTATGTTTCTATCCTTTGGTGCCCATCATATGAGCGCGCACATGGATCACACCATAGGGTTAGTTGTATGTTGATAGGACTATGTATTGGAGGGCTAGAGTGACAGAAGCTTCAACCTAGCATAGAAATTGATGCATACGGGATTGAAGGGGGACCAATATATCTTAATGCTATGGTTGGGTTTTACCTTAATGAACGTTAGTAGTTGCGGATTCTTGCTAATAGTTCCAATCATAAGTGCATAGAATTCCAAGTCAGGGATGACATGCTAGCAGTGGCCTCTCCCACATGAAACTTGCTATCGGTCTAGTAAAGTAGTCAATTGTTTAGGGACAATTCCACAACTCCTACCACCACTTTTCCACACTCTCTGTATTTACTTTATTGCATCTTTATCTAAATAGCCCATATTTTCTATTTACGCGTTCTTTACTTTCTTGCAAACCTATCCAACAACACCTACACAGTACTTCTAGTTTCATACTTGTTCTAGGTAAAGCGAACGTCAAGCGTCCGTAGAGTCGTATCAGTGGCTAATAGGACTTGAGAGAGTATTTGTTATACCTTTAGCTCCTCGTTGTGTTCGACACTTTTACTTATCGAAAGAGGCTACAACTATCCCGTATACTTGCGGGTCATCAAGACCTTTTTCTGGCGCCATTGCCGGGGAGTCATAGCGTGGGGTGAATATTCTCATGTGTGCTTGTTTTCTTTATCACTAAGTAATTTTTATTTTCTGTTCTTAGTTGTTCTCCAATCTTTAGTTATGGATACGGAACACGAAATACCAAAAAAATTAGGTGTACTTGCTACTCATGAAGATGGGGTAACTCCTAAAACCCTCGATTCTCATTATGTGAAAGATATTATGTACTACTTTGGTAATCCTAAGAAAACCCCATTCAACTTTATAATGGGAGACACATTGGATCAATGTGAATACTTTAGGGATTATCGCTTTACACAAAAAGGGAAACTATTATTGGATCGAATTAATATGTTGCGTTGGTATGCTCGAGATCTATGCTTGAGATATGATATTACTTGTTGCCCAAGGATGAAGGCCCACACCTTCCCTTTTCATGCAAATTTAATGATAATGAAACCTTAGCTTCTTATGCTAATGGTATATATGATTACTATGATGTTGAACAAATAGAAGAATTTGTTGCTTTTAAGGCTGCTTATCAAATTGAATCTTTGTTTGAAAAGTATGAAGCTTTTGATGATGATGGTGTTTATAGGCCTGAAAATCTTGCTATACTTAGATATTGCTATGAAAACTATGAATACAATTACAATATTAATGCATTTATTGAGAAAGTCTCCGCTGTCCAAGAAGAGACTAATATTTTGCAGGAAGCTATGGAAGAAGAAATTGATGAAACGGTGAGCTCATTGGATGAAAAAGATGATGAGGAGAGCGAAGAACAAAAGGAGGAAGAGCGGATTGATCACCCGTTCCCACCTTCTAATGAGAGTAACTCTTCAACTCATACATTGTTTAATTCCCCTTCGTGCTTACCGAAGGATGATTGCTATGATGATTGCTATGATCCCGTCGATTCTCTTGAAATATCCCTTTTTGATGACGCTTGCTATGCTTGTGGCCAAGATGCCAATATGAATTATGCTTATGGAGATGAACTTGCTATAGATCCTTATGTTAAACATGAAATTGTTGCTATTGCACCCACACATGATAGTCCTATTATCTATTTGAATTCTCCAAACTACACTATATCGGAGAAGTTTGTGCTTATTAAGGATTATATTGATGGGTTGCCTTTTACTGTTGCACATGATAATTTTGATAGACATAATATGCATGTGCTTGCTGCTCCTACTTGCAATTATTATGAGAGAGGAACTACATCTCCGCCTCTTTATGTTTCCAACATGGTAGAATTACAAGGATCTGCTTATACTATGCATTGGCCTTTACTTGGTGTGCATGAATTGTTCTTTTATGACATGCCTATGCATAGGAAGAGAGTTAGACTTCGTTGTTGCTTGATATATGTTACTTTGTGCTCACTACTAAATTACAAGTCATTGTTAATTAAAATTGGCTTTGATATACCTTGGGATCCGGGTGGATTCATTACTTGAGCACTATATGCCTAGCTTAATGGCTTTAAAGAAAGCGCTACCAGGGAGACAACCCAGAAGTTTTAGAGAGTCATTTATTTATATTGAGTGCTTTTATATAGTCTAAAAACAAAATTAATAAAGAGGGGAACCTAAAACTTTTCAAAAAAGGAAAGTGAAAGTGAGAAAGACAAGCATTGTTGAAGTGGGAGAGCTCCTTGAACTTTGTTCATGCTCACCGAAACTTTGTGAATCTTGATTACAGAAACTTTTCATCAAAAATAATTATCCCCTTGTATAGTTCCATTGTATTATAAAAATAATGTGCTAAGGTTTGCCTTTAGGATGTTTACAATGCTTGTTGGTTTGTAAGGTGCAGGACAGAAACTTTGGTTGTAGTGCGCGATTTTACATTTTTAACAGGAACGTCAATTTGTTATGATTCCTTTTGCAATGTCTTGCCTTACAACTTGTTTATTTTTCCTAATGTTGGTAGAATTTGTGGGGTACCAAGTATGGTGGATGTTCATATTGCTACAGACTGTTCTGTTCTTGACAGATTCTATTTTTGATGCATAGTTTGCTTGTATTGATGAATCTATCAATTTATATTAGTGGATTAAGCCATGGAAAAGTTATACTACAGTAGACACAATGCAAAAACAAAATATGAATTGGTTTGCAACAGTACTTAGAGTGGTGATTTGCTTTTGTTGGAGAACGTAGCAGAAATTCAAAATTTTCCTACGTGTCACGAAGATCTATCTATGGAGAAACCAGCAACGAGGGGAAGGAGAGTGCATCTACATACCCTTGTAGATCGCTAAGCGGAAGCGTTCAAGAGAACGGGGTTGAAGGAGTCGTACTCGTCGTGATCCAAATCACCGGAGATCCTAGTGCCGAACGGACGGCACCTCCGCGTTCAACACACGTACAGCCCGGTGACGTCTCCCATGCCTTGATCCAGCAAGGAGAGAGGGAGAGGTTGAGGAAGACTCCATCCAACAGCAGCACGACGGCGTGGTGGTGGTGGAGGAGCGTGGCAATCCTGCAGGGCTTCGCCAAGCACCGCGGGAGAGGAGGAGGACTTGGGAGAGGGGGAGGGCTGCGCCAGAACTTCGTGTGAAGCTCCCATGCGCCTCCCCACTATATATAGGGGTGGAGGGGCTGGTTTCTTGCCCTCCAAGTCCATTGGGGCGTTGGCCAAGGTGGGAGGAAAGAAATCCCATCATTTCCTTCCCCACCGATTGTTATCCCCCCTTTTTAGGGATCTTGATCTTATTCCTTCTAAGGGGGGATCTTGGTGCGCCTTGACCAGGGGTGTGGGGCCTTTCCCTCACTACCCACGTTCATGTGGGTCCCCCCATGCAGGTGGGCCCCACTCCAGAACCTTCTAGAACCTTCCCGGTACAATACCGAAAAATCCCGAACATTTTCCGGTGGCCAAAATAGGACTTCCCATATATAAATCTTTACCTCTGGACTATTTCGAAACTCCTCGTGACGTTCGGGATCTCATCCGGGACTCCGAACAACATTCGGTAACCACATACAAACTTCCTTTATAACCCTAGCGTCATCGAACCTTAAGTGTGTAGACCCTACGGGTTCGGGAGACATGTAGACATGACCGAGACGTTCTCCGGTCAATAACCAACAGCGGGATCTGGATACCCATGTTAGCTCCCACATGTTCCATGATGATCTCATCGGATGAACCACGATGTCAAGGACTAAATCAATCCCGTATACAATTCCCTTTGTCTAGCGGTATTGTATTTGCCCGAGATTCGATCGTCGGTATACCGATACCTTGTTCAATCTCGTTACCGGCAAGTCTCTTTACTCGTTCCGTAACACATCATCCTGTGATCAACCCCTTGGTCACATTGTGCACATTATGATGATGTCCTACTGAGTGGGCCCAGAGATACCTCTCCGTTTACACGGAGTGACAAATCCCAGTCTCGATTCGTGCCAACCCAACAGACACTTTCGAAGATACCTGTAGTGCACCTTTATAGCCACCCAGTTACGTTGTGACGTTTGGTATACCCAAAGCATTCCTATGGTATCCGGGAGTTGCACAATCTCATGGTCTAAGGAAAAGATACTTGACATTAGAAAAGCTTTAGCATACGAACTACACGATCTCTATGCTAGGCTTAGGATTGGGTCTTGTCCATCACATCATTCTCCTAATGATGTGATCCCGTTATCAATGACATCCAATGTCCATGGTCAGGAAACCGTAACCATCTATTGATCAACGAGCTAGTCAACTAGAGGTTTGCTAGGGACATGGTGTTGTCTATGTATCCACACATGTATCTGAGTTTCCTATCAATACAATTATAGCATGGATAATAAACGATTATCATGAACAAGCAAATATAATAATAACTAATTTATTATTGCCTCTAGGGCATATTTCCAACAGTCTCCCACTTGCACTAGAGTCAATAATCTAGTTCACATCGCCATGTGATTAACACTCACACGTCACATCGCCATGTGACCAACATCCAAAGAGTTTACTAGTGTCATTAAACTAGTTCACATCATCATGTGATTAAGACTCAATGAGTTCCGGGGTTTGATCATGTTTTGCTTGTGAGAGAGGTTTTAGTCAACGGGTCTGCAACATTCAGATCCGTCTGTACTTCACAAATCTCTAGGTCATATTGTAAATGCTGCTACCATTCTCCACTTGGAGCTATTCCAGATGGTTGCTCCACTATACGTATCCGGTTTGCTACTCAGAGTCATTCGGATAGGTGTTAAAGCTTGCATCGTCGTAACCCTTTACGCCGAACTCTTTATCACCTCCATAATCGAGAAACAAATCCTTATTCCTCTAAGGATAATTTTGACCGCTATCTGGTGATCCACTCCTTGATCACCTTTGTACCCTCTTGTCAGACATGTGGCAAGGCACACATCAGGTGCGGTACTTAGCATAGCATACTGTAGAGCCTACGTCTAAAGCATAGGGGACGACCTTCATCCTTTCTCTCTTTTCTGCCGTGGTCGAGCTTTAACTCTTAACTTCATACCTTACAACTCAGGCAAGAACTCCTTCTTTGACTGATCCATCTTGAACACCTTCAAGATCATGTCAAGGTATGTGCTCATTTGAAAGTATTATTAAGCATTTTGATCTATCCTTATAGATCTTGATGCTCAATGTTCAAGTAGCTTAATCTAGGTTTTCTATTGAAAAACACCTTTCAAATAACCCTATATGCTTTCCAGAAATTCTACATCATTTCTGATCAACAATATGTCAACAACATATACTTATCAGAAATTCTATAGTGCTCCCACTCACTTCTTTGGAAATACAAGTTTCTCATAAACTTTGTATAAACCCAAAATCTTTGATCATCTTATCAAAGTGCATATTCCAACTCCGAGATGCTAACTCCAATCCTTAGAAGGATCGCTGGAGCCAGCATACCTTTTAGCATCCTTAGGATCGACAAAACCTTTTTGATTGTATCACATACAACCTTTCCTTATGATAACTGGTAAGGAAACTCGTTTTGACATCCATCTGCTAGATTTCATAAATGCAGCTAATGCTAACATGATTCCGACGGACTTAAGCATCGCTACGGATGAGAAAAATCTCATCGTAGTCAACTCCTTGAACTTGTGAAAACTCTTCACCACAAGTCGAGCTTCATAGACGGTGACATTACCGTCCACGTCCTTCTTCTTCTTAAAGATCCATTTATCTCAATGGCTTGCCGATCATCGGGCAAGTCCACCAAAGTTCATGCTTTGTTCTGATACATGGATCCTATCTCGGATTTCATGGCTTCTAACCATTTGTCGGAATTTGGGCCCACCATCGCTTCTCCATAGCTTGTAGGTTCATTGTTGTCTAGCAACATGACCTTCAAGACAGGATTACTGTACCACTCTGAAGTAGTACGCATCCTTGTCATCCTACGAGGTTCGGTAGTGACTTGATCCAAAAACTTCATGATCACTATCATAAGCTTCTACTTCAATTGGTGTAGGTGCCACAGGAACAACTTCCTGTGCCCTGCTACACACTAGTTGTAGTGGCGGTTCAATAACCTCATCAAGTCTCCACCATCCTCCCACTCAACTTTCCGAGACAAACTTTTCCTCGAGAAAGGACCCGATTCAAGAAACAATCCCTATTGCTTTCGGATCTGAATTAGGAGGTATACCCAACTGTTTTGGGTGTCCTATGAAGATGCATTTTATCCGCTTTGGGTTCGAGCTTATCAACCTGAAACTTTTCCACATAAGCGTCGCAGCCCCAAACTTTTAAGGAACGACAACTTAGGTTTCTCCAAACGGTGTCGTCTCAACGGAATTACGTGGTACCCTATTAAAGTGAGTGCGGTTGTCTCTAATGCCTAACCCATGAACAATAGTGGTAATTCGATAAGAGACATCATGGTACGGACCATATCCAATAGGGTGCAACTATGATGTTCGGACACACCATCACACTATGGTGTTCCAGGCGGTATTAATTGTGAAACAATTTCCACAATGTCTTAATTGCATGCCAAAGCTTGTAACTCAGATACTCATCTTTATGATCATATCATAGAAATTTTATCCTCTTATCACGATGATCTTCAACTTCACTCTGAAATTACTTGAACCATTCAATAATTCAGACTTGTGTTTCATAAAGTAAATATACTCAACATCTACTCGAATCATCTGTGAAGTAAGAACATAACGATATTCACTGCATGCCTCAGCACTCATTGGACTGCACACATCAAAATGTATTACTTCCAACAAGTTGCTATCTTGTTCCATCTTACTGAAAACGAGGCTTTTCAGTCATCTTGCCCATGTGGTATGATTTGCATATCTCAAGTGATTCAAAATCAAGTGAGTCCAAACGCTCCATCTGCATGGAGTTTCTTCATGCGTATACACCAATAGACATGGCTCGCATGTCTCAAACTTTTCAAAAACGAGTGAGTCTAAAGATCCATCAACATGGAGCTTCTTCATGCGTTTTATACCAATATGACTTACATGGCAGTGCCACAAGTAAGTGGTACTATCATTACTATCTTATATCTTTTGGCATGAAAATGTGTATCACTACGATCGAGATTCAATAAACCATTCCTTTAGGTGCAAGACCATTGAGGTATTATTCAAATAAATAGAGTAACCATTATTCTCCTTAAATGAATAACCATATTGCGATAGACATAATCCAATCATGTCTATGCTCAACGCAAACACCAAATGACAATTATTCAGGTTTAATACTAATCTTGATGGTAGAGGGAGCGTGCAATGTTTGATCACATCAAACTTGGAAACACTTCCAACATATATCGTCAGCTCACCTTTAGCTAGTCTCCGTTTATTCCGTAACTCTTTTATTTTGAGTTACTAACACTTAGCAACTGAACCGGTATCTTAATACCCTGGTGCTACTAGGAGTACTAGTAAAGTACACATTAACATAATGTATATCCAATATACTTCTATCGACTTTGCCAGCCTTCTCATCTACCAAGTATCTAGGGTAATTCTGCTCCAGTGGTTGTTCCCCTTATTACAGAAGCACTTAGTCTCGGGCTTGGGTTCAACCTTGGGTTTCTTCACTAGAGCAGCAGCTGATTTGCCGTTTCATGAAGTATCCCTTCTTGCCCTTGCCCTTCTTGAAACTAGTGGTTTCACCAACCATCAACAATTGATTCTCCTTCTTGATTTCTACTTTCGCGATGTCAAACAACACGAATACCTCAAGGATCATCATCTCTATCCTTGATATGTTATAGTTCATCACGAAGCTCTAGTAGCTTGGTGGCAATGACTTTGGAGAAACATCACCATCTCATCTAGAAGATCAACTCCCACTCGATTAAAGTGATTGTTGTACTCAGACCATCTGAGCACAAGCTCAACGATTGAGGTTTTCTCCCTTAGTTTGCAGGCTAAGAAAATCGTCGGAGGTCTCATACCTCTTGACGTGGGCACGAGCCTGAAATCCCAATTTCAGCCCTTGAAACATCTCATATGTTCCGCGACGTTTCGAAAACGTCTTTGGTGCCTCAACTCTAAACCGTTTAACTGAACTATCACGTAGTTATCAAAACGTGTATGTCCGATGTTCGCAACATCCACAAACGACGTTTGGGGTTCAGCAAACTGAGCGGTGCATTAAGGACATAAGCTTTCTACTGTCCGCATAATCGCTACTTTCAACTTTCAACTATATTTTCTCTAGGAACATATCTAAACAGTGGAACTAAAGCGCGAGCTTACGACATAATTTGCAAAGATCTTTTGACTATGTTCAGGATAATTAAGTTCATCTTATGAACTCCCACTCAGATAGACATCCCTCTAGTCATCTAAGTGATTACATGATCCGAGTCAACTAGGCCGTGTCCGATCATCACGTGAGACGGACTAGTCATCATCGGTGAACATCTTCATGTTGATCGTATCTACTATACGACTCATGCTCGACCTTTCGGTCTCTTGTGTTCCGAGGCCATGTCTGTACATGCTAGGCTCGTCAAGTCAACCTAAGTGTTTCGCGTGTGTAAATCTGGCTTACACCCGTTGTATGTGAACGTAAGAATCCATCACACCCGGTCATCACGTGGTGCTTAGAAGCGACGAACTTTCGCAATGGTGCACAGTTAGGGGGAACACTTTCTTGAAATTTTAATGAGGGATCATCTTATTTACTACCGTCGTTCTAAGCAAATAAGATGCATAAACATGATAAACATCACATGCAATCAAATAGTGACATGATATGGCCAATATCATTTTGCTCCTTTTGATGTCCATCTTCGGGGCTCCATGATCATCATCGTCACCGGCATGACACCATGATCTCCATCATCGTGTCTCCATGAAGTTGTCTCGCCAACTTATTACTTCTACTAATATGGCTACCGTTAGCAATAAAGTAAAGTAATTACATGGCGTTGCTCAATGACACGCATGTCATACAATAAATAAAGACAACTCCTATGGCTCCTGCCGGTTGTCATACTCATCGACATGCAATTCGTGATTCCTATTACAAGAACATGATCAATCTCATACATCACATACCATTCATCACATTCTTCATGGCCATATCACATCACATAGCATACCCTGCAAAAACAAGTTAGACGTCCTCTAATTGTTGTTTGCATGTTTTACGTGGCTGCTATGGGTTTCTAGCAAGAACGTTTCCTACCTACGCAAAAACCACAACGTGATATGTCAATTGCTATTTACCCTTCATAAGGACCCTTTTCATCGAATCCGTTCCGACTAAAGTGGGAGAGACTGGCACCCGCTAGCCACCTTATGCACCAAGTGCATGTCAGTCGGTGGAACCTGTCTCATGTAAGAGTACGTGTAAGGTCGGTCCGGGCCGCTTCATCCCACAATACCGTCGAAACAAGATTGGACTAGTAACGGTAAGCATATTGAACAAAATCAACGCCCACAACTACTTTGTATTCTACTCGTGCAAAGAATCTACGCAATAGACCTAGCTCATGATGCCACTGTTTGAGAACGTAGCAGAAATTCAGAATTTTCCTACGTGTCACCAAGATCTATCTATGGAGAAACCAGCAACGAGGGGAAGGAGAGTGCATCTACATACCCTTGTAGATCGCTAAGCGGAAGCATTCAAGAGAACGGGGTTGAAGGAGTCATACTCGTCGTGATCCAAATCACCGGAGATCCTAGTGCCGAACGGACGGCACCTCCGCATTCAACACACGTACAGCCCGGTGACGTCTCCCATGCCTTGATCCAGCAAGGAGAGAGGGAGAGGTTGAGGAAGACTCCATCCAGCAGCAGCACGACGGCGTGGTGGTGGTGGAGGAGCGTGGCAATCCTGCAGGGCTTCGCCAAGCACCGCGGGAGAGGAGGAGGACTTGGGAGAGGGGGAGGGTTGTGCCAGAACTTCGTGTGAAGCTCCCATGCGCCTCCCCACTATATATAGGGGTGGAGGGGCTGGTTTCTTGCCCTCCAAGTCCATTGGGGCGTTGGCAAAGGTGGGAGGAAAGAAATCCCATCATTTCCTTCCCCACCGATTGTTATCCCCCCTTTTTAGGGATCTTGATCTTATCCCTTCGGGATATGATCTTATTCCTTCTAAGGGGGGATCTTGGTGCGCCTTGACCAGGGGTGTGGGGCCTTGCCCTCACTACCCACGTTCATGTGGGTCCCCCCATGCAGGTGGGCCCCACTCCAGAACCTTCTAGAACCTTCCCGGTACAATACCGAAAAATCCCGAACATTTTCCGGTGGCCAAAATAGGACTTCCCATATATAAATCTTTACCTCCGGACTATTTCGGAACTCCTCGTGACGTTCGGGATCTCATCCGGGACTCCGAACAACATTCGGTAACCACATACAAACTTCCTTTATAACCCTAGCGTCATCGAACCTTAAGTGTGTAGACCCTACGGGTTCGGGAGACATGTAGACATGACCGAGACGTTCTCCGGTCAATAACCAACAGCGGGATCTGGATACCCATGTTAGCTCCCACATGTTCCACGATGATCTCATCGGATGAACCACGATGTCAAGGACTCAATCAATCCCGTATACAATTCCCTTTGTCTAGCGGTATTGTACTTGCCCGAGATTCGATCGTCGGTATACCGATACCTTGTTCAATCTCGTTACCGGCAAGTCTCTTTACTCGTTCCGTAACACATCATCCCGTGATCAACCCCTTGGTCACATTGTGCACATTATGATGATGTCCTAC
Organism: Triticum dicoccoides; assembly: GCF_002162155.2. NCBI lineage: Eukaryota > Viridiplantae > Streptophyta > Magnoliopsida > Poales > Poaceae > Triticum > Triticum dicoccoides. The sequence goes on along the minus strand of NC_041389.1, from coordinate 571,025,603 downwards.
AGAGTGGGCCCAGAGATACCTCTCCATTTACACGGAGTGACAATTCCCAGTCTCGATTCGTGCCAACCCAACAGACACTTTCGGAGATACATGTAGTGCACCTTTATAGCCACCCAGTTACGTTGTGACGTTTGGTACACCCAAAGCATTCCTATGGTATACGGGAGTTGCACAATCTCATGGTCTAAGGAAAAGATACTTGACATTAGAAAAGCTTTAGCATACGAACTACACGATCTCTATGCTAGGCTTAGGATTGGGTCTTGTCCATCACATCATTCTCCTAATGATGTGATCCCGTTATCAATGACATCCAATGTCCATGGTCAGGAAACCGTAACCATCTATTGATCAACGAGCTAGTCAACTAGAGGCTTGCTAGGGACATGGTGTTGTCTATGTATCCACACATGTATCTGAGTTTCCTATCAATACAATTATAGCATGGATAATAAACGATTATCATGAACAAGGAAATATAATAATAACTAATTTATTATTGCCTCTAGGGCATATTTCCAACAGCTTTATTATACTAACGGATCTTACCGAGTTTTCTGTTGAAGTTTTGTGTGGATGAAGTGTCTAAACGAGGAGGTCTCGATATGAGGAAAAGGAAGAGAGGCAAGAGCTCAAGCTTGGGGATACCCGAGGCACCCCAAGTAAATATTCAAGGAGATTCAAGCGTCTAAGCTTGGGGATGCCCCGAAAGGCATCCCCTCTTTCTTCAGCAAGTATCGGTATGTTTTCGAATTCGTTTCGTTCATGTGATATGTGGAAGTCTTGGAGAGTCTTTTGCATTTAGTTTTCATTCTTCTTTTATGCACCATGCTGGTATGAGATAGTACTTGGTTGATTTATAGAATGCTCATTGCACTTCACTTAAATCTTTTGAGTATGGCTTTATAGAATGCTTCATGTGCTTCACTTATATCATTTGAAGTTTGGATTGCCTGTTTCTCTTCACATAGAAAACCGCCATTTGTAGAATGCTCTTTTTCTTAACTTACATTTGTTAGAGCGTGGGCATATCTTTTGTAGAAAGCATTAAACTCTCTTGCTTCACTTATATCAATTTAGAGAGATGACAGGAATTGGTCAATCACATGGTTAGTCATAAAATCCTACATAAACTTGTGGATCACTGAATATGATATGTTTGATTCCTTGCAATAGTTTTGTGATATAGAGGTGACAATATGTGGGAGGTACTAGTAGATGGTTGTGTTTAGTAAGGATGTTGGTGTTAAGGTTTGTGATTCCCGAAGCATGCACGTATGGTCTATAAACTATGTAACCAAATTGGCGCACATTGTATTTTGATTGTTTATCTTTGCGTGAAGGTGGCGCACGATGGTTAAGTCCTACCAACCCCCCCCCCCTAGGAGCATGCGCGTAGTACTTTGTTTCAAGGGCTAATAAATTTTTGCAATAAGTATGTGAGTTCTTTATGACTAATGTTGAGTCCATGGATTATACGCACTTTTACCTTTCCATCATTGCTAGCCTCTTCGGTACCGTGCATTGCCCTTTCTCACCTCGAGAGTTGGTGCAAACTTTGTCGGTGCATCCAAACCCCGTGATATGATATGCTCTATCACACATAAGCCTCCTTATATCTTCCTCAAAACAGCCACCATACCTACCTATCATGGCATTTCCATAGCCATTCCAAGATATATTGCCATGCAACTTCCATCATCATCATATACATGACTTGAGCATTCATTGTCATATTGCTTTGCATGATCGTAAGATAGCTAGCATGATGTTTTCATGGATTGTCTGTTTTTTGATGTCGTTGCTACGCTAGATCGTTGCACATCCCGGTACACCGCCGAAAGCATTCATATAGAGTCATATCTTTGTTCCAGTATCGAGTTGTAATATTGAGTTGTAAGTAAATAAAAGTGTGATGATCATCATTATAGAGCATTGCCCCATGAAAAAAAAAGAAAAAAGGAAAAAAGGAAAGGCCCAAGAAGCCTAAATAAAAAAGGGGACCAAAGAAGCCCACCCAAAAGAAAAAGAAAAAGAAAAAAGGGGCAATGTTACTATCCTTTTTCCACACTTGTGCTTCAAAGTAGCACCATGTTCTTCATATAGAGAGTCTCCTATATTGTCACTTTCATATACTAGTGGGAATTTTCATTATAGAACTTGGCTTGTATATTCCAACGATGGGCTTCCTCAAATGCCCTAGGTCTTCATGAGCAAGCAAGTTGGATGCACACCCACTTAGTTTCAGTTTCAGCTTTCATATACTTATAGCTCTAGTGCATCCGTTGCATGGCAATCCCTACTCCTCGCATTGACATCAATTGATGGGCATCTCCATAGCCCATTGATTAGCCGTGTCGATGTGAGACTTTCTCCCTTTTTGTCTTCTCCACTTAACCTCCACCATCATATTCTATTCCACCCATAGTGCTATATCCATGGCTCACGCTCATGTATTGCGTGAAGGTTGGAAAAGTTTGAGAATACTAAAGTATGAAACAATTGCTTGGCTGACACCGGGATAGGCATGAGGGGTACCTTGTGTTAAGAAAAGGGAGCATACCATACTATATGATTTTGTAGGGATAACGTTCTGAAGCATTGATGTTTTGAAAGACATGATTGTTTGTTGGGATGCCCTAAGTATTATTGTTTTTATGTCAAATGATAGACTATTGCTTTGAATCACTCGTGTCTTAATATTCATGCCATGATTAGACATATGATCAAGATTATGCTAGGTAGCATTCCACATCAAAAAATATCTTTATTTATCATTTACCTACTCGAGGACGAGCAGGAATTAAGCTTGGGGATGCATATACATCTCCGTCGTATCTATAATTTTTTATTCTTCCATGCCAATATTCTACAACTTCCATATACTTTTGGCAACTTTTTATACTTTTTTGGGACTAACATATTGATCCACTGCCCAGTGCCAGTTCCTGTCTGTTGCATGTTTTATGTTTCGCAGAAACCCCATATCAAACGGAGTCCAAACGGGATAAAAACGGGCGGAGAATTATTTTGGAATATTTGTGATTTTTGGGAGGAAGAATCAACGTGATACGATGCCTGAGGTGGCCACGAGATAGGGGCCCACGCCCATTTAAAGTGGATGCGCCCCCACCCTTGTGGGCCACTCGTAAGGCGGTTGATGCCCTTCTTGGGCCGCAAGAAAGCTAATTTTTGGAAAACGATCTGGGCGAAGGTTTCAATCCAATCGGAGTTACGGATCTCCAGATATAAAGGAAACGGTGCCGGGGCAGAATTCCAGAACGCAAAAACAGAGAGATAGATCCAATCTCGGAGGGGCTCTCGCCCCTCCCAAGCAATGGGAGCCAAGGACCAGAGGGGAAACCCTTCTCCCATCTAGGGAGAAGGTCAAGGAAGAAGAATAAGAAGGGGGCTCTCTCCCCCTTGCTTCCGGTGGTGGCGGAGCGCTGCCGGGGGCCATCATCATCACTACGATCTTCACCAACACCTCCGCCATCTTCACCAACATCTCCATCACCTTCCCCCTCTATCTATAGCGGTCCACTCTCCCGCAACCCGTTGTACCCTCTACTTGAACATGATGCTTTATGCTTCATATTATTTTCCAATGATGTGTTGCCATCCTATGATGTCTGAGTAGATTTTCGTTGTCCTATTGGTGGTTGATGAATTGCTATGATTGATTTAATTTGCTTGTGGTTATGTTGTCCTTTGGTGCCCATCATATGAGCGCGCGCGTGGATCACACCATAGGGTTATTTGTATGTTGATAGGACTATGTATTGGAGGGCTAGAATGACAGAAGCTTCAACCTAGCATAGAAATTGATGCATACGGGATTGAAGGGGGACCAATATATCTTAATGCTATGGTTGGGTTTTACCTTAATGAACGTTAGTAGTTGCGGATGCTTTCTAATAGTTTCAATCATAAGTGCATAGAATTCCAAGTCAGGGATGACATGCTAGCAGTGGCCTCTCCCACATAAAACTTGCTATCGGTCTAGTAAAGTAGTCAATTGCTTAGGGACAATTCCACAACTCCTACCACCACTTTTCCACACTCGCTATATTTACTTTATTGCATCTTTATCTAAACAGCCCCTATTTTCTATTTATGCGTTCTTTACTTTCTTGCAAACCTATCCAACAACACCTACACAGTACTTCTAGTTTCATACTTGTTCTAGGTAAAGCGAACGTCAAGCGTGCGTAGAGTCGTATCAGTGGCAGATAGGACTTGAGAGAGTATTTGTTCTACCTTTAGCTCCTCCTTGGGTTCGACACTTTTACTTATCGAAAGAGACTATAACTATCCCGTATACTTGCGGGTCATCATTAACTGTCTGATCTTCTATTAGGAGTATGTTATATTGTGCAATGTGGTGCTCAGTTAACGTTTGGTCATTTGTTGTGGTGTTTAGTTAACTGCATGTGCATGGTTCGTTGTCGAATAGCACATTATTGTGCAATTGTAGGAACCATTCTAATATTTAGATTTTTAACAATTTGGTCTTGCACATGTAGGTCCTGCTGCCAGACATTTTGACGCACTGTTCGACCCTTTTTGCATATGGGGAAATGAGTTGTCCATGAATATCAATCAAGTCAAGAAACTCAGAAAGATTGTTAGGATAAAAAAATTAGCGGCAAAAAACAACAAAATCTTTATCTGCATAATGAAGAAGACATCAGTTCACTACAAGATGGTACTAACTATTATACCTTGACTTTTTTTGCCCCATTTCCAATATAGAGAAGATATTTATGCACATCCTTGTTTCTAGGCCTTTCCAAAGCAGTTCACTAATGATTACCTCTCAAACCACCTCTATGGTCAGGAGGCGAGGAATGTTCATACAACACCCACGGTTCAATATTGAAGTGTTCCTGAAGAGGACCAAGGATGGACGGTCAATCATCCATAGGCACTGGCCTAAAGTTGCAAAGACCTTCAACATGAATGAAGGCTCGATATTCATCTTCCCTTCAGCAGTTTTCCAGATGAGATGCATATGTCTATGTACCGTCTATGATGCTAATTTCAAAAGGTTCTACATGTCGCATGTGAAACTTGGTGCTGGTGCAGTTGTGTAATGGGGTAGCTGAGTGCTGAAACTATATCATGTTGTACTCTGATGTATTTCAATTATGAAATCATGCTTCCTTAATATGGTAATGAAATATATTATGTGCTTAATATGAATGTCATTAGATTAATAAATGTATTATTAATAATAGGGCAATTAGCCTGGTAATTGGGATTTCTATTGCAAACGGTTATTGAGAAAATACTGTGGGCGATGACCTCCGGCAACGCACACAGTTTCTAGGAATAATCCGTGTTGGATCAATGAACAATCACACACAACATCCTCTTGAAAACTATTTGTGTCAGGCCACCTTGCGCAAATGTTTACCTCAAAAAAACTGTGTGTGGTGGACAGCCTTTGCCACACAGTTTCTTCTACGCACCGTGTGTGATGCATTCATTAATGCAACAGTAAAATTGTTAATATCGTGTGCAATGGCAACACTATCACAAACGATTTAACGGGGAAAAATGTGTGTGATGTACCTATGAACGGAAACGTTTTCTTTGGAGCGACAGTGTGGGATGTACATACAAATGGAAACATTTACTGGGGACTGATTGTGTGGGATGTACTTGCGACCGGAAACAATTTCGCTTGTATAATTGTATTTTTAGCTCTACAGTACGTATTACCATATTTGAGCGTTCGTCTATCACACACGACCTCATTTTGCCGGGCGTGTGTGCCAGGAGGGCATATCCTCGACGGTTTCCGGGTCGTGTGGGAAGGACCCCCCTATCGCCCACACTAACTTGGCGATGGTTCCAAATGTCGTCGCGGAAAGGGGTTAAAACCGTTTGTGAGGCTTGTCGCCCCTCCTGACCGCCCTGCACTCTGCGCCATCGCCGAGTAACTATGGTGGCAGAGACGACTGGCACATGGACTCAGGTGCTACTGCACACATGACAGCTCATCTCGGTAACCTAACCTCCTCCACTCCCGTTCACACACCCACTCGTATCACCGTTGGCAACGGCTCCTCTTTACCTATCACTCATATCGATAGCAGTTTTCCTTCTAATTGTACACCTATCATTATGTCTAATGTACTTGTCTCACCCGACCTAGTCACCAACTTAGTTTTCGTTCGTCGTCCTACTCGTGAGAACCCACTTACTGTTGAATTTGAGGGTGTTGGTTTTTCTGTGAAGGACGCCCGTACCAGGATGGTCCTCCACCGATGTGAAAGCCTTGATGAGCTTTACCCCGTGCATGTCGGCGCCTCCACCTCCACACCTGTCGCTCTCGCCGCTGGCGTCGACCTTTGGCATGCTCGCTTGGGTCATCCCAACCCTACCATTTTGCGTCAGATTCATAGGAGTTTTTCTTTCTCTTTTAATAAGCTCGACGAGCATACTTGTGAGGCTTGTCATTTGGGAAAGCATGTTCATATCCCTTTAGTGCGTCTACCTCCATTTCCACTTTTCTGTTTCAACTACTTCATAGTGATGTTTGGACGTCTCCTGTTGCAAGTAACACGGGCTATCTATATTATTTGGTGATTTTAGATGATTATTCTCACTATGTGTGGACTTTTCTCTTTGTCGCAGATCCGATGCTGTAGCCACACTCACCTCCTTTTACTCCTATGTCACCACACAGTTCGGTCGCCCCATACTTGCACTCCAGACTAATAACAGAAAAGAGTTTGACAACGTCGCTCTCCGCACACTTCTCGCCTCTCACGGCACGACCTTTCGTCTGACCTGTCCTTACACCTCACAGCAAAACGGCCGCGTCGAGCGCATCCTCCGCACTCTTAATTACTGCGTTCGCATGTTACTCTTTCACTCTAACGTGCCCGCTCGGTTTTGGCCCGATGCTCTCGCCACCGCCATCCTTCTAGCTAACATTCGTCTGTATCGTCCCCGGTGGAACTACGCCCCTCACCACCTCCTCTTCGGTACACCGCTGTCCTATGACGGACTTCGCATTTTTGAGTGTCTCTGTTATCCTAGCACCGCGTCCACTACGCCACACAAACTCGCACCAAGTTCCGTTCCATGCGTCTTCCTTGGCTATCCCTCCAACACCAAAGGTTACCAGTGCTATGATCCTGTAACTCATCGTGTGTGCACCTCGAGGCACGTGTATTTTGTTGAGACGGTGTTCCCTTTTTTTTCAGGTTTCTCTGTCTGCGGCTCCTTTGGCGCCGAACCCCGTGCCCCCTGCTTGGAGCGATGCACGGCGGTCCTTGGTGTTCCCCCCTCCCGGTGCCTTCTACCGCCGCCCGGGTTCTCGACTCCCTCCCCTGAGGTCGAGTCTGACCGGACCCCTGAGTCCCCGGCTCCCTCTACCTCGGTTGGCACTGCCACCTCGATGACGGGCTCGACTTCCACCTTGCCCATCGCCACTCCTGCTGCCAGTTCGGACACCGCCACCGACTCGCCTGCTGCCGCAGCCCCTGCCGTCGCCACTCCTGCTGCCAGCTCGGACACCGCCACCGACTCGCCTGCTGTCGCAGCCCCTGCCGTCGCCGTGGGCCCCTCCACTGCGGCCCCCGCCGCCGCCACCGCGGGCCCCACCGCCGCCGCTACCCCACCTCTCTGCGTGATGACCCGTGATCGTATGTGTGTGCCGCCTTGACAAGCTACTCCTCCGACGAGTATGTGTGCACCGCCTTAACGACGATGCCGTCACCCATCCCCGCCTCTGCTCGCGCTGCCCTTAGAGATCCCCACTGGCTTGCCGCGATGTAGGAGGAGTTCGACGCCCTGCAGCGCAACAGCACGTGGCATCTTGTTCCCTGACCCCCTCGTGCCAACGTCATTTCTGGCAAGTGGATGTTCCGCCACAGGACCCGCCCGGATGGTTCTCTCGAATGCTACAAGGCTCGGTGGGTGGTTCATGGGTTTCAGTAGCGTGCGGGCGTGGACTTCACTGACACCTTCGCTCCGGTTGTCAAAACGGGCACGATCCGCGTCGTGCTCCAGTTGGCGGTCTCTCGAGCCTGGCTTGTGCACCAGTTGGATGTCTCCAACGCCTTCTTGCACGGCCATCTTGCCAAGAAGGTGTTAGGTGAGCAACCCACCAGTTTCATCGACGTCGAGCATCCAGACTTCGTGTGCTTGCTCTCCCGTTATCTTTATGGGTTGAAGCAGGCGCCTTGGGCCTGGTAGTAGCATATCGCAGCCTTCCTGCAGTCTCTTGGCTTTCGGTCCACTCGCTCTGATGCCTCACTCTTTGTGTATCATCAGGGAGCTAACACTGCACATCTGTTGCTCTACATCGACGACATCATCCTCACGGCGTCCGCTCCCGATCTCCTTCAGCGTCTAACTGCTCATCTTTGTGATGAGTTCGCCCTCAAGGACTTGGGGCCTCTGCACTACATCCTCGGCATCGAGGTGGTCCGTTGGGCTGACGGGTTCTTTCTGCATCAGCAGAAGTACGCTCATGAGCTTCTGGAGCGTGCCAGTATACTTAACTGCAAGTCAGTGCCCACCCCTGTTGACATGAAGGCGAATGTCTCTGCTCTGGAGGGGTCCCTCGCGTCTGATGCAGCGTTCTATCGCTCCATTGTTGGTGCTTTACAGTACCTGACGCTGACTCGACCCGACCAGCAGTACGCTGTCTAGCAGGTGTGTCTCCACATGCACGCTCCGCGTGACTCTCATTGGACCTTGGTGAAGCGTATTCTCCATTGCATACGCGGCACCATGTCCTTGGGACTCACCCTGACGCCCTCCGCCTCCACCGACCTCATCGCCTACTCGGATGCCGACTGGGCTGGCTGCCCTAACACTCGATGCTCCACGTCCGGCTATTGCGTCTACCTTGGGCCCTCGTTGATCTCTTGGTCATCGAAGCGGTAGCCCACAGTCTCGCACTCCAGCGCCGAGGCAGAGTATCGGGCCATGGCTAACACCGTGGCCGAGTGCTCTTGGATCCGTCAGCTACTCCAGGAGTTGCTTTGTGACGTTCACAAGTCCACTCTTGTCTCATGCGATAACGTCAGCGCGGTCTACCTCTCCGCCAACCCGGTGCACCATCGACGTACGAAGCATATTGAGCTCGATATACACTTCGTGCGTGAGCAGGTTGCCCTTGGTCATGTTCGGGTTCTCCACGTTCCGACGTCGCAACAGTTTGCTGACGTGATGACTAAGGGATTGCCTACTCCCATCTTCGAGGAGTTTCGGTCCAGTCTCTGTGTCTCCGGCGACGCTTCGACTGCGGGGGTTGTTGAGTATATATTTGTGTTGCATGTATTATGTGTTGTGACCCACCTCATAGTCATGTATAGTTGAGATTGAGGCCTACCCTATACTTATATATACGTGCACCAGCACCCCATCAATACAATGTGTATTGCAAAACTATTCGTCTACAATGGAGAGGAGATGGGCGAATAAGTAATTTTACTGGAGCCAGGATGTACCAGTGTTGGATTCAACCTTCGTCCATTTTGTCAAGATCAGTGCGGTCTCCGTCTGTATAAACTAGTAATTACAGCCCCAACTCTATACGCTAGTAATACAAGTGTGGATCCCTTTGCATGCAACGGTTTTTGTCAGGGGAAAGGACACTATATATTACCCCTCTCTCTCCCCATGCAAGACTTCTATTTAATTTCTTTGGGAAATTTGGATGATAAATATGCTTTGAATCTAAACTCCGTTTTTGAAAAAAAATGAATCCAGGGCGACAAGACCTTTGAAACAAGACCGATCTTGGATTGTTTTGAACAATTTGAATTTTATAGTTTTCATATTTCAGTTCTAGTTGTAGTTCACAATCATCAGTTTCACACATTGAGTAAACAACTTGACAAACAGATTGAAATATGTTTCATGTATTTCATCAATACCAGTTTCATATATTTTAAATAATCATTTGAATGTATTTGAAATAACCCATTTAACATATCGCCACACACACAAAAACAATTTCAGAAAAATGATTTCACTCATTTAAATAATATCAGTTAAGAAAACAAATTTCACTCGTTTAAAAAATAAATTTCACTAATTTCAAAAAACACATTGCACTCATTTACAAAAGATATATTTCACTCATTTCAGAAAACACATTATACTCACTCAATTGAAATACTATACTAGATTTCACTCGTTTAAAAAAATGATTTCACTCATTAAAAAATATAGATCTCAAAACTAATTTCACTCATTTTAGAAAACACATTACTCTCAGTTACATAATTAGATTTCACTCAATTTAGAGAAACACATTACACTAACTCAGTTGTAATACTATGTTTCACTCGTTTCAAAAACTGATTTCACGATAGATTTCACTCATTTCACTAGTTTCACAAAAACAAATTACACTCATTTACAAAAGATATATTTCACTCATTTCAAATAATATAATTCCACTCGTTCCAAAATCAATATTTCACTAGTTCAAAAAACACATTTCACTAATGTGGAAAACTGTTTCACTCTTTAAAAAAATCTCTAATACTAATTTCACTTCGTATTTATGAAATATCTTGAAACGTATTTCACTCATCACAAAAATCAATTTCAAACATTGAAATAGACAGATTCATAGAACAATGGATATACTTCATTTTTTCAAGTATATTATTTCTCACATTTCACTAATTTCAGAAAACACATTACACTCACTCAATTAAAATACTATATTTCACTTGTTTCAAAAAACAATTACACTAATTACAAAAGATAGATTTCACTCATTTCACTAGTTTCAGAAAAACACATTACAGTCACTATATTGAAATAAAATTTCACTTGTTTCAAAGACAGATTTCACTTATTTTTAAAACTGATTGGAAATAATCAGTTTCATATTTTTTAAATAACTAGTTTCACATTTTTAAATAACAAATTTCACATATTTTGCACTGAAATATGTTTCATGTACATGAAAAATAAAAAAATCCCATTTCAAAAAAAATGGTTTCACTCAATTCAAAGAACTTATTTCACTTATTTCGGAAAACTGATTTCACTCATTTGAAACGTTGAAATTTAATCATGTTTAAGTGTATTCAAGATTGGTATTGTTCTAAAGGTCTTGGCGCTAGGAGTTCAAATATATAAAATATATCTAAAATGGGATTATATTTTTAAAGATATGAACGAATGAAATTGCTAAAGAGAAAGTAAAAGGCGGGATTTAATCTCGCATGCGGATGCACCTTTACGTGAACCAGAAAAGAGAATGGACCATGCATGCATCAAGTACTACTTTATCACTTACATGGACTTGCCATCTGATGTCACACAATGTTGAATATGCCATGCTATTTGAGCATACACTAATATACGTTAGATGTGGGCCAGCAAAGCGCACGAATCACAAAGTGGACGAACGACAGATGGTTATACCTCCAGCCACGGGTAAAAAAGAGTTTGCGGGAGCACACGACAGTGGGCTTCTAGATGGGTCGAAGCTGGGTACGTGGAAAGAATTGTGCGCGGGAGCTATTTTTTGCATTAAGCGAGGCTAGAGGGGAACTCTCACCGGAGCAGGTACAATGTCGGGCCGGCCCATCAGCTTTCACAGAAAAGAGAAATAATAAGAGAAGAGAAAGGCGGTGAAGTTTAGTATTTAGTATATAACAGACCAATAGTAGAGCGGTATTGCTTAGAAAAGGGATTCAATATACTCCCTCTGTTACTAAACATATGTCTTTTTAGAGATTCCAATGCGGACTACATTCAGAGAATATGAGTGAATCTATATTCTAAAATATGTCTATATACATCTGTATGTTGTCCTTATTGAAATCTCTAAAAAAGACTTATATTTAGGAACGGAGGAAGTATAATCGATCGAAGTAATGGGTCTTCCTTTGTGGTAATAAATTGCCTACTTAACTCAGTGGTTAGAGTATTGCTTTCATATGGCGGGAGTCATTGGTTCAAATCCAATAGTAGGTAAGTAGATAGAAAAATTAGTATTGTGTATGCCAAATTGAATGATGTGTTCATTAAAAAAAAGGGTTAAAAGCCGAGAAGATTTATACCATGAACCTTTGATTCTAAAATTTAAAAGGTAAGTAGGTAGAAAAATTAGTACAGTGTATGTCAAATTGAATGATGTGTTCATTCAAAAAAAGGGGTAAAAGCCGAGAAGTTTTATATTCTGAACCTTCAATTCTAAAATTTAAAAGGGAGAGCACCAGGAGTTGATCCCGCAATCATGTGATAGTAGACAACGCTGACAGCCACTGGGTTAACTTTCCATTTCGTGATAACCAACAGGGGCGCGTCCTACTTAGAGGGAAACAGATATGCTTTTCACTGGTTTTGTCATTCTTTTTATTTTGTATTTTAATTTCATTTTTCATTTTCCATATGTTTGTTTTGGTTTTAAATCTACATTTTCGAATGTGTCAAAAACATTTCTTAATAAGTGATCAACATTTTTCGTATACACGTCCAACATTGTACGAACGCTTATTCAACATTTTTCAAGTACTTGTTCAACATTTTAATATTTATTCAACATTTTTAAATACTTGTTCAACTTTTTTCATATTTTTCAACACTTTCAAATACTTGTTCAATATTTTTTAAATTCTTATTCAAAATTTCAGATAGTTGTTCAACTTTTTTCATATACTCGTTCAACATTTTTCAGTCAATATTTTTCAAATAATTATTGAATATTTTTAATACTTATTCAATATTTTCAAATACTTGTTCAACATTTTACAAATTCTTATTCAACATTTTTTTAATATTTATTCAACATTTTTTTAAATGTGGTTTTAAATAGTGTTATTTGTAATATATGCATAGTACATATTTAAATGTATAAAGAAAAACACAAAAGTAAAGCAAAAAATGAGAACAAAAATCACAAAAAAAATAGGTTGTGACTCTCGCGCGGCTAGGCCGGCCCGTCTGGGGCTCCCCCCGACGCGAGCGACCCCTTGGTCTCGCTTAAAGCGAGACACAGGTGCGCCCAGAATTGAGAGGGAGAGAGAGTCGGGAGCTCCTATACGGCGCTGCAGGCGCCCGTTGGCGCTCCTGGCGCCTGCAGCGCCCCGCGCTGGGCCGGCCCATGGAAAGTGCAAATCAGTGAACGCGAAAAGCTCGCAAAACAAAAAGGAAAAAAATATCCTCTCCTCACAGGATTCGAACTCACTACCACGTGATGACACACAGGTGCAACCAGCCACTTGAGCTACTTGCTGTTCCTGACTAGTAACAGAGGCAGCAGCTTAATAACAAGGCTGCAGTGCTATTTTATTGAACATAATCATTCATCTATGGTACCAATTACTTTTTTTGAATTATTTGAAAAAAAGATCGTGATTTTGAAAAAAGATCTTCGTTTTGGAAGAAAAAGTTCACAAACCTGAAAAAGGTTCATTGACTTTCAAACATAAGTTCATCGATTTTACAAAAAAAATTATCAAATTTGGCAAATGTTCACAGATTTTAAAAGAAAAAAATCAAATTTGGAAAATGTTCATCGAATTTGATAAAGGTTCATCAATTTTGAAAAACATTCATCGAATTTTAAAAAAATAATTGATTTTAAAAAAAGTTCATTGAATTTCAGAAAAGTTCATAATTTTGAAAAAAAAAGTTAATTGATTTTCGAAAAAAGTTCATCAAATTCCAAAACAAAATCATAAAAAGTGAATATAGTTCACCAGATTTCAAAAAAAGTTCATCAAATTCCAAAACAGTTCATAAAGACTGAATATAGTTCACCGGATTTGAAAAAAAGTTCATCAAATTCCAAAAAAGTTCATAAAACCTGAAAATGGTTCACCGGATTTGAAAAAAAGTTCATCAAATTCCAAAAAAGTTCATAAAACCTGAAAATAGTTCACCGGATTTGAAAAAAAGTTCATGAAATTTGAAAAAAAATCATCGATTCTGAAAAAAATTCACAAATCTAAAAAAGAGTTCATCAATTTTATTTTTTGCGAAAATTGAGAAAAGTTCACTCATTTGCAAAAGAAACAGAAAAAAAGATAAGAAAAAAAAACGGTCGCGTTCTGGAAAAAGAATAGAAAGAGAAAAATGTGCATCTGGTCACATGTGGCTTGTTGTTCCGAGTGGTTGGTGCGTTGCTACCGTCTATTGTAGGGTGCAGGTTCAAATCCTCCCCAGCTCATCCTTTTTTCACGTTTGACAGAAAAAGAGAAGGGAAGGGAAGGAACTGGGCCGACCCAAAATCGCGACAGGGGGTGCGCGCTGCACTGCAGGAAGATCCATCTAGGATATCATCAAGACCTCCTCTTAGAGATGAACCTTACCTTGTATCTTTCCCTTTGTTGTTCATGTACCTTGTGATCTTGTGTGTTTGATTGTCTAGTGGATGTGTGATTTGGACTTGTTCTTGAGTGTTTCCCCTTGTGATTTCTCCCCGTTCTTCCCCGTGTTCATCGTGTTCTTCGAGGGATCCCACTCCAATCGTGAAAGATCGGCCTACACCGGGTTTGCCCCGTATCATATGGTATCATGAGCCACATTGATCACGTTTTTGGAGTCCCTCCCACCGTTTTCTAGCCTTCTTTTACTTGATTTCGTCCTAAATTTCAAAAATCCCCACCAAAAATAGCCCCAATTTTTTTTGTGATTTGTTGGTTTGATGATGTTTTGTTGATTTTGATCCGTGGATTTGCTTGGTTTCAAGTAGATCTAGCTTTCCCCCAAGTTTCCCCACCTTCCATCCACGAAATCCATCAAATTTTGCCTCCGAAATCATCAATTTCCGCCCCCAATTCGAAAATTTCCGCCCCAAACGAGATCTAGAATCGTCGGGCCGGACATCCGGGCCTTGGAGCACCAAATCTGCACGGTTCTGGACATACACCCCCGGAAATCCGGCCCCTACCCCCGGATATCCGGTCCCTGGCATTTCAGCCTTCTGTGTTTCACCGTTTTGACCATAACTAATTCATACGGAGTCCGGTTTTGACGTTCTTTAGCTCGTTTTGAAGCTATTGACATCCCCCATCCCACAAAAATACCACCATCACCATTTGACTCCATCAAATTTTTGGAAATTCGGCAAGTTTGCCTAGGCCCTCCACCATATCATCCGCATTACCACCACCGACTTCCGCAACCTAACCCATATTGCACCCCATTGCATTTGTGGTTGTTTGAGTAGTGACTTGAGTCTCCTAAGGTGTTTCGGCTACTTAGGGACGGTTGTTTCTTCATCAACCACGACCACCACTTCCGCATTGCCTAGTGCAAAACCACCACCGCTTTCCGCTACCACCATTTGACATTTGTCATTTGAGATTTTGAGTTCGCGGTTTTTCCGTTTCCTAAGGTGTTTCGGCTACTTAGGGACGAGTCTCCATCATCTTGGTATCTACATCAAGAACACCGCCACTCATCATGGCAAAGAACGGTAACCTCGACGACACCATTGTATATTCCCTTGCAATTGCATTGTTAACCCCTAGCCCATTTTGCGTCACTTGCCTATCGAGACTAGCCATTTGAATATTGTCGGGCCACGTTACTTGTGCACATTAGTGATCTACACCATCCATTGCATACATACCATATCATATTGATATCATATCTTGTGTCACAAGTTTGTTCCCGCATATGCACAATTGCTATCTTGGTTTGTGCATTTCGCATTGTGGCCATATCAAAAAAAAGAGAATAAGCTTTTAAGCAAAAGAAAGAGAGCAAAGAGCTTGTAAGCAATAGCCATAGCATCAAAATATATCATATGGTATCATACTTGATCATCTTGGATCATTGTGCGAGAAACTCCGGGAACCATACATACATAGCATACTTGGGATAGAAAGTTTATCCATTTCGCATCTTATAGGTTGTGCACAAGTGTTGTATCCGCCTATTGAGCAATCGTGCTAGCGTCTCTCTTGAGTTGTGCAACACGAGCGTTTTTCGTGGATTTCACATTTTGTGCTCATTCCTTGGTTGCACGACCCCATTTATCTATCCGTGTGTGTGTGTTTCCGTGTGCCACATATTGCTATTGGTCTACTTGTTTCGCTTGCGAATTTATGAATCTCTTTCAACATTATTGACTCTTGCTAACATTTTGCATCAAATTTTTGTGCCACTATCCTCACCAGCTCTACCATAAGCTTTACTTGATAGGTGTGAGTGAACAAGTCCGGTACCAATTCCACTATTCTTTCATTTCACATTGAGTGAAACGGGATACATCCTCAACTTTGGGAAAAGGTAACTTGGTATTGTTTATCTCATTTCCTAATCACCGCTACTTGAGTCTTGTGATGGATAGGCAAGGCATTTCACCTCGGTCTACAACAACAACGACGAGTTCGATGCCACGAACAACAACTCCGACGCCAAGATGCAAGCTCAAATGGAGGAGATCAAAGCCCTCATCAAGTCCTACAAGCAATCTTCCTCATCTTCGATAAGACGCTCAAGAGCACATCCTTCCGAGCTACCATCTCCGGCAAGATCACATCGGCATCGACACCATCACCAACAAGAACGTGAAGGTCAACAGCTCAACACCAACAACCGCTCAACGACTTCACCATCTCCCTTGGCATCTTCGCCAAGCAACTTCAAGGCATCTTCGCCTACGGACATACGGCATCTTCGCCAACAAGAACCTCAAGACTACGCTCAAGAGAAGCTCCCCAAGCTCAAGTCCGCGACTTCCACGAGCTACTACGACCTCGACATCAACCACGCGATTCCTTTCTATGGGACTCAAGAACCCGAGGAGTATCTCGAGTGGGAGTGTTTAATGGACGACTACCTCAAACTACATCAAGTTCCTCCCGAAGATCAAGTGAAGTGCGCCACAAGAAACTTCCACGAGTACGCATCAGCATGGTGGCGTCACACACCTTCGGAGTACTATGACATGATTTGGCCCAAGACGAAGAGAGCTTTGCGGCGAGAGTTTGTGCCTCCAACCTACACGGAACAACTTCGACGCCAATTGGAGAACACCATCCAAGGATCCAAGTCCATCGATGCGTACTTCAAGGAGATGAAGATTGCCTTGCGACGAGCCGGCGTGGACGACCCCATTTCGATGAAGTTCCACTTCATGATGGGATTGCATAACGACATCTCCAAGACTATCTTCCTCGAGAACTACAAGTCCATCGACGACTACTACATTGGTGCTCTCAAGGCGGAACAAGAACTCATGAAGGCCAAGGCTTCTCCACCTCAAGCAAACTTCGCGACGACCAAGCTCCATGAGAATGAGCATGAGGATAGTACCACCAAGATGTCCAAGCCCGACGAGCTCCAAGACGATGCTCCCAAGTTCGACTTCACCGCCATCCCTCTTTGTGGCATTGATGGTGCCGAGTCCACTTTGACTCTTTTTCAAGACGGTGCGGCGACGAGTACGACTACGGAGACCCTCAAGGATCAAGCTTTGGAGGCGAGCGACAAGGTGGCGAGCGAGGATGATGCTTCCATCTTAGGAGGCGAGAGTGATGATGTGCCATCTTCGGCCTTCATCCATGGCGACGATGACGAGATGATCGAGCATGGGATTTTCCCTTCGGTCATGGAGGAGAGTGATGATGTGCCATCTTCGGCCTTCATCCATGGCGACAACGATGAGATGGTTGATCATGGGATTTTCCCTTCGACCACGGCGACGTATGATGACTTGAGTGACTTTTGCCACCATATTGAGAGTGAGAGTGACTTCACCACTAGCCCCATATATGATGAGTTGCCCCACTTTCCATGTGAGGAGAGCCACAACCCCCACCACTTGTGTGAGATGAGTGACTCCACCATATGTGACTTTGAGTGCACCTACTTTGAGGGAGTGAGTGACCCACCACATAGAGAGAGTGAGATAGTTGATAGGTCTCGTGAGGCCATTTGCATTTCTAACAACTTGACCTCTACCTCTATTGTGTCTTCTCATTTGGTGCTAGGTCCCATTTATGATGACGCGCCGATCCTCGACGATTTCGTCCTCCCTTTGGACAAGACGATGGCCATGGTGGAATATGATGCACCCCCCATATGGTTCCATCAAGATGAAGATGACCACCATTTGGTCTTTCCCACCTCACCTACACCACTTGAGTGGAATGAAAAAGGTAACATAGGTGAAGGTGATACTCTAGTCCCACTAGTGGACATTCTTGACATTGATTGCTTGCATGATGTTGATCCACCTAGTACCATGCTTCATGCTAGTATGATTTCCCCATGTGATGATTTGGCCATTTATGATGAATATGATGATTCTCATGTGGAGTCTATTAATAGTGATGCCATGTTACATAGGATTTCTTGTGACAATTCTTTAGGTCACATCATGTTTGATAATCCGCTTGACTTGTCATATGCTATGCATGAGATCAACCATATGTCTTATTTGCAATCTCTTCATAGTGACTATGCATATGCCATTAAAATAAACCCAATTTGCACTTATGGCATAGATGACAAGCCCATGGTTATTGTGCGCACCCCCTGTCGCGATTTTGGGCCGGCCCAGTTCCTTCCCTTCCCTTCTCTTTTTCTGTCAAACGTGAAAAAAAGATGAGCTGGGGAGGATTCAAACCTGCACCCTACAATAGACGGTAGCAACGCATCAACCACTCGGAACAACAAGCCACATGTGACCAGATGCACATTTTTCTCCTTCTATTCTTTTTCCAGAACGCGACCGTTTTTTTTCTTATCTTTTTTTCTGTTTCTTTTGCAAATGCGTGAACTTTTCTCAATTTTCGCAAAAAATAAAATTGATGAACTCTTTTTTAGATTTGTGAATTTTTTTCAGAATCGATGATTTTTTTTCAAATTTGATGAACTTTTTTTCAAATCCGCTGAACTATTTTCAGTTTTTATGAACTTTTTTGAAATTTGATGAACTTTTTTTCAAATCCGGTGAACCATTTTCAGGTTTTATGAACTTTTTGGAATTTGATGAACTTTTTTTGAAATCCGGTGAACTATATTCAGTTTTTATGAACTGTTTTGGAATTTGATGAACTTTTTTTGAAATCTGGTGAACTATATTCACTTTTTATGAACTTTTTTGGAATTTGATGAACTTTTTTCGAAAATCAATTAACTTTTTTTTCAAAATTATGAACTTTTCTGAAATTCAATGAACTTTTTTTAAAATCAATTATTTTTTTAAAATTCGATGAATGTTTTTCAAAATTGTTGAACCTTTATCAAATTCGATGAACATTTTCCAAATTTGATTTTTTTTCTTTTAAAATCTGTGAACATTTGTCAAATTTGATAAATTTTTTTTGTAAAATCGATGAACTTATTTTTGAAAGTCAATGAACCTTTTTCAGGTTTGTGAACTTTTTCTTCCAAAATGAAGATCTTTTTTCAAAATCATGATCTTTTTTTCAAATAATTCAAAAAAAGTAATTGGTACCATAGATGAATGATTATGTTCAATAAAATAGCACTGCAGCCTTGTTATTAAGCTGCTGCCTCTGTTACTAGTTAGGAATAGCAAGTAGCTCAAGTGGCTGGTTGCACCTGTGTGTCATCACGTGGTAGTGAGTTTGAATCCTGTGAGGAGAGCATATTTTTTTCCTTTTTGTTTTGCGAGCTTTTCGCGTTCACTGATTTGCACTTTCCATGGGCCGGCCCAGCGCGGGGCGCTGCAGGCGCCAGGAGCGCCAACGGGCGCCTGCAGCGCCGTATAGGAGCTCCCGAGTAGGCGCTCCCGCGCCAAATAGGGTTTGCCGACAGAGTCTGCGTAAGTCAAAGCGGTGGGCCGAAAACTACCTATCAATGTGAGCCTGAAAAAATCGATTGAACGAAGTGAAAAACCAAATACATGTGGCAACTGAGAATGACCCTCACGGTTAGTGGCGTAGCCAGGCCCCACGCAAGGGGGGCCATGGCCTGGGGCTTATGACTGTAGCAGTGTAGCTATTGTATCACAGGCTGTTAGCCCGGGGCGTGGCTCAGTCCTGCCTAGCCACTGCTCACCTTCGCCTTGCGTTAAATGTTGAATAAGCGTCCGTACAATGTTGCCCAGATGACATCCACCTCACCTTTGCCTTGCGTTTCAATTGGGATTCTTTTTTCATATTTATAATATAATAGAGTGGGTTTAAACTAACACATACTATTGACATGAAACAACAAATAACTATAGAGATCATTCTCAAAATTCAATTCAACTTTGCAAATGCACACTGACGTGGGAGGCGAGTGACAACCTAAACGTAGTCATCAATAAGCTCCGCCTCCAGCCCACATACCATTCATTGCTAGAAGAGATAATTGCCGTTCTTCTTCTCCCCCTCCTTCCCTACATCTTCTACTCCTAGCCTATTCGTCAACCTATTTCGTTGGCACCAACCAGCACCGCGTCAAGATTAGTGCGTTTATCAGCGACGCCTCATCTTCTTCTTCTTTCCGATTTACATTTCTTTGGGTACAAAAGCTACACTTGGCAAGCGACCGTTTTTCATTTTTTTTATCCAAGTATGGTTGGCCGTCCTACCTCATCAAATTTAGTTCTCGTTCCTACTTATTTTCTAAAATGCTCATTTTTTTGGAACACTCATTTCTGCTCCAACATCATGGATCACTAGGTTGCTTTAGCTTCTTTCCTTATTCTTGGAAATACTATATCATGAACCATCCGGCCAATGTTGTGTCGTGTTATCCTCACCCTTGAATGTTTCGGCAACCGTCAGCGTGTGGACATCCTGCAGAGCATGGTCGTCATCCATCTTGGTAAACGCAAGGTCATCCATGTTGCGAGCAAATGGTGTCTGTTGACCTTGTGGGAAAGAAGCGCTCAGCCATGTCGCTGAGATCTTGTTGATCATTCTTGCCCAGGAGCGCTTTCAAAATGATTCAAGATGATTAACTAATTGCTTAGTTAATTAATTACACAAATAATTAATAGTCTAACTTATTCTATGCATGACTAATTAACTGCCAACCAAATCAATTAATTATCTGCGTGGTTGAAAAAAAATCCTACTTGTAATTATCCGTAGGCATAATTAACCGTCTATCTAATTAATTAATTGCATTAATGACTTGTTTCTAAATTGATTCGATGCAAAAAATCCTATTTAAATGGTCTAATTAATTGCATATGTAATTAGCGTCTAGCTAATCAATTCTATTGATGGTTTAATTTCCGAATTGATTCAACGCTTGATTTTCAAAATATTTTCGTATGAATGGCTGTTACGAATGACGACGGCGACTACCAAGTATTATATGACACATTTCCTTAATGGAATCATTGACACTTGAATGGGCATACTTGATTTGAGAAATGTAGCATATCTGACTCTCTTCATGACTGACAAGAAATATAATATGACAGCGACGACGAATGCGTGTACGTGTACGCCATGATCTACA
This sequence comes from Triticum dicoccoides, assembly GCF_002162155.2. NCBI lineage: Eukaryota > Viridiplantae > Streptophyta > Magnoliopsida > Poales > Poaceae > Triticum > Triticum dicoccoides. The sequence continues at coordinate 571,004,222 of NC_041389.1, read as the reverse complement.
CCCTGGCATTCATGAGCATCACGGCAGCGTTAGGCCCGACCACGGTGTCCTACATGGTGTCAGAACATGGATGAGATGCTTCAACGGCGGACGCTGGAGCACGTGCACGCCCCCATGCTCCAGGACCTCAGGAACAGGGCCAACGCGGCCCTGGGCAACATCTGTAACGAGAGCGCCCCGCATCCCCACACGACCGACTACGCCGGTCATCTCCGCTTCTTTATTGACGTGGTGACGCGCCTGGAGAGCCGCTCCGAGAGAGCTCGCCAGCTTGTTGAGGAGAGGAGCCGCAGCCTGCTCGGGCATGTGTTTTCCCGCGTCTTCAGCCATCTTCAGAACACCGACCCCGACTTTGACTTTGACGCCGCCATCTCTCCTGTGCCCGAGGCCATCCGGGGCAACCTGGCGCGGTGGGTGGAGCATAACATGGATGCGCTTGTTAGGGCCTTTGCTTTCGACGACGACGGTGTGGTAGTTGCGGCGGACGAAGGCGACGTGGTCGATGGTGGTGACGGTGGTGCTAGTGGTGGTGATGGCAACGCCAGCGACAGCGCCAGTGGCGCCAGTGATACATCTGGAGGCGACCCGGGGGACGTGGTTAGCGATATGTCTGACTGATCCCATGTTTCTTCACTGTTTATCCTGCATACAAAAGCTCGGGCACGGCCCCAAAGGTTGTAAGAGCATTTTGGGAGGGGATGCCCCTCATGTAAAAAGATTGTCGTCTCTATGCTTTTAGGGCCAATGCTGAATATGTGCCTCCATGAGCCTACGGGCCCTGTGGCGAGCTTGTAGTTGTGGTTTACCTTCAGCCAGGAGAAGTCCTGAGCCGGCTCGCGAGGTCGTGAATTCCCGAGGGTCTCCCGAGGGACCTGCCGACTCGATCAAGAGGGCCTCGTGAGAGCTGGTGCCGGCCGTAGTATGGCATGCGCGCAGTGCACGCGCGCTTCGCCCAGCCCCGCCCGCGAGGGGCTCGCGAGGGGGAGGCAGCTGATGCGAACTCCAAATTAAGGCGGGAACCATAACGCAAGAAATCACACGAACGAGAAAAGTCACCCTCCCCGCGCACACAAATAAAAATTCAACTCCAACTTAAATCGGAAGCAAGGAAGCTCGACTACAAAAAGGAAGTCAAAAAGCAAATGGCCTCGTCCGGCGCCTAGTCTAGTCTTCATGTCTTTATGTCTTCTCACCAGCGCGGAGCTAAGTGCTGCCACTGGGCGTGGGAGGGAGCCCCCGAGGCCCGAGGGCGGCTCTCCTGAGACTTCGGGGCGTGTACACCCCCACTCATTATTACGTGAGGGTGTCACGGGTGGCGAGCTTCACAGGCACTGGGCCTTCTTCATAGGCACCGGGCCTTGCTTCATATCGCCAGATGAGGGCCCCGCCTTGCACCACCCTCGACAACCAGGACGACGCCAAAGGGGCAAAGGGGACGCCAGCGGCGCCCTCGGCGACCACGGGTCCTCTGCCCCCGGTAGAGGGCCTACCTCTGGGGGACGCCTTGCTCCGTGCGCCGTGGGAAGGGGCCTTGCTCCTGGCCCCTCTCCTGCAGCCCCCAGTGCGCTCCTCCTGGTGGAAGGGAGGCTGCCGAGCTGGGGCGGCCGTACGCTGATGTGACCTGACCCTCCTGCGACCCATGGTTAGCATAAGCTTGCTCCTGGGGAATTAGTGGTACCCAGTAACTGTTGCTGCCAGCGCGGTTGGTGAGGCTCCCTTGAGGCTGCTGGAAGGGTTCGGCTTCTGGCGTCTCGTCCTACCAGCCTGGCCCGAGAAACAAGCCAGGGTCGTCTTCCCAGCATACTCTCGATCCACCATGCGGGGCACGTAAGCCTCCGAAGCCGCCGCCTCGAATACTTTGCCGTGGTGCCCCACGCTCCATGTTGCCTGGCCTAGTGCGCCGTCTTGAGGATGGTAGGGCAGCGGCCCACCCAGGCCGTAGGCGGCAACGCGCGTGCCCTCGTTCATCGAAGGTGGTGCGGGTGCGACCTGGCGTCCGGTGCCGATGGTTGAGCTGGTGCCGGTGAAGCCTTGGGGCGTGCTTGGGGGAACGCGGGCACGGAGAGGTCTATCACGCGATCCGACCGGGGCCCGGGGTGCAAGCTGGAAGCAGAAGGGCGGTGCCCCCGAGGCCGCGACATCCAGGAGCTCGGCAACGCGCTCCAGCAACGCATCCCGACCGCTCTCCATCAACCTACATCGCAGCAGCTCCCGAGCCACAGTGAGCGTGACCCTCATGTTTGCTTGTTCCCGTCGGGCGTGCGGCGCCGTGGCCACGGCGTGGCTTGAGGCCCTTGCGGCTGCCCGCACCTGCCGCGGAGTTGGGGCGGGTGGTGTGTGATGATACGTCTCCAACGTATCTACTTTTCCAAACACTTTTGCCCTTGTTTTGGACTCTAAATTTCATGATTTGAATGAAACTAACCCGGACTGACGTTGTTTTCAGCAGAACTGCCATGGTGTTGTTTATTGTGCAGAAAATAAAAGTTCTCGGAATGACCTGAAAATCCACCGAGATAAATTTTGGAAAATATAAAAAATACTGGCGAAAGAATCAAGGCCAGGGGCACACACCCTGTCCACGAGGGTGGGGGCGCGCCCCCTGTCTCGTGGGCCCCCTGATGCTCCATCGACCTCAACTCCAACTCTATATATTCCGTTTCACGGAGAAAAAAATCAAAGAGAGAGTTTCATCGCATTTTATGATACGGAGCCGTCACCAAGCCCTAATCTCTTTCGGGAGGGCTGATCTGGAGTCCGTTCGGGGCTCCGGAGAGGGGGATTCGTCGCCGTCGTCATCATCAACCATCCTCCATCACTAATTTCATGATGCTCATCGCCGTGCGTGAGTAATTCCATCGTAGGCTTGCTGGACAGTGATGGGTTGGATGAGATTTATCATGTAATCAAGTTAGTTTTGTTAGGGTTTGATCCCTAGTATCCACTATGTTCTGAGATTGATGTTGCTATGACTTTGCTATGCTTAATGCTTGTCACTAGGGCCCGAGTGCCATGATTTCATATCTGAACCTATTATGTTTTCATGAATATATGTGAGTTCTTGATCTTATCTTGCAAGTCTATAGTCACCTATTATGTGTTACGATCCGACAACCCCGAAGTGACAATAATCGGGATACTTCTCGGTGATGACCGTAGTTTGAGGAGTTCATGTATTCACTATGTGCTAATGCTTTGGTCCGGTACTCTACTAAAAGGAGGCCTTAATATATCTTAGTTTCCATTAGGACCCCGCTACCACAGGAGGGTAGGACAAAAGATGTCATGCAAGTTATTTTCCATAAGCACGTATGACTATATTCGGAATACATGCCTACATTACATTGATGAACTGGAGCTAGTTCTGTGTCACCCTATGTTATAACTATTACATGAGGAATCGCATCTAACATAATTATCCATCACTAATCCAATGCCTACGAGCTTTTCACATATTGTGCTTCGCTTATTTACTTTTTCGTTGCTACTGTTACAATTACTACAAAACTGCTATCATTACTTTTGCCACTGTTACCATTACTATCATACTACTTTGCTACTAAATATTTTGCTGCAGATACTAAGTTATCCAGGTGTGGTTTAATTGACAACTCAACTGCTAATACTTGAGAATATTCTTTGGTTCCCCTTGTGTCGAATCAATAAATTTGGGTTGAATACTCTACCCTCGAAAACTGTTGTGATCCCTTATACTTATGGGTTATCGTGTGACTGCGCCTCCCGTGCCCCGCAGCGTTCTGTGGTGCGCGGGTTGCCTGGGGCGTGGGGTTAAGGTCTTCTTGGGCAGGCGACGTAGCTCGGGCTGGCCAGGCAGCCCAGTGGTCGGCACTGGTCATCGGGTCGCCGGACATGGATGCAACTAAGCGATGGGACGCGGATCAGCGGAAGGAAGACTTCGGCGCACCCCTATCTGGCGCGCCAAATGTCGGATTTCGGGTTTCGGCAAAACCCTTGAGGTACGTACACTGGGGTGCGCACGAAGATTTCCCCCTATCGAATCACGCTCTTAGCCTCACCGCGATCCCTAAGCTAACTCGATGAACTCACAACACAAGAGACGCAAGATTTATACAGGTTCGGACCACCGTTGTGGTGTAATACACTACTCCTGTGTGGTGATGGTGGATTGCCTCTTAGGCTGATGATGAACAGTACAAGGGAAGAACAGCCTCCTGAGGAGAGGTGTTCTTGTGCTTGGTGGTTTGCTCGGGGAGGAATTGATCTGTTCCCCTACTGTGGTGGCTAGTCCTATTTATAGAGGCCCTGGTCCTCTTCCTAAATATTGAGCGGGAAGGATCCAACAACGGCCAATTTGAAAGGGGACAACAAGTACAAGCTATCCTGACTAAAGGTGGTCTTTCGCCTGTCAAAGGCGCTGGTGGTGACGCCTTCTTGGGCTCAACGATGACCTCCGCCCTGCCGTCTTGCTGGTCTTGGTCTTGTTGCACCGATATGGAAATCTTTGCCTGATGCCTCGGTACTCCGCGCCTGAGCTTGCCCCCTTAGCACCAAAGGGGAAAAGAGGACACTGCGCGCGCTGGCGCCCGCCTGGCCTTGGTCGTCATGGCTTGCGTCACGGGAACCTCGCGAGGTACCCCTTGCCTTGATCTCTCCGCCTCCTCGCGAGCCTGCCTGGCGAGGCTGTTCCTGAGGAGGCCCTGTGTCATCCGCCCCGCGAGGCTCGGTCCCTTGCGAGGGTCTTGAGTGTTGGGTGACGAAGATGGGCCGTACTGGGCCACTGGTGGAGCCACGCCGCGGGCTGCAGGCAGGCAAGTTTGGGGACCCCCGTTTCCAGAACGCCGACATATCTGATTCTTTCCATGACTGACAAGAAATATAATATGACAGCGACGACGAATGCGTGTACATGTACGCCATGATCTACACCCTGGCATTCATGGGCATCACGCCAGCGTCAGGCCTGACCACGGTGTCCTACATGGTGTCGCGCACGGAGTCCCTGTGCAAGTGCGCACGGATGCGTACGCTCATAACAAAAAAAGATATGCTATTTTTTCTTGTATTAGGAAAATTATGATTTTATTTTGGAAGGTTATCGAGAAAAATCGTATGTATGTCTTTTAGGAAGGTGATCTCACATAAGTATATGATATGGTTTTTGAGTTCTTAAATACCTATTATTTATGTGGTTGAATTAAAGCAGCACCTGCCAAGAAACAAGATCTCACATTTTAATGAAATTTGAAAAAAAAAATTAATGGAGGAAGAAAATCCAGTGCGAAGGGATGGTGAAAAGTGAGACAAAAAAACCCAACGAAAAAAAGCCAGACGTAAAAAAATCAGACAAAAATAAAACGCGGGTCATTTGGAGTAGAGATAGCGCTCTCGCGCCGAGCGAGGGCTTTACTGGGCCAAGCTGTGTCAACTTGCGCAAAAGGAAAATGCCATACGAGCGAGCTGATGGGCCGTGCCACCGGAGGTCCTAACCAGACGCTTCTGGAGTTCTTCAGATCCCGGAACCCTAACGCTCGCTTATATAAAGGAAACAGGAGAAGCGGAGCGGCGCCCTCCCCCCACCCACATCCCTTCCCCACCACCGACGCCGCCATCCACATCCAGAGGCCAGAGCCATCGTCTCGTTTCCCGGCATGGAGTCCATGCTCTTGAGGGCCTCCCGTGACTTTGCTCGCGCCGCCAGCAAGATCGCGTCGGCTGGTCGGTGGGCAGCGCCGGTGACAGCGGCTCGATCAGCCCCCTCAGATCTGAGGAGCCGCCTCTCCTTCCACAGCGGCACCGGTGGTAACACACCCATCTCCACCGACGCACCACCGGACGAAATGTCGTCGCCCGCTTCCTTCACCCCCCTCCCAGGTAATAACCGAATCAATATGTATTTTCCTTGTTCATCTAGATGTCCGAACGATTTAACTCTAGTAGCCTAGCTACTTTACTCTACTCCTACAAGTAAGCTAACCTATCACTTCTGCTGCTTAATCAATAAGCATATGATATCTTTGTTTTGAGATTTACCGGTGCATCTTAAGTCAACATTTTTTTGTATGTACTGTATTTATTATATAGCATTTTGTTGTGAATGGATGGAGCACATCTTTCCCAGCTCATTCATATGTTTGGAGGTTAAAATTTGTGGATCATGTATCACACAAGGCAAACTTCAATTTTTGACAGCTTTTCTCATGACATATAAATGACTTGCATCTGTAGGTAAGGTGAAAATTCTGCCTTCAGACGAGGACGTTGAGTCAGAGGAAGCCCTGTGGGCCTTGTATCTGCGCTGGTGCAACACTTTGAACCAGAAGCGTGACCATGATGAGATGGTTCGCCGGTTTGATGTATTCAAGGACACTGTTCGGATGGTCCACCGTGTCAACAAGGCTAAATTGCCTTACACTCTGAAAGTAAGTGAATTCGCTGATGGGAAGCTACAAGAGTCCATGAGTCCAAAAGTGTTTGATGAACCTGAATATTTCGCAACTCATGCAAAGGGTGGTGGATCTCGCCCTTTGGCAAATCGTCGGAAGGAAGGGGATCTCATCATTGAAACTGGTGAAGATGTGCCAGAATATCCCCAAACGTACTTCAAGTTCTCTGAATCTGGAGATTCCATCATCCCCTTGGAATGAATCATTGGAGAAGCACACGATACATGAATAGGAGAAATGCATCACACTCGAGTTTGGAGAAGAAAAAAGGATACAAGGACAAAGATAGATCAGTATTCTGCTCTAAAGCTGAAACTCTTTGTGGGATCCATGTTACTTGATTCTATTATGGACGTATGAATTGGTTGTATATATTTACATTAATGTTGTCAAGTTGTGGTATAGCAATAGGCATAATTTCCTATCAAGGTACTTCTTTTGAATATATCGTTGTTTTTAAGCTTGCAATTTCTATGTGGACCCACTCTCGCGAGCGTTCCTCGATTTCGCTGCGTTTCTTGTTGGTCGATGGTGCCTGGTCGGGTCAAGGCAAGCATGGAATTTTTTTTCAATGTGTACATGGATTCAGCAGGCCCTATTTGGCGCAACGGGTCACACACTTCATTATTCGTATTTTCAATGTGTACATGGATTCAGTAGGCCTCTATGCTATTTGGCGCAACGGGTCACACACATCATTGTTCGTGGGCTCGGCTAAGCACAACGCAAAGAGTTTTTTATTTCATGCACAAGAAAAATAAAAGTTTGGTGCTGCTAAAATATACATCCCTAACTGGTCTATACATTTTATACAAATATGTTTTTTTAACTTAGATTTTTCATCGTGATAACCATATTTTCAACTAAAACAATGCTTCCTTAGCTGGTTAGTACATGTTATACATTTTTTTCAAACTTCTACTACCAATATCGAATATGTCCTTACAAAATAGTTTCATGGACAACATGGTTTTAGCGGGTCTCTTCGCCATTCGGCGCAACGAGTCAACTAGTATGAGTAAAAGAAATCTCCCTCGAGTCATCTGCCATCATCCGTCGGATCTCCTCAACAAGTATGCGGTGCTGCGACCGGTTCTCCAAGGGTGCTGTAATCATCGACACGGCTTTTGCACAGTCCAATTCCACCATGATCGGCAAATTTGTCCTGTGCAGGGCCAACGCTAGGCCCTCTCTACATGCTGCTAGCTCCGCGTGAAGACCATTGTCGCATGCATGCATCTCCCTACACGTTGTATATAGAATTTCACCTCTCTCGTCCCGTAGAAGCATGCCGCCTCCTGCTTTTGAGTGGTCCGCTCTCCCTCATGCAGCACCATCTTCCCTTTCTCACTACTAGGGAAAAGCTTATAGGCAGACACTTACTAGTAGCGAGGGTTTATAACCCTCGCGGCTGCTACTTACTAGTAGCACAAATTTATAACCCTCGCTACTACTAAGTTGATAGTAGTAGCGCGGGTTTATAACCCTCACTACTACTAAGTGGTCTCTACCGTGCCCCCGGGACAATGTCATAGTGGTAGCGCGGGTTTATACCCCTCGCTACTACTAAGTACAGGGTTTTTTAACAGCCCTGAAATCCCCATCTCCTCCCCCAAATCCCTCCTCTCTTCCGCCACTCTCTCAATACGCTCTCACCACTCTTGATTTTCGAAAGAAGCCATGCGCCCCTCCTCCTCCATGGCGCCCATGCGCCCCTCCTCTTGCCCATGCACCCCTCCTCCTTCATGACGCGGAAAGAGGCCACCGCCTCGCGCCACCGGCGTCTAGAAGCTCGCCGGTCTTCCACCGGCGTCTAGGAGGCCGCCGCCTCGTGCCACCACACCGGAGCACCTCACCACAGGTGACTAGCCCCGCTGCTCCCTCCATCTGCTTCCTCTCTCCCTCTGTTTTCCTTTTCTCTCTCTCCCTCTAGTTTGACTCACCCTCCCATGTCCATGCCCGTGCAGGTCGTCGCCATGGACAACCAGGAGCTATCTGGCATGGTCGGGAAGAGGAACCCCATGCCGCTGCCTTTCTCTTCCATAGAAACAGGCCCTCTCCAACAGCCACCGCCGGATCTAGTCTGCCGCTGTCCATTCATGCCACCGGCGACCCCAACCGTCGCTAGATCGAACCACTGCTGCCATTGACAACACGCATAGGATCGAGATTTTGTTTTTGTTTTTGAAAGTAATAGTAGTAGCGCGGGGTATAAGACCCGCTACAGATAATTAGCAGTAGCGTTGTACTGCAATGCACGCTACAACTAACCATGTATAAAAGTAGTGTGTGTCAACACACGCTACTGCTATAAGTTAGTTGTGGTGCCGTATCAGTAGCGCGGGCGCCCGTGCTACTGATACACCCAAAACTCGCGCTACTGCTAGGCTTTTCCCTAGTAGTGTCTCCATATTAGCTTGAGGGAATTGTTGTATACACAGTAGCGAATTAATGTATCCGAGAAGGAATCTGCGGGATGCTTCTGTGGGCGGTGGCACCTTGTCATGTGTGATCTCGTTGCGGATATACCACATCCGCCACATGATCATAAGAACCACCATGCGTGCCGTCTTCGTCAGAGGGTCCAGGAGTGTGAAGAGCCACTCCGGTCCGTTGTTACAGATGGACTCCACCTTTGGTATTTGCCAGTCTTGCGCCATGGCATGCCACAGTTCCTTGGCAAGTGGGCACCTGCACAGCGCGTGGAAGTCGTCATCTCGTTCCACACCACATAGGGGACAAACATCAGTAAGTTCGAGGTGGCAGGAAAATTTGTTTGCCCATGTGGCGAGGGAGTTTGAAACAATTCTCCATGCGAACACGCATACCTTAGAAGGAGCAGGGCACCCCCCATATGATTTTCCAGATGGTGCGACGACCATCCGGTGCCCTGCTCGTGGCGGTTGCCAATGGACGCTCGCGCTCGTCCATGGCTAAGCGATAGGTGGAGCGAATAGTGAAGATATTGTTCCTCTCCGGCGCCCATGCGATGATGTCGTCGGTGACACATGGCGATGTGCGGATGCGTGTGATGGTGTCAATGTCGGCGGGGAGGAAGTGGCGTCGAAGTAGGTCCATGCGCCACGCGCCGAACTCGTCTAGGAGCTCTGCCACTCTCCGGAGGCGGCATGTTCCTTGCTGAGTGATGGGTTGGTGTGATGGCTCACTAGGGAGCCAGTGATCACGCCAAATACGAATACTCTGACCATCTCTGACATGCCACACGATTCCCTTCTTCAAGAGCTTAAGACCATACTGGATGGCCTGCCATGTAGAGGATGCATTCCACTAGTAGAAAACAGGGCATTTGTTCCGGTTCGTAAGGGCCTTTAGTCCCGGTTCTTGAACCGGCACTAAAAGGTTGTTACTAATGCCTCCCACCTTTAGTCCCGGTTCTTACACGAACCGGGACAGATGGGCATCCATGTGGCCGCTGCGGGCAGCCCAGGCAGGGGGGCCTTTGGTCCCGGTTGGTGAGATAAACCGGGACCAAAAGGATTCCACGCGTCAGCATTTCAGTGGCTGGTGTTTTTGTTTTTTG
>NC_041389.1:570980804-570993806 GCF_002162155.2 Triticum dicoccoides | reverse complement strand
GGGGGTTTTGGGGGGTTAATTTAGGTGTTTGTGTTAGCTAGCTAATTAATAGAGAGAATTTTCCTCTCTTATTTCCGTGCTTGGTCGACGCTACGTACTATATATATACATATACAGAGGACTAGACACTCTAGCTAGCTAGTAAGCAAATGAAGGAAACAGAAGATCGTCATGAACATATGCATACAGGGAGAAGTGATATCGACCACCTCTCCTTCTCTGAGAGATTGGTCGAACAACAAGTTCTCGTATATCTATCCGACGCTACTGGCTACATATATACAATATAATTATCTCTTACAATATAATCTCCTAATTCCAAACAAACTAAGGGTCCACATGGTATTCTCCGTCTTTAGCGATCACGTGGTCAAGAAAGAATGCCGCCAATTCCACTTGAATTGCTCGCATACGATCTGGTGGTAGTAGTTCATCCCGCATCTGAAACATCTAATTTGAAGAAGGGGGTCAATACATATATATGAATAAATGAAACTGAACACAAATGATGATAATAAAATAAAATTGTGAATATTATTATTTACGCACTTCATATTGTTTGTCAGAGTAGCCCCGCTCACAGGTCGTGTGGCGGATGGACTCGCAAATGTAGTATCCACAGTAATCATTCCCTTGTTCTTGCCACAACCACTTTACAAGGAATAGAGGTCAATCAAACTAATAATTAGCAAGCATGCTAAATGGTATTGATGAAACTAGCGCTTGAATCACTAGGAGATGCGTGGAACATGCTACTATAGTACTTACTTTCGGGTATCTAAATTGCAGCTTCTTCGACAGTCCCAGAGTTTTTGAGGTGAATTTTTCCCAAACCCTGCCAGACAAAGAAAACAATTACTTGATATCACGAAATGAACAAAGTTGCCGATATAGTGTGATAATGATCGGTTTAACTTACTTCTCTAGAATTTCAGTCAAGTCCGCATACTCCGTGGGATCTTTTCGTCTCGAGTCTAAGACGATTACTTGTCCCTGCTCAAGCTTAATCTCTAGCAGAATATAGTGGAACCTGCGCAAGCATGCATAACTCATCAATTACATTACTACAACCTCAACTAATAAGGGATGCACAAGACAGTAACACTCACTTGACTTCGTAAGGGAAGAGCATTATAGCTTTGTTTTGATTTAATACAAACGATTGTAGCAGCTTGGCCTCGGTATCTTTGGCATGAGATTTAACCATAAATGCATCTATGAGATTTGTGTTAATAAACCCAATATCACCGACTTGTCTTTTCTTCAATTCGGCGATCTTCAATCTGCATAATTAATATAGTGAGGATAATTAAAAATACATGCAATGAAAGAGCTGACCTATATATAGAGACTTAATTAATGACAGAAGTAGTACTACTTACAGGCAGTAGCAAGTGACCATTAATTTATCGAGGGCCTTTAGATTGAAAAACGCGAAGAACTCCTCAAATGGAACATTCAACTGTTCAATTCCAACGAGGTCATGCTCCTCTCTAACACTCAGCGTCAAAATATTCCTCCCCTCAGACTCTCTGCAGGTTTTCATGTACCAATTATGGAATCTGAACATCATCGTTTTTAGAGATCTTTCATCTTTGATGAGAGGCTTCCCATACACGTATCTGTGTTTGTCCGCCTCCAAGAAATCATAATGTACATCGTCGGGCAGGTAATCTGCAGGATTGTTATAACCCGGCACCATCCCGCCCGGATCATTAGCGACGCTATCTTCGGACACCTGGAGCGGGGGGAGCGATTGGTTCGCTTGTTCACCGAGCTGGGCATTTTTTTCCCAGCTCGTCGTTCTGCTAACCTTTGATCAGTGACAGTACTTCCAGACCGCTTCGCTTGGACAAATGAATTTTCAAGGATGCGCTCATAGTTGCCTTTCGGCGGAGACTTTGGTGGTTTCCTCAGGGCAGCCAGAGTACGCTTCACTTTCATCGGATCTATCTTCTCCTCCGGAGGTGGATGTCTCTGCGCTTTCAACCCTTCAAAGTCCTTCACTTCGGTCCGCACGATCTTCTTGTTTTCCTCCACGGTCATCTCGTACGGTAACTTCTCTAGAGGCTTGAGAGGGGGACCGTATCTGTATTGCCTCCCGCCTCTAGCTGTACTGCTAGACGCCGGAGCAGACGGAGCGGCTGCGGCTATCTTCTTTCGTGCTTGCTTACGAGGCAGAGGAGAAGGACTATGACGCGCCGGAGAAGTCGGGGCGACGGCGGGTCTCTTCCGCCCTTGCTGGCGAGGCGGAGAAGGAGGAGGCTGCTGGCTGCTCAAGCGCGCCGACGCAGGCGGAGAAGGAGGCGGAGTGCCACCATGCGCCGGAGAAGAAGGCCGATGTTGGAAATATGCCCTAGAGGCAATAATAAAATGGTTATTATTATATTTCCTTGTTCATGATAATTGTCTATTATTCATGCTATAATTGTGTTATCCGGAAATTGTAATACATGTGTGAATACATAGACCACAACATGTCCCTAGTGAGCCTCTAGTCGACTAGCTCGTTGATCAACATATAGTCATGGTTTCCTGACTATGGACATTGGATGTCATTGATAACGAGATCACATCATTGGAGAATGATGTGATGGACAAGACCCAATCCTAAGCCTAGCACAAGATCGTGTAGTTCGTTTGCTAAAGCTTTTTCAATGTCAAGTATCATTTCCTTAGACCATGAGATCGTGTACCTCCCGGATATCGTAGGAGTGCTTTGGGTGTACCAAACGTCACAACGTAACTAGGTGACTATAAAGGTGCACTACAGGTAACCCCGAAAGTGTCTGTTGGGTTGATACGGATCGAGACTGGGATTTGTCACTCCGTATGACGGAGAGGTATCACTGGGCCCACTCGGTAATGCATCATCATAATGAGCTCAATGTGACCAAGTGTTTGGTGACGGGATCATGCATTACGGTACGAGTAAAGTGACTTGCCGGTAACGAGATTGAACGAGGTAATGGGATACCGACGATCGAATCTCGGGCAAGTAACGTACCGATTGACAAAGGGAATTGTATACGGGGTTACTTGAATCCTCGACATCGTGGTTCATCCGATGAGATCATCGAGGAGCATGTGGGAGCCAACATGGGTATCCAGATCCCGTTGTTTGTTATTGACCGGAGAGTCGTCTCGGTCATGTCTGCGTGTCTCCCGAACCCATAGGGTCTACACACTTAAGGTTCGATGATGCTAGGGTTATTAGGAAGACTTGTATGTGATTACCGAATGTTGTTCGGAGTCTCGGATGAGATCCCGGACGTCACGAGGATTTCCGGAATGGTCCGGAGGTAAAGATTTATATATGGGAAGTTGTCATATGGTCACCGGAAAGGTTCGGGGGCATATCGGTGTTGTATCGGGGCCACCGGAGGGGTTCCGGGGGTCCACCGGGAGGGGCCACCTCTTCCGAAGGGCCTTATGGGCTGTAGGGGAGAAGGGAACCAGCCCAAGTGGGCTGGGGCACCACACCCCCTAGGGCCCATGCACCTAGGGTTGGGGGGAAACCCTAGAGGGGGCGCCCCCTTGCTTGGGGGGCAAGCCCCCCTCCCCTTGGCCGCCGCCCCCCTCTAGATCTCATCTAGAGGGGGCCGGCCCCCTTCCCCCTTCCCCTATAAATAGAGGGGCGAGGGGAGGGCTGCACACAACATCCAAGGCGCAGCCCCTCCCCTCCCCAACACCTCTCCTCCTCCGCGTGAGCTTGGCGAAGCCCTGCCGGAGAACTGCCACTCCATCACCACCACGCCGTCGTGCTGCTATTGGAGCCTTCTTACTCAACCTCTCCCTCCTCCTTGCTGGATGAAGGTGCGGGAGACGTCATCCGCTCCGTACGTGTGTTGAACGCGGAGGTGATGTCCGTTCGGCACTTGGTCATCGGTGATTTGGATCACGGCGAGTACGACTCCATCATCTCCGTTCTCTTGAATGCTTCCGCTCGCAATCTACAAGGGTATGTAGATGCACTCATCTCTCTTGTTGCTAGATGACTCCATAGATTGATCTTGGTGAAGCGTAGAAATTTTTTTATTTTCTGCAACGTTCCCCAACAGTGGCATCATGAGCTAGGTCTATGCGTAGTATCTTGCACGAGTAGAACACAAAGTAGTTGTGGGCGTCGATTTGTCAATCTTCTTGCCGCTACTAGTCTTATCTTGATTCGGCGGCATTGTGGGATGAAGCGGCCCAGACCGACCTTACACGTACGCTTACGTGAGACAGGTTCCACCGACTGACGTGCACTAGTTGCATAAGGTGGCTAGCGGGTGTCTGTCTCTCCCACTTTAGTCGGATCGGATTCGATGAAAAGGGTCCTTATGAACGGTAAATAGAAATTGGCATATCACGTTGTGGTTTTACGTAGGTAAGAAACATTCTTGCTAGAAACCTATACATCCACGTAAAAACATGCAACAACAATTAGAGGACGTCTAACTTGTTTTTGCAGCAAGTGCTTTGTGATGTGATATGGCCAAAGGATGTGATGAATGATATATGTGATGTATGAAATGATCATGTTCTTGTAATAGGAATCACGACTTGCATGTCGATGCGCAGGAGCCATAGGAGTTGTCTTAATTTATTTATGACCTACGTGTCATCATAAACGTCATGTAATTACTTTACTTTATTGCTAAACCGTTAGCCATAGTAGTAGAAGTAATAGTTGACGAGACAACTTCATGAAGACACGATGATGGAGATCATGATGATGGAGATCATGGTGTCATGCCGGTGACGAAGATGATCATGGCGCCCCGAAGATGGAGATCAAAGGAGCAATATGATATTGGCCATATCATGTCACTATTTGATTGCATGTGATGTTTATCATGTTTTTTGCATCTTATTTGCTTAAGAACGACGGTAGTAAATAAGATGATCCCTCATAACAATTTCAAGAAAGTGTTCCCCCTAACTGTGCACCGTTGCGAAGGTTCGTTGTTTCGAAGCACCACGTGATGATCGGGTGTGATAGATTCTAATGTTCGAATACAATGGGTGTAAGCCAGATTTACACACGCAATACACTTAGGTTAACTTGACGAGCCTAGCATGTACAGACATGGCCTCGGAACACGGAAGACCGAAAGGTCAAACATGAGTCGTATAGAAGATACGACCAACATGAGAATGTTCACCGATGATGACTAGTCCGTCTCATGTGATGATCGGACACGGCCTAGTCGACTCGGATCGTGTAACACTTAGATGACTAGAGGGATGTCTAATCTAAGCGGGAGTTCATTATAATAATTTGATTAGATGAACTTAATTATCATGAACTTAGTCTAAAACCTTTGCAAATATGTCTTGTAGATCAAATGGCCAACGCTCATGTCAACATGAACTTCAATGCGTTCCTAGAGAAAACCAAGCTGAAAGATAATGGCATCAACTATACGGACTGGGTCCGGAACCTGAGGATCATCCTCATAGCTGCCAGGAAACAATATGTCCTAGAAGGACCGCTAGGTGACGCTTCCGTCCCAGAGAACCAAGACATTATGAACGCTTGGCAGTCTCGTGCTGATGATTACTCCCTTGTTCAGTGCGGCATGCTTTACAACTTAGAACCGGGGCTCCAAAAGCGTTTTGAGAGACACGGAGCATATGAGATGTTCGAAGAGCTTAAAATGGTTTTCCAAGCTCATGCCCGGGTCGAGAGATATGAAGTCTCCGACAAGTTCTACAGTTGTAAGATGGAGGAAAATAGTTCTGTCATTGAGCACATACTCAAAATGTCTGGGTTGCACAACCGCTTGTCCCAGCTGGACATTAACCTCCCGGACGAGGCGGTCATTGACATAATCCTTCAGTCGCTCCCACCTAGCTACAAGAGCTTTGTGATGAACTAAAATATGCAAGGGATGGAAAAGACCATTCCTAAAGTATTTTCAATGCTGAAATCGGCGGAGGTGGAAATCAAAAAGGAACATCAAGTGTTGATGGTCAATAAAACCACTAGTTTCAAGAAAGGCAAGGGTAAGAAGAACTTCAAGAAGGACGACAAGGGAGTTGTCGCACCCGGTAAACCAGTTGCCGGGAAGAAGCCAAAGAATGGACCCAAACCTGAGACTGAGTGCTTTTATTGCAAGGGAAAGGGTCACTGGAAGCGGAACTGCCCCAAATACTTAGCGGACAAGAAGGCCGGCAACACTAAAGGTATATGTGATATACATGTAATTGATGTGTACCTTACCAGTACTCGTAGTAGCTCCTGGGTATTTGATACCGGTGCGCTTGCTCATATTTGTAACTCAAAGCAGGAGCTGCGGAATAAGCGAAGACTGGCGAAGGACGAGGTGATGATGCGCGTCGGGAATGGTTCCAAGGTCGATGTGATCGCCGTCGGCATGCTACCTCTACATTTACCTATGGGATTAGTTTTAAACCTCAATAATTGTTATTTAGTGCCAGCTTTGAGCATGAACATTGTATATGGATCTCGTTTAATACGAGATGGATACTCATTTAAATCCGAGAATAATGGTTGTTCTATTTATATGAGAGATATGTTTTATGGTCATGCCCCGCTGGTCAATGGTTTATTCTTAATGAATCTCGAACGTGATGTTACACATATTCATAGTGTGAATACCAAAAGATGTAAGATTGATAATGATAGTCCCACATATCTGTGGCACTGCCGCATTGGTCACATCAGTGTCAAACGCATGAAGAAGCTCCATACAGATGGACTTTTTGAGTCTCTTGATTTCGAATCATTTGACACGTGCGAACCATGCCTCATGGGTAAAATGACCAAGACTCCGTTCTCCGGAACAATGGAGCGAGCAACCAACTTATTGGAAATCATACATACTGATGTGTGCGGTCCAATGAGTGTTGAGGCTCGCGGTGGCTATCGTTATGTTCTCACCCTCACTGATGACTTGAGTAGATATGGGTATGTTTACTTGATGAAGCACAAGTCTGAGACCTTTGAAAAGTTCAAGGAATTTCAGAATGAGGTAGAGAATCATCGTGACCGGAAAATAAAGTTCTTACGATCAGATCGTGGAGGAGAATATTTAAGTCACGAGTTTGGTACGCACTTAAGGAAATGTGGAATCGTTTCACAACTCATGCCGCCTGGAACACCTCAGCGTAACGGTGTGTCCGAACATCGTAATCGCACTCTATTGGATATGGTGCGATCTATGATGTCACTCACTGATTTACCGCTATCATTTTGGGGATACGCTCTAGAGACAGCTACATTCACTTTAAATAGGGCACCGTCTAAATCCGTTGAGACGACACCGTACGAATTATGGTTTGGGAAGAAACCTAAGCTGTCGTTTCTAAAAGTTTGGGGATGCGATGCTTATGTCAAGAAACTTCAACCTGAAAAGCTCGAACCCAAGTCGGAAAAATGCGTCTTCATAGGATACCCTAAGGAAACCATTGGGTATACCTTCTACCTTAGATCCGAAGGCAAGATCTTTGTTGCCAAGAACGGGTCCTTTCTAGAGAAAGAGTTTCTCTCGAAAGAAGTAAGTGGGAGGAAAGTAGAACTCGATGAAGTACTGCCTCTTGAACCGGAAAGTAGCGTAGCTCAGGAAGATGTTCCTGTGGTGCCTGCACCAACTAGAGAGGAAGTTAATGATGATGATCAAGGTACTTCGGATCAAGTTGCTACTGAACTTCGAAGGTCCACAAGGACACGTTCCACACCAGAGTGGTACGGCAACCCTGTCCTGGAAATCATGTTGTTAGACAACGGTGAACCTTTGAACTATGAAGAAGCAATGGCGGGCCCAGATTCCAACAAATGGCTTGAAGCCATGCAATCCGAGATAGGATCCATGTATGAAAACAAAGTATGGACTTTGACAGACTTGCCCGATGATCGGCGAGCGATAGAGAATAAATGGATCTTTAAGAAGAAGACAGACGCGGATGGTAATGTTACCATCTATAAGGCTCGACTTGTCGCTAAGGGTTATCGACAAGTTCAAGGGGTTGACTACGATGAGACCTTCTCACCCGTAGCGAAGCTGAAGTCCGTCCGAATCATGTTAGCAATTGCCGCATACTATGATTATGAGATATGGCAAATGGACGTCAAAACGGCATTCCTTAACGGCTTTCTTAAGGAAGAATTGTATATGATGTATCCGGAAGGTTTTGTTGATCCTAAGAATGCTAACAAGGTATGCAAGCTCCAGCGCTCCATCTATGGGCTGGTGCAAGCATCTCAGAGTTGGAACATTCGCTTTGATGAAATGATCAAAGCGTTTGGGTTTGCGCAGACTTATGGAGAAGCCTGCGTTTACAAGAAAGTGAGTGGGAGCTCTGTAGCATTTCTCATATTATATGTGGATGCCATACTTTTGATGGGAAATGATATAGAACTTTTGGACAACATTAAGGCCTATTTGAGTAAGAGTTTTTCAATGAAGGACCTTGGAGAATCTGCTTATATATTAGGCATCAAGATCTATAGAGATAGATCGAGACGCCTCATAGGTCTTTCACAAAGTACATACCTTGACAAGATATTGAAGAAGTTCAATATGGATCAGTCCAAGAAGGGGTTCTTGCCTGTATTGCAAGGTGTGAGATTGAGCTCGACTCAATGCCCGACCACGGCAGAAGATATAGAAGAGATGAGTGTCATCCCCTATGCCTCAGCCATAGGGTCTATTATGTATGCCATGTTGTGTACCAGACCTAATATAAACCTTGCCGTAAGTTTGGTAGGAAGGTACCAAAGTAATCCCGGCAAGGAACACTGGACAGCGGTCAAGAATATCCTGAAGTACCTGAAAAGGACTAAGGATATGTTTCTCGTTTATGGAGGTGACGAAGAGCTCGTCGTGAAGGGTTACGTCAACACTAGCTTCGATATAGATCTGGATGACTCTAAGTCAGAAACCGGATACGTGTATATGTTGAATGGTGGGGCAGTAAGCTGGTGCAGTTGCAAGCAAAGCGTCGTGGCGGGATCTACATGTGAAGCGGGGTACATGGCAGCCTTGGAGGCAGCGCATGAAGCAATCTGGATGAAGGAGTTCATCACCGACCTAGGAGTCATGCCCAATGCGTCGGGGCCGATCTCTCTCTTCTGTGACAACACTGGAGCTATTGCCCTTGCCAAGGAGCCTAGGTTTCACAAGAAGACCAGGCACATCAAGCGTCGCTTCAACTCCATTCATGAAAATGTTCAAAATGGAGACATAGATATATGCAAAGTGCATACGGATCTGAATGTCGCAGACCCGTTGACTAAACCTCTTCCGCGAGCAAAACATGATCAACACCAGAACTCTATGGGTGTTTGATTCATCACAATCTAACTAGATTATTGACTCTAGTGCAAGTGGGAGACTGTTGGAAATATGCCCTAGAGGCAATAATAAAATGGTTATTATTATATTTCCTTGTTCATGATAATTGTCTATTATTCATGCTATAATTGTGTTATCCAGAAATTGTAATACATGTGTGAATACATAGACCACAACATGTCCCTAATGAGCCTCTAGTTGACTAGCTCGTTGATCAACAGATAGTCTTGGTTTCCTGACTATGGACATTGGATGTCATTGATAACAAGATCACATCATTGGAGAATGATGTGATGGACAAGACCCAATCCTGAGCCTATCACAAGATCGTGTAGTTCATTTGCTAAAGCTTTTTCAATGTCAAGTATCATTTCCTTAGACGATGAGATCGTGTAACTCCCGGATATCGCAGGAGTGCTTTGGGTGTACCAAATGTCACAACGTAACTGGGTGACTATAAAGGTGCACTACAGGTAACCCCGAAAGTGTCTGTTGGGTTGATACGGATCGAGACTGGGATTTGTCACTCGGTATGACGGAGAGGTATCACTGGGCCCACTCGGTAATGCATCATCATAATGAGCTCAATGTGACCAAGTGTTTGGTGACGGGATCATGCATTATGGTACGAGTAAAGTGACTTGCCGGTAACGAGATTGAACAAGGTAATGGGATACCGGCGATCGAATCTCGGGCAAGTAACGTACCGATTGACAAAGGGAATTGTATACGGGGTTACTTGAATCCTCGACATCGTGGTTCATCCGATGAGATCATCGAGGAGCATGTGGGAGCCAACATGGGTATCCAGATCCCGCTGTTGGTTATTGACCGGAGAGTCGTCTCGGTCATGTCTGCGTGTCTCCCGAACCCGTAGGGCCTACACACTTAAGGTTCAATGACGCTAGGGTTATTAGGAAGACTTGTATGTGATTACCGAATGTTGTTCGGAGTCCCGGATGATATCCCGGACAACACGAGGATTTCCGGAATGGTCTGGAGGTAAAGATTTATATATGGGAAGTTGTCATACGGTCACCGGAAAGGTTCGGGGGCATATCGGTATTGTACCGAGGCCACCGGAGGGGTTCCGGGGGTCCACCGGGAGGGGCCACCTCTTCCGGAGGGCCTTATGGGCTGTAGGGAGAAGGGAACCAGCCCAATTGGGCTGGGGCACCACACCCTCCTAGGGCCCATGCGCCTAGGGTTGGGGGGAAACCCTAGAGGGGGCGCCCCCTTGCTTGGGGGCAAGCCCCCCTCCCCTTGGCCGCCCCCCCTCTAGATCTCATCTAGAGGGGGGCGGCCCCCTTCCCCCTTCCCCTATAAATAGAGGGGCAAGGGGAGGGCTGCACACAACATCCAAGGCGCAGCCCCTCCCCTCCCCAACACCTCTCCTCCTCCGCGTGAGCTTGGCGAAGCCTTGCCGGAGAACTGCCACTCCATCACCACCATGTCGTCATGCTGCTGTTGGAGCCTTCTTCCTCAACCTCTCCCTCCTCTTTGCTGGATCAAGGCGCAGGAGATGTCATCCGCTCCGTACGTGTGTTGAACGCGGAGGTGTTGTCCGTTCGACACTTGGTCATCGATGATTTGGATCACGGCGAGTATGACTCCATCATCCCCATTCTCTTGAACGCTTCCGCTCGCGATCTACAAGGGTATGTAGATGCACTCATCTCTCTCGTTGCTAGATGACTCCATAGATTGATCTTGGTGAATCATAGAATTTTTTTATTTTCTGCAACGTTCCCCAACGGCCGACTGCCCTGATCGTCACTCGCCGGAGGAGGAGGCGGTGGAGGAGGCGGAGTGCCCTAACTCGCCGGAGGAGGAGGAGGAGGCGTCCAGTTCGAAAGCTTGATGAACTCCTTCCGCCATAGGCATGGAGTCTTCAGAGCATAACCTAGCCGAGTCTCCCCTTCACCGGTAGGGTGGTCAAGCTGGAGGTCCTCAAATCCCTCCGTTATTTCATCCACCGTCACCCTAGCATATCCTTCTAGAATCGGACGACAATGAAAAGTTGCGTCGGGTTCAGAAGGTCGATCTTGGCCGACAGCCGCCTTGATTTTTAAGTTCTGCCATTGCGCCATAAGGTGGCAAATTTGAGACTCCGTGATAAAATCCACGGGGTAGCTAGCAGGAGCCGTCAAGACATGCTCTGGCTGAAGCAGCTCGGTGGAAGCCACGCTGCTTCTCCGCTGAGATGGCGGGGTAGCTTCGGGGAAAGCTTCGGCAGGTCGTTTGCTGCGATCTGCTTCTCGTTCCTCTAGCTCTTGTACCCTTGCGTGCAGCGCCTGCAGTTGCTATGCTCCACTTTCTTCCTCCTCTCCTAGGTTTTGTAACCCCCTGCGTCCGGAAAACTAACCTTCCATGGAATGGAGCCTGGCGTGCCTCGTGTCCGTCTAGGGTGCTCATGATTCCCGAGGGCCATTGTGAGCTCTTTGTTCTCCCTGTCTGGAACGAACGTCCCTTGCTGCGCTGCATTGATATAGTGCCGAAGGCTCTTGACTGGTATTTTCAGTTGCTCATCCGTCCAACGGCACTTCCCTGATACAGGGTCCAAGGTTCCGCCAGCCCCGAAGAACCAAGTCCGACAACGGTCTGGCCAGTTCATTGTCTCTGGTTCGATCTCTTTATCAAGCAGATCATTCTCATCCTTGGCCCACTTAGGCCGGGCTTTGAGGTAGCCACCTGACCCCGTGCGATGGTGAAACTTCTTCTTCGCAGCATTTTGCTTGTTTGTCGCTGACATCTTCTTACTCTTTTCCGATGTCTTGTGGGCCACAAATGCGGGCCAGTGATCTCTGATCTTCTCATATTTGCCGATGAATTCTGGTGTCTCTTCTTTGTCGACAAACTTTTTCACCTCTTTCCTCCACCTCCTGAATAGGCCTACCATCTTCTTAAGAGCAAAAAACTTGATTAATTGCTCTATAACTGGCTTCTCTGGATCCTCCTCTGGCGGTAGGGTGAAATTTGCCTTCAGCTCGGTCCAAAGATCATCTTTCTGCATATCATTGACATAAGACACCTCAGGGTCTTCGTTCTTAGGCTTATACCATTGGTGGATGCTGATCGGGATCCTGTCCCTAACAAGAACCCCACACTGAGCAGCAAATGCGTTCTTTGTCCGGATGGGTTCAATCGGTTCGCCGTCGCACGCGATTGTTGTGATCTCAAACCTTTCATCCGAGCTTAACTGGGCCTCCTGGGCCTCCTGCGGGCCTGAATCCTGGCCCATGGTAGGGTTTCTAGTCGTATTCAGGCCGCGGGGGCCCAGTAGGAGGCACTTTTTTTGTTTTCTTTACTTATTGTTGCTATTTTTATTTTTTCCCCAGTTTTTTTGTTTTGTTTTCTGCATTATTTATTTTCTTTTGTTTTTTGCTTTATTTTTTAATTCTTTTTGCTTTTAGTCTTAGAAAAATTAAACACTTTCTGTTAGTGCCATTAGTTTTCAAATTTGAAAACACTTTTTTTGTTTTTTTGTTTTCTTTACTTATTGTTGCTATTTTTATTTTTTTCCGGTTTTTTTGTTTTGTTTTCTGCATTATTTATTTTCTTTTGTTTTTTGCCTTATTTTTTAATTTTTTTTGCTTTTAGTTTTAGAAAAATTATAAACTTTCTGTTAGTGCCATTAGTTTTCAAATTTGAAAACACTTTTTTTGTTTTTTTGTTTTCTTTACTTATTGTTGCTATT
>NC_041389.1:570937132-570980692 GCF_002162155.2 Triticum dicoccoides | reverse complement strand
TATTTTTTCTAGTTTTTTTTGTTTTCTGCATTATTTATTATCTTTTTTAATTCTTTTTGCTTTTAGTTTTAGAAAAATTATAAACTTTCTGTTAGTGCCATTAGTTTTCAAATTTGAAAACATTTTTTCGTTTTTTTGTTTTCTTTACTTATTGTTGCTATATTTATATTTTCCCAGTTTTTTTGTTTTCTTTTGTTTTTTGCCTTATTTTTTAATTCTTTTTGCTTTTAGTTTTAGAAAAATTATAAACTTTCTGTTAGTGCCATTAGTTTTCAAATTTGAATAGTTAAAATTTGAATTCTTTGAAATTTGTGTGAATCACAAGTTTGTGATTAACTTTACTAAAAAAATGAACATAGATGCGCCTATAGAGAAAATTCGACCTAAATTCATAATAAATTTCTATGAGTTTCACAGAAATTCACTATGAATTTAGGTCAAATTCCCTGTATAGGGGCATCTATTTTCACTTTGAGAGGAGCTCAACAAGGCAGAGAGGGACGGGCTTATAAACCGGTGTGAGTGCCCTTCGGTTGGCGAGGTGGGACTAAACTCTGAGCGCAACGAGGACCAACCCTTTAGTCCCGGTTTGTGGCACAAACCGGGACTAATGGTCATGGGCCAGGGGCGAGGCCCATTGGTCCCGGTTCGTCCCACCAAACGGGACCAATGGCCCACGTGGCCCGGCCGGCCCCCGGGGCTCAGGAACTGGGTCCAATGCCACCATGGGTCCTGGTTCTGGACTGAACCGGGACTAATGGGCTGACCCGGCCTGGACCATTGCCCCCTTTTCTACTAGTGTTCCCCGAGAAGACAGTGTCCTCGAGGCGGCCCTCCGGGTAATAGCGGGCCTTCAGCACCTGTGGACACAAGCTGTTAGGATTAGTGAGCAGCCGCAATGCCTGCCTCGCGAGAAGAGCTTGGTTAAAGGGACGAAAATCTCTAAAGCCCAGACCACCCTTCAATTTATGTTCTAAGATTTTCGGCCAAGCCATCCGATGCGTTTTCCGTTTGCCTTCCAAGGAACCCCACCAAAAATTCCTAGCCATCATGTTCAGGTCATCGCGAACTGAGAATGGCAATTTAAATACTCCCATAATATAAGTTGGAATAGCCTGTGCAACGGCCTTAATCATAGTTTCCTTCCCAGCATGAGAGAGGGTGTCACCCCAAGCAATGATTCTTTTTAGAAGCCTTGACTGCAAATTCTGAAATTTACCACGCGACATACGGCCTTCTGGCGTAGGCAGCCCCAGATATTTTTCCTCAGAGGTCACCAAATTGACTTGTAAAACAGTATGTACCTTCTCCTAGTTATCAAGTGAACAAGACTTGCCAAACAATGCGCTGCACTTAGCTGGGTTTATACATTGTCAAGTAGCCCTTTCATATGTGTGGAGCACTGCATGTACCTTTTCAGCTTGGTCCTTCTCCGCTTTAAAGAACAGTAGTGTATCATCAGCAAATAGCAGATGCAACACACCTGGGGCTCTGCAGCAAATCTTGAGGGGTGTGTAATCACCCGTTTCCTCACCATCCTTCAACAAAGCAGAGAGACCATCCACCACATATAAAAACAGGAATGGTGAAAGTGGATCACCTTGCCGAAGTCCGCGCGATGGTGCAAACGAACCCAAGAGGGTTCCATTAAATTTGATTGTGTATCTCACCGAGGTGACGCATGTCATAATCCAGTCCACCCAACGGCGAGCGAAACCCATCTTTAGCATCATTCGCTCCAAGAAGATCCAGTCCACCCTGCCATACGCTTTAGACAAATCCAACTTATAAGCACAAAAACTCTTATTTGGGTCTTTTTCTTGCTGAATAAAGTGAAAGCATTCAAAAGCAACCAATAATGTATTATCTATGATCATCCGTCCGGGAACAAAGGCACTCTGGTCCAGCGAAATAATCTCATTCAGAATAGGCCGCGGACGGTTTAGCAAACACTTGGCCACTACCTTGTATATAACATTGCATAGACTAATGGGCCGGAATTCCATGAGTCGTTCAGGATTATCAACCTTGGGGATGAGAACAATGGAGGTGTTGTTCACACTCTCCGGCATAATTCTGGAACGAAAAAATTCCTTCACACCGGTGACGACCTGCTCGCGCATGACCGCCCAGTTCCTTTGGAAGAAACGGGCGGGAAAACCATCCTGCCCTGGTGCCTTTAGTAGACCAATCTGAAAAAGTGCATCAGCAATTTCTTGATCCGTAAACTCTGCACACAGGCCAACATTCATATGATCAGTAACACGCCTATTAATTAACTCAATCACCGGGTCTGCACAAAGTGTTGGGTCAGCCGTAAACAATTTAGAGAAGTAGGACGTGGCCATAGCAGCCATAGAGACGTGATCCTTGTGCGCCACCACTCCATCATCAACCAAAGACTTGATACAATTTTTCTGAGCACGCCACGTTTTCCGATGGAAGAACTGTGTATTGCGGTCCCCTTCCCGCGGCCATGCAACTCGGGATCGTTGCATCCAAAGCATTTTCTCCCGGTACAATAGTTCATTCATCCTGTTAGTGGCCTCCCAAATTTCCTTCCTATCTGCATTCATAGACATAAGCTCCTCCAAACGAGAACGGATTTATTAATTTCCTTGATAACATTACCAAAAAATTTACGACTCCAAGCTTGTAAAATTTTCATCATATTTCCAAGACCAGTAGCAATATCTCCCAAATTAAGCATGGAACCCAACTCGGTCCATGTATTCATTATCACCTTCGGGAGAGTGGGACCTCTCTCCCACATTACCTCATATTGGCGGCATTTTCCTGCCGGTCACTGGTATAGGGTCCTCAAGTAGACACCGTAGCAAAATAGCTAGGTGATCCGAGCTAGGTGCCACAATGTGCTCCACCTTGGCGCTAGCGAACAAGTCACGCCAAGCGTTGTTGGCAACAACACGGTCCAACCGGACTTTAACATTAGCCCGGCCACTTCGGCGATTATCATACGTATAAGGTAGGCATGCAAAACCAAGATCACCCAAACCACAAACTTCCAGAACATCACGAAAGTCGATCATCTGACCTGCCGACCCGGGCGATTCATAGAAGTGTTCAAAGCTCCACATCGCCTCGTTGAAGTCTCCAAACATAGCCCATGGCATATCGGCTTGCTGGTGGAGATCCCGAAGGAGGGACCACATGTGATGACGGTCCTCCACCCGGGGTTCGCCGTAAACGCGGGTAAGCCTCCAAGGTGGCTCACCCGCCACAGAAGTCACGTACACATCAATGTATCTCTCATTTATAGCTTTTACATCAAGACTCAACGACTCATGCCAGTACAAAGCAAGACCGCCACTAAGACCAATGCTATCACAAGCGTCAAAACCTCTCAAGCCTAACCTAGCACGATACCTCTTCATTTTATTTTTTGATTTCCTAGTTTCACAAAGAAAAACAATACTAGGGGAATGAGCCTGGACTAGACTCACGAGATCACGAACTGTCCGGGTGTTCCCCCCGCCCCGACAGTTCCAACTTAGGATATTCATTGCTCGTGACGGGGCATTGCTGGCCCCATCAGACTACCGACGGCCCCTGGGTCGGTTGCCTCCATTGTGCTAGTCTCCACCTGCATCACCTGGCTCGTGGTTATTTATCAGTTGCACATTGCCTAAAAAGGAATTATCAAGTGCACAAATCTTATAGCAAGTTTGATCATGTGGTTGAAGACTTAGATATGAGGTAAATATATTACATCTAGATGTGAAATAACAATCCTGTTATTTTGAACCCCCTATAAGTCGAACCCAGTGCTTATCTCTATCGGTTTTGCTGAAACTGTTTTAACTATGGTCTCAATCACTTTTCTAGCCCTCCGATAGTTGCTCAGATTCGTGATGTCTTTTTTTTTGAAAAACTGATGTCTTGTGTACACTAGTAAGCGTGCACGTGCAACGCACGTCTTGACTAATATTACAATTATATATATGGGAAAATCCACCTGTGTATGCTAGAGCATTCACCGTGCACCAGTGAATTAGTCATATGAAATCAGCAAGTAGACAATAAAATTTACAGATTGATCTAACAGACACACACTGCTCACTCCAATTCTTTAAATTCCTCGTCTGTTTAATCATGCAAGTTTTTTTGTGTGTAATAGTATAGATGTAAGTGATTCAGATAAAATAATTAAATACAAGATTGTAATAAACCTTAAATATTACCTTGTTGAAATTAGCAGAAGCTCCAAGAGAAGCTGACAAAGAGTCTTGGATTTCTTTCATACATTCAGTCAGTTTGTTAACTCCACCCATAGTCTTTTCAAAGCACCAAATATTCCAATAATATGCAAAACCTCTAATTTGCAAGGCTAAAAAGCTAGACACGATGCATCTGCAAGACCATGAGAAGAGTAATGGTATACATGTGAGTGAAATTGGAGATTACACTGACAAAGCATAAAATAAAGTAAGCTCTGCGCAAGAGGAACGCTCTAACTATAGTGAGAAGACTCATAAATCCATAAGAATACATGGTGTCAGTTTGGATCAACTCTTTTTCCATCCAAAAAGCCCAAGTTCACAGTGTCACCCTAAAAGCAGTGAGGATGTCATACATATCAAGATGTATCCAGAGTATATCAAACTTACTTGTGAGATATCTTCTTTAAGCTGGGTATGCCCAAAATCATCATAAACTTTCAGAAATAAAGAAAAAGTCACATGGATTTCCCCATATGATCAATAAAGAATGGAAACAACACCTGATGATAATTTTAGTATCCCTGGTTACTTCCAAACACTAAATAACAACTATGACACCTAATGACCAAGTATTTGCAAGAAACATCCATAATTATTTCATCATACAGTGAAATAGGAGTGGAGACAAAACCTAATGAGTAATGGCCAAGGGTCTTTTCAGAACATATTGCATCCAAAGAAACATTTTTTTAACAGTATTAGTAGATAGATCAGAGATAAAAACTGGATTAACAACTTCGCTATATCCATGGTGGTTCCTCATATTGTTCTCAAACACAGTGTGTCATAGAGTCAGCGAACATTAGCATGTGG
Source organism: Triticum dicoccoides (assembly GCF_002162155.2). Classification (NCBI taxonomy): domain Eukaryota; kingdom Viridiplantae; phylum Streptophyta; class Magnoliopsida; order Poales; family Poaceae; genus Triticum; species Triticum dicoccoides. Next base: position 570,975,638 of record NC_041389.1, on the reverse strand, counting down.
GCGCAGGCCCAAAGCTACCATCATTTTGTACAATAATATCCATAAAAGAAAATTCAACATCATAAGACTTACATCATATAGATCTTCACCGGTGAGAACATCTCCAACAGCTAAACCAAATAATAAAAAGGAGATGTTTTAGAGGGCCTGCTAACGATTAACAAGATGTCCCTCATTCACAGTTAAAATATGCCAAATGGATTACCCAACTTTTTTTGGCTTAAATTCCCAGGGTGCATCGTCCTCAGATCTAATAGCAACAGGCTTTAGGGGGTGCTACAAATTTAACAGAAATGGAATGATTATCATGCTGAACTTACCTGGATTTCATGAAAAATGTTCCCAAGGATACCAGGACTCAGCTCAACTGAAAGGGCTGCATGTGCATATATAGTATTATGTGTTAGAAGAGCTAGTAAACTGTGGATCAGAAGGGAAGAATAGAAATTGTAAAAATCGGAACTGCAAAATTCACATTAATAGTTTTGATAGGTCACCACCGCATATTATTTGTTATATTCACACCATTTATTCTTTTGTTACTATCAAATAAGCTAAATCTGACCAAAGGTATTGATCTGGTAGGAAAAAAGAGCCTGATCTGCAATGCTACATAGCTAACAAGATTAAGCTTAGAATTGTGACTGTACAATGCAAATAACTTGATAGAACTGTGCAAAAACGGCATCCTAATTCTAAAATTTGTATCAATGCCTTTCCTTCTAGCAACCAAAATCAATCATGCCTATTTATTAAAACCATGACAAACTTATCCATGCTGAATCTGAATCACCAACATTGCATGCAGAAATTGACAGCACTACTCGAGTTCTCTTCCTCTCCTAAATTAAACAGTACCTGAACAAAGCAAGCCGCATGCACCTGCCGGCAGCCGCAGACATGCACCTCACACACGCAGGCGAGCTGCGCGCGCCTCTGCCAGACAACACTAATGCACAACACGCGGACAACATCACACACGTAGCATGCCGGGCGGCTGCAGCGCTCCAAATTTGCCGGCCGCGGAACGACCTAGCTGGCTCCGGCCCTGCGCGCCCTGGTTGGCCCGGCCGGCCATACGACACTACACAGCAACCACAATGCGAACACCTAGGCTGTCGCACGCCTCTTCTAGCCGGTCGTTGATGCACTGGCTGGCGTGCACGGCACTGCACTGCCAGCACAACGCGAACGCCCAGGCTTCCACACGCATCCTATAGCCGCCTGTCGACACACTGGCTGCCGCATGCGCTAGATGTAACCGCCGATGCGCCGGGGTGAGTCAATGCATTTGTGACCTGCCTCGATCTGGTGCGCCCTCCGCTCATCATCGAACTCCCTCTTCGCCACGCGCCATGGCCAGCGGTTTATCCCTGACAAGCTGTAGCATCCGGGAGAGCCGCCACGCCCTCTTGATCCTCCAGGCCGAACGAATCGAGTTGCGACGCCCTGCACAGAGCATGCGACGTCATCTTCTCTGACACCATCCGTAAGCCGCCATCGTCGATTAATTGTGCTCCTGCCTTCTCCGGTCTTGCCGACAGCATGAACCTCCTCGTGGTTATCTCTGCCTCCTTTTCCCTCTCTCTTAGTCTTCATCCTTGACCTGTAACCGCCGCTCCGCAAGCTCCAGCTCTGTTTGCCGCCATGACCGACGAACTCGGTTATGTCAAGCCTCCCCTGCCCCTTGATGTGGTTCGACGTGTTCCCGGGGCTAGGTAGACACCGCCTAGCCGGCTGGCCGCTCCATGAGCTCACTCGCGACTCATATCGACACCTCCTCCGCCAAGTCTGACAGAGCGATGAGGCGAGACCGCAGAGGAGGAGCAGACGACGACCCGCGATACACGGCCCGGCGTCTAGAGCTATGCGGCGGAGGCGTGTAGGAGGAGTGGCGGGGCGGCGGGAATGGCATGCACCGGGCGAGGCGGCAGCAGCGGCGGGTTGGGCGGAGTTCGCGAGAGATGCGGGCTACAGGCGGGTAGTACTTCCTTTTTTCCAGGAGAAGATGCGGGGATTGGGGAGCAGGCCCGTAATTTTAGCCGTGAACACGCGCGGTGTGGGACGCCAGATGGCAGAGTTTTCGTCCGCCCCTTTTTTCAGGGAAATTTGGGAGCTCTTTATTCAACACTAACAGCTCCAGCTGAATCAGCTAAGAGGCTGGTTACAAGAAGACTCGGAGTGGAGTCCATCCAACATTCGGTTACATCTAGGGTGCTAGCTTGTTTAGCACAAATGTGAGCCGAAACATTAGCCGACCTCCCTACATGCTGAATAACAAAAGACATAAAATAAATGACATGCTCCCTAATCTCGGCCAAGATAGGCGCCACTACTGCACGAGCATTGTGACGCAAATTCCAGAGATTCACAATCTCCAAATTATCAGACTGGAAAACCACCTCAGAATAGCCGCGAAGATGAGCAAAGAGGACACCATGGCGTAGAGCTAGTGCCTCGGCTATAAGAGGATCAGTGATTCCCGGGTAAGGTTTGCACCATGCAGCTACGAAGGATGAGTGTGTTCTTGCGACTCCACCTGCCCCTCCCCTCCTAGCTTCCATTGCAACACTTCCATCAGTGTTGTTCTTGATCCAACCCAAGTCTGGCGGTCTCCAACCATGCCCCGGCAACGTTCGCGCGTGTTCACGAGGAAGTTCAAGTACAGATAGAGCTTCTTGGGTTTTCTTCATGGACAGAACAGGATCAAGTTCCTTCTTATCATGTGTGGCATTGTTTCTTGAGGTCCAAATCGCCCACATGACAGTAATCAGTTTTGCTTTTTCAGAATCAGAGAACATCGGATCACAGATCACATCCCGGGACCATGTAAGTGGGTGCAAATCCAGTCACTTGATGTCAAGCCAGTCCGGCGCCGCATTCCAAAAACGTCTGGCATGAGTGCAATCCAATAACGAATGCTTCATGTCCTCCTCTGCGTGAAGACAAAGTTTGCAGGTGCCAATGGTTGTGATGTGGCGGTACCTGAGAGTAGATTCAACCGGCAAGATCCCATGCAAGACACGCCACCAAAACACTCTTACCCTTGGCAAAACCTTAAGTTTCCATAAACGGGACCATAACTGTTTGTCTGTCGATGAAGTCTCGGTGATCGTCCCTTCCTCTAGAGCCAGATGCCCGTTACGAGTCATTAGAGCACGATACGCTGATCTTACAGTATAGCATCCCGACCGTTCGTGAGCCCATGCAAAAGTATCATCGCCCCCACCCCGCATGAGTGGGATGTTAAGAATTGCATCCGCATCGGGGGTGATAAAATTTTGACGGACCACATCCACCTTCCATGACCAATTGACCGTATCAATAAGGTCTGAAACTATTTGCAATTGTGTATTAGTGCTTCTGACAGTCGGAGTCATAGAGAGAGTACTGGGAATCCACTTATCATCCCAAATAGAAACCGAACTGCCATCTCCAATGCGTTTGATCAAACCAACTTGCAAAGAATCCCTCCCCGCAATGATGGCCCGCCACATCGCCGAGGAAAACCGCGGGGTTGTAGCTTGCATGAAATCACAAGTGGGGAAATATCTCCCTTTGAGAACTCTAGCACAAAGCGATGATGGATTCGCCATCAGTCGCCAGCCATGTTTGCCGAGAAGAGCAGTGTTGAAAAGCTCAAGATCCCTGAAGCCCATTCCGCCCTTCTCCTTTGGACTTGCCAAAGTCAGCCAGGCCTTCCAATGCAGTGAATTGCGGTCCAGGGAGCTGCTCCACCAGTACTTAGCGAAGGAGGAAGTGATGCTCTTGCACACCTTCTTTGTTAACTTAAAACAACTCATGCTGAAAATGGGTATAGCTTGGGCTACAGTTTTTATACGCACTTCCCTTCCAGCACAAGAAATCATTCTTTCTGACCCTCCTTGGAATTTGCTCCGGATCCTCTCTCCAATATGGTCAAAAGTACCACTTGTGATCCTACCCACTGCTGTAGGTAGACCAAGATACCGATCACTGAAGGCTTCTACCGAAATGTTCAGAGTCTGTTTCAGCAATAGCTTATCCGGGGCAGAGGTGTTTGGGCTAAAATAAATTGAGCTTTTCTCTTTGTTGACAGCCTGCCCTGAGCCCCTCTCATAAATTCTCAAAATCTCATTGAGCCTTTGGGCACTCTCCACCTTTGCCTGCATAAAGATCAAACTGTCATCCGCGAAAAGGAGATGATTAATCCACGGAGACCGGTAGCTGACTCGGATGCCCTTGTCCACTCTCACGCCACCAAAGTGGTTCAGGAGTGAAGTTAAACCTTCCGCACATAACAGGAATAAGTACGAAGACACTGGGCACCCCTGTCTGAGCCCCCTCGAGGGGGTGAAAAATGGAAGAAGTTCGCCATTCACCCGTATTGAGAATCTGACTGAGGTGACACACTTCATGATTAGGCGAACAAACTCCATACAGAAACCAAGTTTCAACATGATCGCTTGCAAATAGTGCCATTCTACGCGGTCGTAAGCTTTCATCATGTCCAGCTTGATAGCACAAACAACATTCCCCCCTTTCTTCCTTCTTCTCATCGCATGCACACTTTCATGTGCAATTAATACATTGTCAGTTATCAGACGACCAGGGACAAATGCACTTTGTTCAACACTAATAATATCATCCAAGAACTCTCGAAGACGATTAGCAATGGCCTTGGAGGCAATCTTATATAAAACCGGACAGAGAGAAATGGGACGGTATTGAGTGATACTTTGTGGGAATCGTACCTTGGGGATCAATGTGATAGAAGTGTCGTTAATCCCCGGTGGTAATTCTCCCCCATTAAGAAAGTCAAGCACCGCTGGAACAATGTCGTCTTTGAGCCAACTCCAGTGACGTTGAAAAAACCCAGCCGTGAAACCATCCACCCCCGGGGCCTTCGAGGGAGCCATCTGGAAAAGTGCTCGACGCACCTCCTCCTCCGTAAACGGCTCACTCAGTACATCGTTCATAACAGGAGTCACCCGGGGCTGTACAGCAGCCAACAATTCATCCATCTGATGAAAACCTTGCGAGGTATATAACTTCTCATAGAACCGCTGCACCTCCACACAATCTTCCTCCAAACTAGTACACACCGATCCGTCAGTACAGACCAAATTTTCTATCTGATTCATGCGCTTGCGCTGGGCGGCCCGGGCCTGAAAGTAGCCCGTGTTTCGGTCCCCTTCCCACAGCCATGGAACACGTGATCGCTGACGGAGCCAGATTTCTTCTTGATGCAGAGCCAGCTTTATTTTCTGAGCTACCGCTTTCTCTTCTTCAGTAGGTCCCCGTCGCAAAGGATTGGCACGCAGACGAGAGAGTTGCTCTCGCAGCTTCCTAATCTTGCGTGACAAACAACCAAACTCCTTCGCTCCCCATACCGCTAGGTTGCCCTGAAGCGCAGTGAGAGCTTGAGTCACTCCTCGTAGTCCTCCCCGGCCTACACCCTTCTGCCATGAGTCAAATACCATCTTGTCATAGTCCACGTGCGTCTGCCACATATCCTCATATCTAAAGGGTTTTGGCCCTCTGGGCACTGCCGAATCCAAGTGCTCGCGGAGATCCGCTAACACAAAACAATGATCTGACTCCGTTGTTACTATGTGTCTGACCTTAATGTGTGAAAACATCCGTAAGAGAGCGGAGTTACCAAACGCCCGATCCAGCCTGGCTCTCACATTCGATCTGCCGAACTGCATGTTATCCCATGTGTATTCAGTCCCCGACCAACCCAAATCAGTGAGAGAACAATCATCCATCACTTCCCTAAAAGCCCTCATTTGCCACTCTGGTCTGGGAGTTATGGAAAAATGCTCCAAACCATTCAAGGTCTCGTTGAAATCTCCAATGCACATCCACGCATCATGCTGAATGGCATAAAGTGTCCTTATGAACCTCCAGCTATGATGACGATCCTCAACTCTTGGTGCACCATAGAAACCGGTCACCCTCCATTGCTTTGCTCCATTACAATTCTTCCGCACCATCATATCAATATGGCCGGAACTATAGTTCATCAACTCTGCATCCAGTTCCCCGGACCAGAACATGCCAATTCCCCCACTGAGACCGGCGCTGCTAACTGCAAAACAGCCCGCGAACCCAAGCAGGAGTTTCAGACTTTCCACTCTCTTTGCCGAAATCTTCGTCTCCATAACAAATAGGAGATCGGGCCCTTCTTGCTTCACTATATTGTGAAGCTCACGAACTGCCGCAGGGTTCCCAAGCCCCCGGCAGTTCCAACTTAGACAACTCATTGTTCCCGGCGGGACTGCAACGCAGCCACCGCCGATTCATCTGAATTCTGAGAATTGGTGGGTGTGGGCTTTTTCTTTTTCGGCTCCCGTTCTGTCCCAACATCTCTGTCCTCACCCCCCGATGCATTCTCACCCGCTCTAAAAACCACCATAGCATTGGTGGCTTCATTCCCTCGCACCTGCTCCATGATAGTCACCGAGGGTAGCGCAATCTGTCTATACACTTGTTTCTGACCTTGAGGACCTCCCTTCCTCTTGTTCTTCTGATTGGTTTTCTTTGGAGGGGAGACAACCTCAGTATAAGCATCTGTGTTTGCATCAGTTTTTGCTCCTGATTTTGCATTCGTCGTGCGAGCCTCCTTATTGCTGTTCTGACTGGACTACTGCTATTTAGACGAGCCATCACTGGACACTGTTTTCTTCTTCTCTTCCGGCGCTCTCAAACTCGTTTTAAACGGTAAAACACCATTCTCATCCCGTGATCCAGGCGTCGGACAGTGAAGATCCGAGTGGCCCAATCGTCCGCATGAAAAGCAGAAATTGGGCACCTGCTCGTATTGTATGTCATACCAATCCCTGTTGCCTCTCGCTGCAGAATCGATCAATATCCACCTGCGTAAAGGCTTCCTCACATCTATGGTCACCCTTGCGCGTAGGAACCCCCCAACGGGATCAAACTGGACCGCCGATGCATTCGTATCAATCTGCCTAGCCACAGCTTTGCCCCTTGTGTCACTTCTCAGGTTGAACGGCAGGTTCAAAACCCTAGCCCAAATCCGGAGTTTGTCAAATTGCAGCTCTGACGGCTGCATACTTTCCTTGAACTCAGTAAGAATCACAGCATGTTTGCTCACATGCCATGGTGAACCCTCCCACACGCGATCGCGATCACGCTGGGTCTCAAATTCCACCACAAAGATGTTCTCACCGGCCGATCGGAACACCAGCCCTCTAGGGTTCCCCCAAGCCGGCCGCAAAGCGTTGGCAATCGTCTGAATATGCAATAGGTTCCAATGGAGAACCTTCCCCGCGATCGCCCAAGTTGGCCTTGTGCCGTCATCAACATCATCCAGGATCAGGGGCGTTGCCTCCTCTTCCGTGAGATCTAGCTTCCCCATGGCTTCCTCCATGCGTGCCCTCGCCGCCCTTGGCGAGAGAGCCTCCTTCCCGCTCGACGAACCCGATGCCGCAGCCATCAGGGTGTTGGAAATATGCCCTAGAGGCAATAATAAAAGTATTATTATATTTCATTGTTCATGATAATTGTCTTTTATTCATGCTATAACTGTATTATCCGGAAATCGTAATACACGTGTGAATACATAGACCACAATGTGTCCCTAGTGAGCCTCTAGTTGACTAGCTCGTTGTGATCAACAAATAGTCATGGTTTCCTGGCTATGGACATTGGATGTCGTTGATGACGGGATCACATCATTAGGAGAATGATGTGATGGACAAGACCTAATCCTAAGCATAGCACAAAGATCGTGTAGTTCGTTTGCTAGAGCTTTGCCAATGTCAAGTATCTCTTCCTTCGACCATGAGATCGTGTAACTCCTGGACACCGTAGGAGTGCTTTGGGTGTATCAAACGTCACAACGTAACTGGGTGACTATAAAGGTGCACTACAGGTATCTCCGAAAGTGTCTATTGGGTTGACACGGATCGAGACTGGGATTTGTCACTCCGTATGACGGAGAGGTATCTCTGGGCCCACTCGGTAATGCATCATCATAATGAGCTCAAGGTGACCAAGGTGTTGGCCACGGGATCATGCATTACGGTACGAGTAAAGTGACTTGCCGGTAACGAGACTGAACAAGGTATTGGGATACCGACGATCGAGTCTCGGGCAAGTAACGTACCGATTGACAAAGGGAATTGTATACAGGGTTTGATCGAATCCTCGACATCGTGGTTCAACCGATGAAATCATCGAGGAGCATGTGGGAGCCAACATGGGTATCCAGACCCCGCTGTTGGTTATTGCCCGAGAGTCGTCTCGGTCATGTCTGCGTGTCTCCCGAACCCGTAGGGTCTACACACTTAAGGTTCGGTGACGCTAGGGTTGTATGAATATGAGTATGCAGTATACCGAATGTTGTTCGGAGTCCCGGATGAGATCCCGGACGTCACGAGGAGTTTCGGAATGGTCCGGAGGTAAAGAATAATATATAGGAAGTGGTTTTTCGGCCATCGAGAAAGTTTCAGGGTCTCCCGGTAATGTACCGGGACCACCGGAAGGGTCCCGGGGGGTCCACCGGGTGGGGCCACCCATCTCGGAGGGCCCCATGGGCTGACGTGGGAGGGGAGCCAGCCCATAGTGGGCTGGTGCTCCCCCCTAGGCCCACCCCCTGCGCCTAGGGTTGAAACCCTAGGGTGGGGGGGGGGGCGCACCACATGCCTTGGGGGGCACTCCTCCCCCCTTGGCCGCCGCCCCCTTGGGAGATCCAATCTCCCAGGGCCGGCGCCCCCCCCCCCCTGGGGGCCTATATAAAGGAGGGCAGGGGGGAGGGCAGCCGCACACCCATTGCCTTGGCGCCTCCCTCACCCTGCTACACCTCGTCCTCCTCCCGTAGACGCTTGGCGAAGCCCTGCTGGAGTTCTGCTGCATCCACCACCACACCGTCGTGCTGCTGGATCATCATCAACCTCTCCTTCCCCCTTGCTGGATTAAGAAGGAGGAGACGTCTCCTGTCCCGTACGTGTGTTGAACGCGGAGGTGCTGTTCGTTCAGCACTTGGACATCGGTGATCTGAATCACGTCGAGTACGACTCCATCATCACCATCCCCTTGCAAGCTTCCGCACGCGATCTACAAGTGGTATGTAGATGCAAACTCACTCCCTTGACTCGTTGCTTAGATGAACTCATAGATGGATCTTGGTGAAATCGTAGGAAAATTTTTAATTTTCTGCAACGTTCCCCAACAGTGGCATCATGAGCTAGGTCTATGTGTAGTTCTCTTTGCACGAGTAGAACACAATTCTGTTGTGGGCGTGGATCTTGTCAACTTGCTTGCCACTACTAGTCTTTTCTTGCTTCAGCGGTATTGTGGGATGAAGCGGCCCGGACCAACCTTACACGTACGCTTACGTGAGACCGGTTCCACCGACTGACATGCACTAGTTGCATAAGGTGGCTGGCGGGTGTCTGTCTCTCCTACTTTAGTTGGAGCGGATTCGATGAAAAGGGTCCTTATGAAGGGTAAATAGAAGTTGACAAAATCACGTTGTGGTTATTCGTAGGTAAGAAAACGTTCTTTCTAGAACCCAATTGCAGCCACGTAAAAGATGCAACAACAATTAGAGGACGTCTAACTTGTTTTTGCAGCGATTGATCATGTTATGTGATATGGCCAGAAGTTGTGATGAATGATGAATTGTGATGTATGAGATCATGTTCTTGTAATAGGATTCACGACTTGCATGTCGATGAGTATGACAACCGGCAGGAGCCATAGGAGTTGTCTTTATTTTTTGTATGACCTGCGTGTCATTGAAGAACGCCATGTAAACTACTTTACTTTATTGCTAAACGCGTTAGCCATAGAAGTAGAAGTAGTCGTTGGCGTGACAACTTCATGAAGACACGATGATGGAGATCATGATGATGGAGATCATGGTGTCAAGCCGGTGACAAGATGATCATGGAGCCCCGAAGATGGAAATCAATGGAGCTATATGATATTGGCCATATCATGTCACAACTATATAATTGCATGTGATGTTTATTATGTTTATGCATCTTGTTTACTTAGGACGACGGTAGTAAATAAGATGATCCCTTACAAAATTTCAAGAAGTGTTCTCCCCTAACTGTGAACCGTTGCTACAGTTTGTTGTTTCGAAGCACCACGTGATGATCGGGTGTGATAGATCCTTATGTTCACATACAACGGGTGTAAGACAGTTTTACACAGCAAAACACTTAGGGTTAACTTGACGAGCCTAGCATGTGCAGACATGGCCTCGGAGCACGGAGATCGAAAGGTCGAACACGAGTCGTATGGAAGATACGATCAACATGAAGATGTTCACCGACGATGACTAGTCCGTCTCACGTGATGATCGGACACGGCCTAGTCGACTCGGATCGTGTAACACTTAGATGACTAGAGGGATGTCTAATCTGAGTGGGAGTTCATAATTTGATTAGATGAACTTAATTATCATGAACTTAGTCTAAAACCTTTGCAAATATGTCTTGTAGATCAAATGGCCAACGCTCATATCAACATGAACTTCAACGCGTTCCTAGAGAAAACCAAGCTGAAAGATGATGGCAGCAACTATACGGACTGGGTCCGGAACCTGAGGATCATCCTCATAGCTGCCAGGAAGCAATATGTCCTAGATGGACCGCTAGGTGATGCTCCCGTCCCAGAGAACCAAGACATTATGAATGCTTGGCAAACTCGTGCTGATGATTACTCCCTCGTTCAGTGCGGCATGCTTTACAGCTTAGAACCGGGGCTCCAAAAGCGTTTTGAGCATCACGGAGCATATGAGATGTTCGAAGAGCTGAAACTAGTTTTCCAAGCTCATGCCCGGGTCGAGAGATATGATGTCTCCGACAAGTTCTACAGTTGTAAGATGGAGGAAAACAGTTCTGTCAGTGAGCACATCCTCAAGATGTCTGGGTTGCACAACCGTATGACCCAGCTGAACATTAACATTCCAGATGAGGTGGTCATTGACAGAATCCTCCAGTCGCTCCCACCAAGCTACAAGAGCTTTGTGATGAACTACAACATGCAGGGGATGGTGAAGACCATTCCTGAAGTGTTCTCGATGCTGAAGTCAGCAGAGGCTGAAATCAAGAAAGAACATCAAGTGTTGATGGTCAATAAGACCACTAAGTTCAAGAAGGGCAAGGGTAATAAGAACTTCAAGAAGGACGGCAAGGATGTTGCCGCGCCCGGTAAGCCAGTTACCGGGAAGAAGTCAAAGAATGGACCCAAGCCTGAGACTGAGTGCTTTTATTGCAAGGGGAAGGGTCACTGGAAGCAGAACTGCCCCAAATACTTAGCGGATAAGAAGGCCGGCAACACCAAAGGTATATTTGATATACATGTAATTGATGTGTACCTTACCAGTACTCGTAGTAACTCCTGGGTATTTGATATCGGTGCCGTTGCTCATATTTGTAACTCACAGCAGGAGCTACGGAATAAGCGGAGACTGGCGAAGGACGAGGTGACGATGCGCGTCGGGAATGGTTCCAGAGTCGATGTGATCGCCGTCGGCACGCTACCTCTACATTTACCTACGGGATTAGTTTTGAACCTTAATAATTGTTATTTGGTGCCAAGTTTGAGCATGAACATTGTATCTGGATCTCGTTTGATACGAGATGGCTACTCATTTAAGTCTGAGAATAATGGTTGTTCGATTTATATGAGAGATATGTTTTATGGTCAAGCTCCGATGGTCAATGGTTTATTCTTAATGAATCTCGAGCGTAATATTACACATGTTCATAGTGTGGATGCCAAAAGATGTAAAGTTGATAACGATAGTCCCACATACTTGTGGCACTGCCGCCTTGGTCACATTGGTGTCAAGCGCATGAAGAAGCTCCATGCTGATGGACTTTTAGAGTCTCTTGATTATGAATCATTTGACACATGTGAACCATGCCTCATGGGCAAAATGACCAAGACTCCGTTCTCCGGAACAATGGAGCGAGCAACCAACTTGTTGGAAATCATACATACCGATGTGTGCGGTCCAATGAGCGTTGAGGCTCATGGAGGATATCATTATGTTCTCACTCTCAGTGATGACTTAAGTAGATATGGGTATGTCTACTTAATGAAACACAAGTCTGAGACCTTTGAAAAGTTCAAGGAATTTCAGAATGAAGTAGAGAATCAACGTGATTGAAAAATAAAGTTCCTACGATCAGATCGTGGAGGAGAATATTTAAGTCACGAATTTGGCACACACTTAAGGAAACGTGGAATCGTTTCACAACTCACGCCGCCTGGAACACCTCAGCGAAACGGTGTGTCCGAACGTCGTAATCGCACTCTATTGGATATGGTGCGGTCTATGATGTCTCTTACCGATTTACCGCTATCATTTTGGGGATACGCTCTAGAGACAGCTACATTCACTTTAAATAGGGCACCGTCTAAATCCGTTGAGACGACACCGTATGAATTATGGTTTGGGAAGAAACCTAAGTTGTCGTTTCTAAAGGTTTGGGGATGCGATGCTTATGTCAAGAAACTTCAACCTGAAAAGCTCAAACCCAAGTCGGAAAAATGCGTCTTCATAGGATACCCTAAGGAAACTGTCGGGTATACTTTCTACTTAAGATCCGAGGGCAAGATCTTTGTTGCCAAGAACGGATGCTTTCTGGAAAAAGAGTTTCTCTCGAAAGAAGTAAGTGGGAGGAAAGTAGAACTCGATGAAGTACTACCTCTCGAACAGGAAAGTGGTGCAGCTCAGGAAAATGTTCCTGTGATGCCCACACCAACTGAAGAGGAAACCAAATGATGATGATCAAGGTACTTCAGATCAAGTTGCTACTGAACTTCATAGGTCCACAAGGGCACGTTCCGCACCGGAGTGGTACGGCAACCCTGTCCTGGAAATCATGTTGTTAGACAACGGTGAACCTTCGAACTATGAAGAAGCGATGGCGGGCCCAGATTCCAACAAATGGCTTGAAGCCATGAAATCCGAGATAGAATCCATGTATGAAAACAAAGTATGGACTTTGACAGACTTGCCCGATGATCGGCGAGCGATAGAAAACAAATGGATCTTTAAGAAGAAGACGGACGCGGATGGCAATGTTACCATCTATAAAGATTGACTTGTCGCTAAGGGTTATCGACAAGTTCAAGGGATTGACTACGACGAGACATTCTCTCCCGTAGCGAAGCTAAAGTCCGTCTGAATCATGTTAGCAATTGCCGCATACTATGATTATGAGATATGGCAGATGGACGTCAAAACGGCATTCCTTAACGGGCATCTTAAGGAAGAACTGTATATGATGCAGCCAGAAGGTTTTGTCGATCCTAAGAACGCTAACAAAGTATGCAAGCTCCAGCGATCCATTTATGGGCTGGTGCAAGCATCTCGGAGTTGGAATATTCGCTTTGATGAGATGATCAAAGCGTTTGGGTTTATGCAGACTTATGGAGAAGCCTGCGTTTACAAGAAAGTGAGTGGGAGCTCTGTAGCATTTCTTATATTTTATGTAGATGACATACTCTTGATGGGAAATGATATAAAACTTCTGGACAGCATTAAGGCCTACTTGAATAAGTGTTTTTCAATGAAGGACCTTGGAGAAGCTGCTTATATATTAGGCATCAAGATCTATAGAGATAGATCAAGACGCCTCATAGGTCTTTCACAAAGCACATACCTTGATAAGATTTTGAAAAGGTTCAAAATGGATCAGTCCAAGAAAGGGTTCTTGCCTATGTTACAAGGTGTGAGATTGAGCTCGGCTCAGTCACCGACCACGGCAAAAGATAAAGAAGAGATGAGTGTCATCCCCTATGCTTCAGCCATAGGATCTATTATGTATGCCATGCTGTGTACCAGACCTGATGTAAACCTTGCCGTAAATTTGGTAGCAAGATACCAAAGTAATCCCGGCAAGGAAAACTGGACAGCGGTCAAGAATATCCTGAAGTACCTGAAAAGGACAAAGGATATGTTTCTCGTTTATGGAGGAGACGAAGAGCTCGTCGTAAAGGGTTACGTCGACGCTAGCTTCGACTCAGATCTGGTCACAAACCGGATACGTGTATATGTTGAATGGTGGAGCAGTAAGCTGGTGCAGCTGCAAGTAGAGCGTCGTGGCGGGATCTACGTGTGAAGCGGAGTACATGGCAGCCTCGGAGGTAGTGCATGAAGCGATTTGGGTGAAGGAGTTCATCACCGACCTAGGAGTCATACCCAATGCGTCGGGGCCAATCAAACTCTTCTGTGACAACACTGGAGCTATTGCTGTTGCCAAGGAGCCCAGGTTTCACAAGAAGACCAGGCACATCAAGCATCATTTCAACTCCATCCGTGAAAATGTTCAAGATGGAGACATAGAAATTTGCAAAGTACATACGGATCTGAATGTCGCAGATCCGTTGACTAAACCTCTCTCGCGAGCAAAACATGATCAACACCAGAACTCTATGGGTGTTCGATTCATCACAGTGTAACTAGATTGGTGACTCTAGTGCAAGTGGGAGACTGTTGGAAATATGCCCTAGAGGCAATAATAAAAGTATTATTATATTTCATTGTTCATGATAATTGTCTTTTATTCATGCTATAACTGTATTATCCGGAAATCGTAATACACGTGTGAATACATAGACCACAATGTGTCCCTAGTGAGCCTCTAGTTGACTAGCTCGTTGTGATCAACAGATAGTCATGGTTTCCTGGCTATGGACATTGGATGTCGTTGATGACGGGATCACATCATTAGGAGAATGATGTGATGGACAAGACCCAATCCTAAGCATAGCACAAAGATCGTGTAGTTCGTTTGCTAGAGCTTTGCCAATGTCAAGTATCTCTTCCTTCGACCATGAGATCGTGTAACTCCTGGACACCGTAGGAGTGCTTTGGGTGTATCAAACGTCACAATGTAACTGGGTGACTATAAAGGTGCACTACAGGTATCTCCGAAAGTGTCTATTGGGTTGACACGGATCGAGACTGGGATTTGTCACTCCGTATGATGGAGAGGTATCTCTGGGCCCACTCGGTAATGCATCATCATAATGAGCTCAAGGTGACCAAGGTGTTGGCCACGGGATCATGCATTACGATACGAGTAAAGTGACTTGCCGGTAGCGAGACTGAACAAGGTATTGGGATACCGACGATCGAGTCTCGGGCAAGTAACGTATCGATTGACAAAGGGAGTTGTATACATGGTTTGATTGAATCCTCGACATCGTGGTTCAACCGATGAAATCATCGAGGAGCATGTGGGAGCCAACATGGGTATCCAGACCCCGCTGTTGGTTATTGCCCGAGAGTCGTCTCGGTCATGTCTGCGTGTCTCCCGAACCCGTAGGGTCTACACACTTAAGGTTCGGTGACGCTAGGGTTGTATGAATATGAGTATGCAGTATACTGAATGTTGTTCGGAGTCCCGGATGAGATCCCGGACGTCACGAGGAGTTTCGGAATGGTCCGGAGGTAAAGAATAATATATAGGAAGTGGTTTTTCGGCCATCGGGAAAGTTTCGGGGTCTCCCGGTAATGTACCGGGACCACCTGAAGGGTCCCGGGGGGTCCACCGGGTGGGGCCACCCATCCCGGAGGGCCCCATGGGCTGACGTGGGAGGGGAGCCAGCCCATAGTGGGCTGGTGTGCCCCCCTAGGCCCACCCCCTGCGCCTAGGGTTGAAACCCTAGGGTGGGGGGGGGGCGCACCACATGCCTTGGGGGGCACTCCTCCCCCTTGCCCGCCGCCCCCTTGGGAGATCCAATCTCCCAGGGCCGGCACCCCCCCTGGGGGCCTATATAAAGGAGGGCAGGGGGGAGGGCAGCCGCACACCCATTGCCTTGGCGCCTCCCTCCCCCTGCTACACCTCGTCCTCCTCCCGTAGACGCTTGGCGAAGCCCTGCTGGAGTTCTGCTGCATCCACCACCACGCCATCGTGCTGCTGGATCATCATCAACCTCTCCTTCCCCCTTGCTGGATCAAGAAGGAGGAGACGTCTCCCGTCCCGTACGTGTGTTGAACGCGGAGGTGCTGTCCGTTCAGCACTTGGACATCGGTGATCTGAATCACGTCGAGTACGACTCCATCATCACCATCCCCTTGCAAGCTTCCGCACGCGATCTACAAGTGGTATGTAGATGCAAACTCACTCCCTTGACTCGTTGCTTAGATGAACTCATAGATGGATCTTGGTGAAATCGTAGGAAAAATTTTAATTTTCTGCAACGTTCCCCAACACAGGGTTCCCTTCGTGCAGCCCGCCGGCAAGAATTGTCTGGCGGCCGCCCTCTTTCCACTCGAAACCCTAATTGCCTCCTTAGGTGGCTCCTAGTTTTTCGGGGAACTATTTTCGTCCGCCCTCAGGCTTACGAAGGGCCGGCATGGCTACAGTGAGCCGTATCGCTGGAAGATCTCCGGCGGGGCGCGGCACTGTTGCCATGCCTGCCCTGACCTCAGCCACAGTGCGCAACGCACTGTGCCCACGACGCCGGCCTGTACGACCCGAAGGCGGCGGGGCCGCCTGTCAGTGGGTGGGCCGAAGGCGGCCTGAACGCCCCGAAGACGGACCTGTGGGAGTCGGCCTCCCTGGAGTCGGCCGACTCCTCCCCAGGGCCCCACGAGCCATTAACCAGATAGGATGGGGAATGGCGACAGTGATCGCCCGGTAGATGGTGGCACTGTTGCCACGACCCAATGACCAAGCTTGCGTCATTAGGAGTGCCGCTACAGTATCAAGCCTGTCCGTGGGACCCGCCAGACGGCGGGCCCCAGAAGCCGGCGGGGAGGACGGCGACCTGAGAGACAGACGGCTGGGACCCGCGCCCAGCCGGATTACTATTGTACCCCCGGGGGGTAGGCCTATATAAACCCCCCGTGGCACCCATGCAAAGGGTTCGGACCTTGATAGAGATAGACCAGATAGCATAGGGAGGAGAGAGCTAGCCTTGCCCTCTCCTGCCTCCTGATACAGCTCCAGGAGCACCATTGTGGTCACTTTGCCTTAGTGATCATGCGGAGACCCCGCAGAGCAGCAGTAGGGGTGTTATCTCCTAGGAGAGCCCTGAAGCTGGGTAAGTTCCGCCGGCGTGCATGTCTTCGCCTCATCCCGCTTCCAGGCACCGGCGACGTTCTACTCGCTCCCACCATGATAAGCCATCCTTTGGCATATGTCGTACCCAACCCCCGACAGAACTGCATGTTTTCAAGGTGGGTCGCAACTATATGTTTCTAAGGCGGGGTCGCAACTGCATGTTCTTAAGGCGGGGGTCACAAGTGCATGTTTCTAAGGCGGGGCCGCAACTGCATGTTTCAAGTAGGGGCCGCAAATGCATGTTTTTAAGGAGGGATCGCAACTGCATGTTGTCAAGAGGGGCCGCAGCTGCATGTTTTTAAGGTGGGTCGCAACTGCATGTTTTTAACGTGTGGTTGTAATTGCATTTTTCCAAGAGGGGTTGCAACTGCATGTTTTCAATGCATGGTCGCAACTGCATGTTTTTAGGTCACGGTCACAACTGCATGTTTTCAAGAGGGACCAAAACTACATGTTTTCAAGAGGGGCCGCAAGTGCATGTTTTCAAAAGGGACCGGAACTGCATGTTTTCAAGGTGGGTCGCAACTGAATGTATTCAAAAGGGGTCGTAACTTCATGTTTTCAAGGCGGGTCGCAGATGTATGTTTTTAAGAGGGGCCGCAACCGCATGTTTTCAAGAGGGACTGCAACTCCATGTTTTCAAGAGGGGTTGCAACTTCATAGTTCAACGCGAGTCAAAACTACATGTTTTTTAGGCAGGGCGCAATTGTGTGTCTTCAAGAGGGGGTTGCAACTGAATGTTTTTAAGTCGGGGTCGCAATTGCATGATTTCAAGGCGGGCCGGGACTACATGTTTTAAGAGGGTCTGCAACTGCATGTTTTCAAGGCGGGTCGAAACTGCGTGTTTTTTAGGCAGGTCGCAACTGCATGTCTTCAAGGGGGGGGGGGTCGCAACTGAATGTTTTTAAGTTGGAGTCGCAACTGCTTATTTCAAGGCGGGTCGAAGCTGCATGTTTTTTAGGCGGGTCGCAATTGCATGTCTACAAGAGGGGGTCGCAACTGAATGTTTCTAAGTCGGAGTCGCAGCTTCATGTTTTCAAGAGGGGCCGCAACCGCATGTTTTCAAGGTGGGTCACAACCGCATGGTTTTCAAGAGGGCTTGCAACGTTAAGTTTTAACTGGGGTCGCAAATGGATGTTTTCAAGGCATGTCTCAACTACATGTGTTTCAAGGGGTCGCAACTACGTGTTTTCATGGGAGAGTGGCGACTACATGTTTCTCTAGGGGGGTTGCCACTGCATGCTTTCAAGAGGATCGCCACTGCAAATTTTAAAATGGGGTCGTGATTGGATGTTTTTGAACCAAGTCGCAATTGTATATTTTGAGGGGGTAGGTCGCAACCATAAGTTATTTTTCAGTCGATTGCGACTGCGATGAACATTTCTTAAATTCATAAATATTTTTCAAACTCAAAATAATTTCACAAAAAATGATTTTTTTAATCTAACAAGTATTTTTAAAATTATCCTTTAAAAAGCTCCAGTTTTTTTATTTCATGAATATTTCATGAATAAATTCATGGACATTGTTTCTAAAATTTGTGATTAAAAAAGAGCATAATTTGAACATATCATTTTGAAATTTTGAATTCCTCGTTGTCAATTTCAATATGAATTTGCAAGCACGCTCTAAGTACTCTCCCCACACACGCGCGCGACCCAACTGAGCGGTTAAAAAAACTAGTAGAGTGCCCGTGCGTTGCTACGGGCTTTTGAAATAGTTTGCAAGAGTTACATGTTAAATTTCACACGTACAAACAATATAACACAAACACAATTATTGAGTAACTGAAGTCCATTTTTGCAATGTAAATTGATAACAAAAAGAAAGATTAACGACATGTTCATGTAACAAACTGAGCGATGTTCGACCTTAACATCTGTTACAAAACTATCAATGTCTAGATGATGTGCTTAAAAAATTCTTTCACAATATCAGGAAAGTTGCCTTTAGCTTCATTCCTACGATGTTTTAGCAACTATAATAAAATTGTTTCCTCAACTCATACCCATCCTGCACAGACAATATATGTAGTTAGTATGAAAATTTCACGCCGAAGGTCTTAAAACATGTAACAAACAATACTCACCCCGCAAACCGGCTTGACCAATTTTTTACGGTTTCACCAGAGCATAAAATGAAAAACAAAATAGCAAGACACATTCCTGCAGTTTTTAAAATTAATAATATAAAGAATATAGTGATAACAAAAATAAATGTTTTTGTTATGAATTCATTACCCGTCTATACTTGTTGAAATACCAACCGGAAATAAATGTTGCCATTTAGATATATCAGAATTCCAACCAGGCAGCTTTATTTCGAGTGCTTCTTTGAAATCCCTTGCAAAACTTTTAAATTTCAGTGCATGCCTAAAAAATTTATCCTCTAACGATTGTGATGTTTGAATAAGGTCCATAATATATAAACGACGTGCCTCTTTGTCGGTGACATATAAGATGTATCGGCCGATGGATGCATAGGAAAGATAAATCGATCTACAAGTGGATCTATTAGAAACAACAAATAAACCATGATAACAATAGACAAAATACTTTACTTGTCATGTTGCACGATGAGATGTCGTTGTCTATCCCAGACCAGCTATCAAATAATGTTAGTCTGGATAGTTTTCTTCTCACAAAACTTCTTACCTCGTGTTGACTCTAGCATCATGGACTAAGTAAAAAAAGAAATATTGTTTCAACATGTTGATACTAATGCCACATAGAATGAAAAGTTACGATAACTTACACAAAATATTATATCCATGTAGTGTATAGGAGGGTATGTGAACAATACTCCCTCGTCACATGCCAATTTTTTCCAGAAAAAATGTGTTTGAAATTATATAGTAAGAATATGAAGAGAAATTTTACTCAGTTATGCAGTCAACCAAAACAAATTCAAGAATATTAACACCATGCAGAATGTTGAAACTTCAAACAGTATATGAAAATACGATGGTAGTTTTTCGACCTGCTATGTGCATTACACACAAGTTCATATCATTTTACTAACGCTGCGTTTGGATGTCTGTATTAGACCTGTGAATTGGATTTGGTATCACCTGGCAGCCAATTCGGTTGTTTGGATGTGCACTGAAACGCGAGGCTGAATTGAGCCCAAATACTAGAGCGAATTTGCTCCCACACACGGAGGCCTCCCGCAATACAAACCTCCACCGCTCCATTTTCGGTTGAATTGACCAGCTCCCGCAAAAGAAAACGATTGGAGCGAGACCCGCCTTCTTTCCCCTGCGCGAGACCTAAGGGCTGGAGGAGCCGCCCCCAGGCAACACATCGACGGCGGCGGCAGCGCGGCGCCCAGGTAAGCTCCTCTCGCCGGCCCTCCTCCTCTTCCTCCAGTAACGGCATACCCACCGCCGCAACTTGTTCCCCTTCCTCCCATGGCGTCCCATCTCCTCTGCCGCTTGATGCCCTCCTCCCATGGCCACCATGGTCGGGATCTAGCCGTCCACTGCGCTCCTCCTCCCGTACCTCTGCTTCGGCGTCCCTCCATACCACAGGACCCCCCTCCTCCTCTGCAGCCGTTCTCCCATCTCGTCTGCTCCTTCCACATGTGCTCTGCTGTCAGACCCCCTCTACTATCCTCTCCTTCTTCCCAATCTTTCTTTCTTTATTAATGTTCCCCTGATATGAACATTAGTCCAGCCTTCCATGTTCTCTTGATTGTGTATGATCCTTGCAATGAACTTACTTTTGCTACTTAATAATACCAGTGCAATCTGAGCATGCAATCTGTCTCGGTCTGAAATCGACGCAAGCGTGCACATGGACAGTGTGATCGTCGAATACGAGTGCTCTGTTGTTTGTTGTGGCGCTGAATGCCAACACCATCAACGAATATGCATGGTGGACTATCTACGAGGAGGCTCAAGAATTAAGAAAAGCTTTCCAGTCCTTCAATTATGTAATCTTGAACGACTGTATCACCATTGATAGAAATATATAAAGCTCACCTTTACGGTTTTACCTCTAAAATACAAATTACTATGTTTGTTAATTCTTATTGCTATATAATCATTCAATTATAGTCACACATTGTACAAATTTCAATTTGATGTGTATAGAATAAAGCACTATGCAATTCCATAGTTTGCCATCCAAACATGATTTGGTATTGAAACCTCACTAAGATTCCATGAGTCAATTCAATGAGCATCCAAACAAGCGAATTCGTATTCATATCCATTACAGTTACCTTCCTGAATTGGAATTGAAACCAATTCAATACAGAGGCCTCCAATACAGACATCCAAACGCAGCGTAAGTTGACAATGTTCAGCTAGTTCAGGCAGAGAACAAGTTTTCCTTTCTTACTTCACCCGTTTGCTCATAAAAAGGAAGCTTAGAATATTTGATGTGCAGATTAACAAGAGACAATATAAGCTTCAGTATAACCCACAGATAACTTGGTATGGACTGAAAGAATAAAGCTCCTTTAAACCATGGACGTTTATTTTCATTATAAGCAGTGATCAACATGTACTTACTAATAATTATTATTCAAAACTTGGTGTACTACTAATAATTACAAAAATTCCGCAAAGGACTTGAGAGGTAAGCACGGAGTTAATCAATAGTACTACCAATAATTTTTAAATATTGAGATTCATGAGGGACAAAATAGGTATAGAACAATAAATGCACAATTGTCATTGTGGGATCAAAAGAATCTTCTATATAATGCACGATCAGCTTGTCGCTAACTACTTGCAAGAGTATTCTTTAACATCGAGCATAAAATAGTACAATCAGAGTACCATTGCTCTCTTTTCGACGGTAGATATTCACCTAAATAACATGTTTGATAATCTAGTAACATGCAACTTTGTCACAAACCCCAGTTAAACTAAAGTAGAAGGCTTCTCTAAAGACATAGACAGAACGTTGCTCATCATCCAATGCCCTCTCTCTCTATACCATATCTCTATCCCGTGAAATTCTCGAGCCAAAAGATGGATGCATATGCTGTGTTTCATTTTGCTAAATGATATCAATTAAATGGTTTATCAATTCCATAAATTGCATATAGCAATAAATAAATCAGGAAAATTCTTTCTAATATTTTAGATAGAAGAAATGTTTCTTCTATCTAAAATATTAGAAAGAATGTACCCTTCTATCCAAATCCAATTTGCATCGATAAAATAAATCCAAATTCCAGTAGTAGATGAATAATTGCAAATTTGTGTGTGTATGAGATTAGAATAACTTCAAAATAACTGACATAATTTTGTATTTTTCCTGATCAGAAAAATACATGAAAAAGAAAGGAGGTAGAAAAATTCTCTCTCTCCCTCCCTCCCTCCCTCCCTCTCCCTCTCTCTCTCGCTCTCTCTCTCTCTCTTACACACACACACACACACAACAAAGCTAGCACAACAACAACAGGTAGCACGACGCGGCCACATCCCATCGTCTCATCTCCCTGAGAAGGTGATACTGTTGCGTTGCCATGGAGCTGGTAGAAAGGTTTGACCGCACAACGCACAAACACCACCAAATTGTGGGGCCATTCGTGATCTACGCTTTCCTGGTTCCCACGGCGTCAAGGTTAATTTCTTTTGTGGGTCAAGATTTTCAAGAGAAGATAACCTCACCTCTGAGCCACCATGTCCATCATACATGCTGGGCATCTCTCCTCCCGTGACTTGGCATTTTACTATTGTAGTAACAACCATGTTATCCCAGTACTTGTTCTTCATGTTATTCTATCGATGGAATAATTTAAGTTTTTCGACCGAACGCTTGTCTGCATCTGAGGACAAATAAATTAGCTGAGACAACCAAGTAAATAAGTTCAAATTAATAGGATCATAAAATATAAATTGAGCACTAAGGCAAGTAATATCATTACCATCTTCTTTCGATGTCCAAGCGATACGGTGTGCGATCCTACCGGGCTCTGAATCCGCTTCAAGACGGACGACAAGCCATGACCATCTAGACTCATTTAATCCTTTTGAAATAAGGATCCTATCTGTTAAGGAACGCTAGGTTCAGACATGACTGATAGACTATTCCAAGAAACAATGGTACAGGCAAAAAAATACAAACAACTGCATGTTAGGATTAGATGGGAACCCGAGAAGCTACTAAACCTACATATCTACACCTAAGCAGGAATATTCATATGATTATACTGCACACAATGATTTGTATCTCAGTAAACTCCTTGCAGTCCAAAAGGAATCTGCACTACTAAGACCTACAGAGTCAGTTACAGAAAGTTGCTTAACTACATTATTATCTCAGAATTTCATCACATACTACAGCAGTAGCAAGAAAGCATCTTGGTTCAGCTTATGCAAGTACTATAATGTGATCTTAAGAAAGAAAAGAATAAATTGGTCAGCTTACGCAACTACCAAAATTTCAACTTACACAATTTTGTTATAGTTTCACACAAAAAAATTATGGCACAAGTGCACAACCTTTAGGAGCTGAAAAATACTGGATAACATCTCAATGAAAACATGTTGTAACACAACTGCACAAAAAGTATTATGCCAAGAGCACCAGCAAAAATTGATGTAGGCCATCTTTAACATTTTAAGCAACACACACAAAACAAATTAACCTTGAAGTCTTGAATTGACCATTGGGCATGAATTTAGCTTCACTGTCATACTTCATATGTATGTTTTACTAAAGCAATGATCAAAACATCATTGCTGTATCCAAAAAAATAGAACACGACTTTGACGCTCTTATAGAATATAATACAATGAAAAAGTTTGCAACAGGTTCCGATGGAGAACCTTCCCCGCGATCGCCCAAGTTGGCCTTGCGCCGTCATCAACATCATCCAGGATCAGGGGCGTTGCCTCCTCTTCCGTGAGATCTAGCTTCCCCATGGCTTCCTCCATGCATTCCCTCGCCGCCCTTGGCGAGAGAGCCTCCTTCCCGCTCGACGAACCCGATGCCGCAGCCATCAGGGTTCCCTTCGTGCAGCCCGCCGGCAAGAATTGTCCGGCGGCCGCCCTCTTTCCACTCGAAACCCTAATCGCCTCCTTAGGTGGCTCCTAGTTTTTCGGGGAACTATTTTTGTCCGCCCCCCTGCTTACGAAGGGCCGGCATGGCTACAGTGAGCCGTATCGCTGGAAGATCTCCGGCGGGGCGCGGCACTGTTGCCATGCCTGCCCTGACCTCAGCCACAGTGCGCAACGCACTGTGCCCACGACGCCGGCCTGTACGACCCGAAGGCGGCGGGGCCGCCTGTCAGTGGATGGGCCGAAGGCGGCCTGAGCGCCCCGAAGACGGACCTGTGGGAGTCGGCCTCCCTGGAGTCGGCCGACTCCTCCCCAGGGCCCCACGAGCCATTAACCAGATAGGATGGGGAATGGCGACAGTGATCGCCCGATAGACGGCGGCACTGTTGCCATGACCCAATGACCAAGCCTGCGTCATCAGGAGTGCCTCTACAGTATCAAGCCTGTCCGTGGGACCCGCCAGACGGCGGGCCCCAGAAGCCGGCGGGGAGGACGGCGGCCTGCGAGACAAACGGCTGGGACCCGCGCCCAGCCGGATTACTATTGTACCCCCGGGGGGTAGGCCTATATAAACCCCCCGAGGCACCCATGCAAAGGGTTCAGACCTTGATAGAGATAGACCAGATAGCATAGGGAGGAGGGAGCTAGCCTTGCCCTCTCCTGCCTCCCGATACAGCTCCAGGAGCACCATTGTAGTCACTTTGCCTTAGTGATCATGCGGAGACCCCGCAGAGCAGCAGCAGGGGTGTTATCTCCTAGGAGAGCCCTGAAGCTGGGTAAGTTCCGCCGGTGTGCATGTCTTCGCCTCATCCCGCTTCCAGGCATCGGCGACGTTCTACTCGCTCCCACCATGATAAGCCATCCTTTGGCATATGTCGTACCCAACCCCCGACAGAACTGCATGTTTTCAAGGTGGGTCGCAACTATATGTTTCTAAGGCGGGGTCGCAACTGCATGTTCTTAAGGCGGGGGTCACAAGTGCATGTTTCTAAGGCGGGGCCGCAACTGCATGTTTTTAAGGGGGGCGCAACTGCATGTTTCAAGTAGGGGTCACAAATGCATGTTTTTAAGGAGGGATCGCAACTGCATGTTGTCAAGAGGGGCCGCAGCTGCATGTTTTTAAGGTGGGTCGCAACTGCATGTTTTTAACGTGTGGTTGTAATTGCATTTTTCCAAGAGGGGTTGCAACTGCATGTTTTCAATGCATGGTCGCAACTGCATGTTTTTAGGTCACGGTCACAACTGCATGTTTTCAAGAGGGACCAAAACTACATGTTTTCAAGAGGGGCCGCAAGTGCATGTTTTCAAAAGGGACTGGAACTGCATGTTTTCAAGGTGGGTCGCAACTGAATGTATTCAAAAGGGGTCGTAACTTCATGTTTTCAAGGCGGGTCGCAGATGTATGTTTTTAAGAGGGGCCGCAACCGCATGTTTTCAAGAGGGACTGCAACTCCATGTTTTCAAGAGGGGTTGCAACTTCATAGTTCAACGCGAGTCAAAACTACATGTTTTTTAGGCAGGGCGCAATTGTGTGTCTTCAAGAGGGGGTTGCAACTGAATGTTTTTAAGTCGGGGTCGCAATTGCATGATTTCAAGGCGGGCCGGGACTACATGTTTTAAGAGGGTCTGCAACTGCATGTTTTCAAGGCGGGTCGAAACTGCGTGTTTTTTAGGCAGGTCGCAACTGCATGTCTTCAAGGGGGGGGGGGTCGCAACTGAATGTTTTTAAGTCGGAGTCGCAACTGCTTATTTCAAGGCGGGTCGAAGCTGCATGTTTTTTAGGCGGGTCGCAATTGCATGTCTACAAGAGGGGGTCGCAACTGAATGTTTCTAAGTCGGAGTCGCAGCTTCATGTTTTCAAGAGGGGCCGCAACCGCATGTTTTCAAGGTGGGTCACAACCGCATGGTTTTCAAGAGGGCTTGCAACGTTAAGTTTTAACTGGGGTCGCAAATGGATGTTTTCAAGGCATGTCTCAACTACATGTGTTTCAAGGGGTCGCAACTACGTGTTTTCATGGGAGAGTGGCGACTACATGTTTCTCTAGGGGGGTTGCCACTGCATGCTTTCAAGAGGATCGCCACTGCAAATTTTAAAATGGGGTCATGACTGGATGTTTTTGAACCAAGTCGCAACTGTATATTTTGAGGGGGTAGGTCGCAACCATAAGTTATTTTTCAGTCGATTGCGACTGCGATGAACATTTCTTAAATTCATAAATATTTTTCAAACTCAAAATAATTTCACAAAAAATGATTTTTTAATCTCACAAGTATTTTTAAAATTATCCTTTAAAAAGCTCCAGTTTTTTTTATTTCATGAATAAATTCATGGGCATTGTTTCTAAAATTTGTGATTAAAAAAGAGCATAATTTGAACATATCATTTTGAAATTTTGAATTCCTCATTGTCAATTTCAATATGAATTTGCAAGCACGCTCTAAGTACTCTCCCCACACACGCGCGCGACCCAACTGAGCGGTTAAAAAAATCCTGTTTAAATAAGAAAAGACGTCAGGCGACGTCAGGAGTTCCAGGCGATCCCTATCTCTATACCTGTTTTTTCACCTGGTTTTGCTAATCTGCACCGGGTCACCGTTTTGACTGGCCATGCAGTATTATTGTGTTCTGGTGGTCAGAGAACAAAAATCTCTTCGGTCTAGTACTGTGTTTCCTATTTGGCGCCCGTTAATGAGTTAAACGCAAAGCGGCGCACAACTTCCCTACGAGCTGGGCCGGCCCGTTTAGTTTTTTTTCCTGCTAAATCTGCAAAGATGAGTGCAAAAGTGCGATACGTTCGCAGTGAATCGAACCTGCGACCTCCCTGTACCGTGTAAAATGAACTAACCGGAATGTGTTTGGTTGCAGTCATCAACCAGAATGTCACGGATCGGACCCGTTCTTAGATCCCGTTCTAGCGTCTGGTACATAGATGGAATGGTAACCGACTGGTTCCACCAGACAGAATATACCTCCCAGATGCGGAACGTGCTCGTACCTCCAAATCGAGCGGACCGCATGGAACCGATCGTTCTCCGCGCGCTCCCGCAACTCAACCCCTCTTCCTCTCTGGACACGACCGGCAGCAGGTAGCAACAGGCGGCGCTGGATTGAGGGCACCTAGCGAGCGGCTACGGATGGCGGCGAGCAGCGCCGTGGATCCGTACCAGAGATGTACGCGCAGCTCCTGTGCGGCCTCGTGCGCCGCAAGATGGCCACGCTGGATGGCGGCGAGCGGCGACGTCGATCTGTAGTACGCGCAGCTGTGCGGCCTCGTGCTCCGCATCGACATGGTCTTCGCGGCCAGGTTTCTCCATCTAGTGTGGGCGCCCAGCGAGCTTCCCATCCAGTGCGCCGGCGATTGGGGGCTCAGGGCTCCTACGCATGGGCCTGTATTGCCGGCCAGCGAGCTCCCATCCAATTCAACCTTTGTTTGTCTTATTGAGATTAGCCTTTTGACTGAAATCAGCGGTATTTAGTTGACTGAAATCCAATTCAGTGTGTGCACCGCTCTTATTTGTTTCAGCGTTTTCTCGGCCATATGTGTGTGCCAATGCATTCAGTGGTTTTTGATTGACTGGAATCCTGTTCGATATATTATACATAATCATAAGCCAACAAGTGGAGAGATGAACAAATCTATTCCATTCCATCTCTGAAACCAAACACGAAAATGTAACCATTCTGTTCTTTAGAATTGTCTATACTAAACACAGGGACGGAATCGATCCATTCTAGTTGAATGGAACCATGACATTTCATTCCACTTCGTTCCCGAACCAAACACACCCTAACCACTCGCCCACAGCGTTGTTTCTGACAATCATTTCCTTTTCTTTCTTTTATTCCTGTTGTCTTGCTCTTCTTCCTTTCTTTACTCTTAAATCCGTGAACTTTTTTCAACTCGTTGATTTTTGTTTTTCAAAATCGATGAACCTTTTTTTCTTCTAAATTTGTGAACTTTTCCAGAGTTATTGATTTTTTTTTCAAAAATCGATGAACTTTTTCAAAATATACGAACTTTCTTTTGCAACATTGATGTACTTTTTCTGAATTAGTGATTTTTTTAAATCGATGAACTTTTTTCAAAATTGATAAGCATTTTTTCAAATTTTGAACTTTTTTGAGAAATCTATGAACCTTTTTCGAAATGAATGAACTTTTTGAATTATTGTGAATTTTTTTGAAAATCGGTGAGTTTTTTTCAACATCAATGAACTTTTTAAAGAATCGATGAACTTTTTTTAGTACATGGACCTTTTCTAATTCGTGATTTTTTAAAATCTGTGAACTTTCAATTTTTGTTCACATTTTTTTTCAAAAACAATCACGTTTTCCTAATATGTATGTGCAGTAAATAGCGCGCTGGATTTTGTTCTTAAATTTCACCAGTGGCTATGAGCTCTAGTTGTTATGCGACCTACATATATGAGCTAAACCGTGCGAGTTCAGTTCCTCGTGGGAGCAACTTTTTTCCGGATTTTTTTGCGCAATAAAATCATTTTCCCTGCACTTCGTAGTTCTGGGCCGGCCCATCAGGTATAGGGCTCTCGTCCAGTATATGTATATCGCTAAACCAGGTGTGTTTGGGCCGAGCCTCCGGAGGTGTAGAGAAAGCTCAAGCTCAAGCCTACTGGTTACCTCGAAAAGAAAAGAAAAACTTGTTGATGAGTAACAAGTACTATATAAGCATGTAATATCTTCTCTTCTAGGGTTGGTGTAGCATTCGCTTTCCAATCCATCTCTCAGCTGTCTCTCTCTAGCCTGCCTCCTTTATCCAAGGAACTGCATCTGGCCTTCTCCATGGCCACGGCTGCTACCCAATATGTCTTCCCGCCGGTGGCCGCTGCTCGGCCTCTGCCCCTGCGTTGCTGCGGCTGCTGACAGCAGTGCCGGTGGCGACTGGCCACTCCGGCTGCTACTCTGCGTGCGCTGCTGTGATCTCTCCTTACCGCGCAGCCGGCCCTCACCGCCACTGGGGATCTCGCCGGCGAGAGTCTCCTCTACGGCACCCGTCGGTGGCGGCTGCTCTGCTTCAGCCTCTGCCCCTGCGTTGAGGCAGCCGTGCGGATCTGCCGGCTGCCGGCAGCAGTCCTGCCGGTGCCTTGCGCTAATCTTCTCCTGTCGACAGATGCGGCTGGGCTGATCCGCCGGCTGCCGAAAGCACTCCCGCCGGTGCCCTAATCTGTGCCCGCGGACAGCTGCGGCTGCGCTGATCCGCCGGCTACCAACAGCAGTCCCGCTGGCGACCGGCTACTTCGATCCGTCTGCTGCTACTCCCTGCGACCTCTCCCTCCCGTGCTGCAGGCTCTCACCGCCACCGAGTTCTCGCCGGCCAGAGTCTCTCTGTTGCCCCCGCTGGTCAAAAAATTCCTCATCTGCTCTGCTCGTCTCAGAGCTCCTGATCTGTTTTCTCGTCGCGCCTGCCTTCTCTCTTGCTTTCTCTCTCGAGTTTTTTTCTTCAGGGATTCTCTCTCGAGTTAGTGCCCCACCCACCACCAGCAGCAATCAGTACAACTGTACAAAGATGCGACCTCGTGTCGTTCTCGAGTTTTTTTTTTCTCGAGTTAGTGCCCAGCCCACCCACCACAGTAGCAGTAGTCATCCAAAAAAAAAAGGATGTGACCTCGTCTGTTCTATTGCGTTTTGCGTTTGAGTTGGTTTCCCGTCAAAGGAAACACTCGACTCGGGCGTGGGTGCAGGCGTCCACACGCAACTAGCCCTAATCCCCATCTAAAAAAAACTAAACCTCATACCAGCCGTGGTTTAACCGAACCGGGGCCCATATTAAACGATAGGATAGATCTGCCTCTCATCCCCTACCCCGACACCCGATGCTGGATCCTTCTTGCCGGCCGGCGGCCATATGCTTCTGGATCTACATGCACTGCCTCTCATCTCCATGGACTATGGTGGCCGGCATTTTCCTCTCGTCGTTGGTTCCGTCAACAAGCCGACGGCCACGAATTAAGTAAGTACTCAGACATATACATACCGTGTCCTTTGTTGTGTATAAATGCGCGTAGATCCAAACTATCCCTTCCCTTAAGAAAATATACCAGAAATTTCACATTAACTACACGGCATCTGTTAGTTTTTCAATTCCTATCTTTCTGTGGGCATTGATCCGTGGTATATACACATATTGGAGGCACCATCGCTCGGGTTGTGCAACGGCCGGTGGCGAGATCTACCTGCCCAAATGTCTCTCGTGATAATTGGATTCAAGCTCCCTCTCAAACACTGAGTTTCTATATAGAGACATCCGGCCATGATATTACATTTTCATTTATTGGTTGCAATAAGGTCCGGTCTTCAAACAGTAGGTAATACTCTACTACTATATTTTATTGTTGTTGCTAATACTTGCTAGATTTCTTCACATTATCCCTTTAAATTGTTTTTGCTTTTACCTGTTTTCACTTTTGTTCTACTCTCCACTTGCCATAGCCGGCTTTCTTTTAATTAGCCACGATTCATTTTCACCTGTCGTTCAGTAGTGGCATGTATAACAAACAGAGGCGTGCAGTCAGCACAGAGGTATGTTAGATGTGTGTCCCTGTTAATTTGTAAACTGAGTGTCCGCATCTGGTTCCAAATAGTTTGGTTGAAGTAAATGTATTATACGTATGCAACTTCCATGTAAGGATAATTAAACTAGAATTAGAAGTACTCACTAGTCATTATTAACACTAGCAAAAATGCCTGTGCGTTGCAGGGAAAACAATATATCATGTTGCGTAATAATTCGAAAGCGTACAAATTATTGTTACAGATATAACAATGTTGTTACAAAAAAGATTGTAAATGAGTCAATTATTCGCCCATTACGGTGCAAATGATCTCTTAGCAGTAAAAACAACACATCATGTGCTTAAGACATCACTACATGTTATGTTTCTTAAGATAGGCCCAAAAAGTTGAAAATAGTATGTCAACAAAATAAGATAAAAAAATAATAAAGTATATGTTTAGTGACAAATATATAAACTCATAAAGGAATAAAGTATTTTTTAGTGACAAATATATGAAAGTAAGATACATTATATAGTATTAGTGCTCATCAATCTTCTCTCGCACATCCCATGATGACTTGGGGACTACACATGAGCAATCAGTGGTTACCAAGCTCTCACACATGTACTGGATAGCATCTTGGTCAGCTGGAGATAATAAGAACAGAATGTCAAAACTTCGAAGGCAAAGATCCAAAGAAGAAACATACTGAACTCTTGAAACACATCTTCTATG
The DNA here is from genome assembly GCF_002162155.2 of Triticum dicoccoides. Classification (NCBI taxonomy): domain Eukaryota; kingdom Viridiplantae; phylum Streptophyta; class Magnoliopsida; order Poales; family Poaceae; genus Triticum; species Triticum dicoccoides. The sequence continues at coordinate 570,944,320 of NC_041389.1, read as the reverse complement.
CAATTTCTTAAATTGTTTCTCACGCAAACTTACCGTACCAATCACTTCCTTTGACCGTATCATATATATGCCACCTATAGTCATCTTCAGACGTCCAGAATATCTTATCTCAGTCAGCTTGGCGTAACACACAGCCAGGACGGATGGTTTTGGAGTCCTCTGAACCATGCTCATCAAGCCATTTCTGTCCTCCACAGATCGGAAGGCTTTCCGGGACAGGGAAAGTTCTGCAGCAATCTTCAGTTGTTCAACCCTAGTATCAAGGTACAACTAACAGCTTTCAGGGCAGTCAGATCAGGACGATCTCGAGATTTGTTCAGATTTGATGGTTTCTGATCATGTCACACAGCCTACGTAACTCGGTGGATCTTTTGTACTGCTTGCAAAACTAAAAGGCATTGTGCGCAGCCATGGCATACAACGCTTGAAGCTTGGAGTTGTTCCTCAACACCTCCAGCGCCGTCATGTATGTGTCCCACAGAAACTTGAGCCATGGAGTGTCAGATCGGCCCTTCCCGCTGACGTAACTGAGCATTAGGTCCTCTGGTGCTTCCAGATCATGGACATTGAGAGCCTGTGCCTGGTGATTCATGGCCGCCTCCCCAGCTTTCTTGTTGGACAGATGCATGAAGTGTTTGACAACCTCCTCCAGAGTCGACACATTGTTGAGTTCCTGCTGGCAGACGATTCTGGAGTACTGAATGAGGCCGTCCTTGGCGAATCTGCCTTTCCTCAGATCCACGCACAGCTCCATGTACCTCTTCATGACCTTCTCAAGAGGCTTCTGCCATGACCAGCATCTTTTTGACGTGATGAGATCGTGCAGCGCTGCAGGCGCTGCCGGCTTCTGCCCGACGTGGATCAACTCATCTGCTTTCTTCAGAGCGCTCGAGCAGAGGGACGCGAGGGGGTGGCGAAGGATACGCGAGGGGGCGCGAGGGAGCAACCGATGGCTGGCGGAGGGAGGCGAGGGGGACGTGAAGGACAGGCGAGGGGACGCGGGGAAGCGACCAACGGCTAGCGACGGATTGGTGTTTGTGCAGGGGTTGGGGGAAAATCATGCTGGTGGCTCGTTCGACAACCAGGGACGAATCCTTTTTCTCACCTAGCGGTGGCAGAAGCTTTGTAAATTCTGCGACATGAACCGTGGGTTTATTTCCATAAAAGTCAAGGACACTTTTGCAAAAACACCGCGACGGTGAACCCGACAGACTCAATCCGTGATTTATTATTAGGGAAAGATTTTGAGTTTAATGTTCTATCTATTTATAACTATCAAATTTCTTTAAAACACATCTGAGCAAAAAGTACAACAATTATGTTGGCGTGTAAAGTTTCGTATCGGTTTCCTTTGCTGTTTGTCACAAATACAAATGTTTGTCACAAATACAAAATTGCATTTAATTGCTACTACTTGTTATATTTGTGTGTGCCACATTCCAACGGGTTTTCTTTGATTATTTTTTGGTCTAACATTGTATACTGTTGTAAGTAGTATTTTTTTTTACTAAAATGTTAGAAATTGATATCCAAATTTAATTGGTGTTGCTACACCCAACTCATTTAAAATATTATGTTTTTTCAGTTGGTTTCATCTTTGAACTTATGTCATGTTCACGATAATTTCCTAGGGAAAAATAATATTATTCCTTGATTCCTACAAAATCCATTTCTTGTGCGTTTGTAAGAGATATAGTTATAGGCATTCCATTGGATTGAAAATGATCTTCTTTGGCTTAACATTAATTTCACGGATGCAAACATCCATTTGCCCTCTCGCTTCCATAAAATTTGAGCGGTAACATGTTGTAAGGTGCCGAAGTGTTAGGTTTAGCTAACACACATGAAATTGGGGGGAAATTGAAATTTTGACTAAGAATATCATCTTAGTTATTCAAATTTAATATTTCTATGAATCCTATAATTGTTTTCTTGATTTACATAGGGTTAGTGCTTTTGATGTCCAAAACATTACTTTTTGTGATATGGAGGGAGTAATGATCTTTGTTGTCCTTTATTCTGATTTCTGGATGTCATAGGTCTCTCCGAGCTTCGTTTGATTCGTCTTTGTCTACCTACCTTCAACTGCACATGACAGTCTCAATTTTTTCTCCATCTACTTCGTCTCTCTCGATTCCTCCTTCCTTCAGTTTGTTTGTTCATCGTGCTGATTGGTTACATATAGTGATGGCGGTTGGTTATATATTTTATGGCGGTGGATGAAACATTATTTGGAATACCCCGTAAAGAAACCAGCCGCACGAAGGAGAAATAAATCATTGGTGAGTTTTTTTAATTATGGTACCTTGAGTAGGTACACATTTGAGTTGTGGCTACCATTTCTTCAGATGATAAAGTTTATCAATTTCCTTTTTATAAATAGGATTGAGTTTATCAGGCTATTAGAGTTTTGTTTTCGGTCATAAATTTAAATGGTATACAATATAATATGATTTTGACTAATATGATATAATTTATCTAGCTATCGGAGTTTTACTTCGGATCATAGATACGAGATGATATGATAAACCATGATTCTTGATGAATATGATTGAATTTATCTAGCCATTGGACTTCTATTTTTCTTTGTCACAAAATATGAGATGTAAACTATGTCTCCTAGACTAAATATAAGTCACATAATTATGCATGCAGCCAAAGTTTTAGAATTTGAATTTGTCTTCCAGAATTTTGTTTATATCATATACCATTTGGGAAGCTCATCATCAATTCGTTGTGGTAGCAATTTTCTTAACAAAAACAACAAGACATCCGTGGTCAAGTTCATTTGGATTGGTGGTTTGTTCCTTATGTTCTGACTTCCCTATATATCATGTTGTGATACCGGTGTATAAAAAATGCAGTTAGAAGCTAACCCACCTTGTACTCCATAAGATCAACTCGGTAACATGATTTGTCCATTAATTTTTTTCCTCTAAATTACCCAATTTTATAAAGTTTTTGTCAGTTTGACCCATTTTCATGTTTTACCCATTATTTTAGAAAGTTGCTCCAAGTAATTGTTTGATAAACACCCCCAAGGGTTTAGCATGGACAACTAGACCCGAAAGCTTTGGGACCCTATGTCGCTCCCTCGAGTGACACGGGCGCAGCACTATCACCGCCAACCACCGCCCGTCCCTTTCCTCCTCATCGCTGTCTACGGGTGGCACTGGGCTTGGTGGCGGTGTGGCGGCTCGCCTTCTCATGTGCAACGCTTGAGGGGCACGAGACTCTCTGCTACGCGCGCAAATCTTGTCCGGCGTGCAGCGGCGTGGCTGCCGCAAATCCCCAACCCCACGACGCAGCTGCAAACCGGCAGTTGAAGTCCCTCCACCCCCCAGCCACCACTCCTGTTGCGTTGGCGCCGCTGCCTCGGCCACCGCACCACCACCATCCCTTCTTGCACCACCGCCGCATCCACCTCGCTGCATCCCCGCCCATTTATCCACGTCCTTGCATCGCATCCCTGTCGTTCGCTTGCACAAGCCGCCACCTCGTCGCTGTCCAATTTCGGCCGCCTCATCCCCCGACGGCGTCATATTCCCTCGATCTATCATTTTGGCCATCTGACACCTCATTCGGTCGCCACTCCACCGCGAATCAACCATTGTTGCCTCCCCATCTTGTGTCGTCGCGCCGCCGCCGTGCAGTCAGGTCTTGGTAGTCCATCCGCTATGCCATCGAGATCTCATGTGCCGAGTCGCGGATGTGGCTCATCACACACCTACGACAAGCACGAGGTCCGCACGTGCGTGTATAACCACGCGGCTTGGAGGCTTTGTCGACCCTTCTCATGGAGTACTTCTTATGGGGTTTCAACATTTTTGGTCGCTAAAAATTGTTAAAAATGTGAAATGGGACTTGTGTTATGTATGTGTTTCAATAGTGGGCTGCAAGGCCGGGCTGCAAGGCCCACGCCACACTCCTCTGAGTCTGCTATAAACCCTAGAGCCAGCTACTCCTACTCAAGCCGCCGTCGTTCTTGCGCTCTCCTCTCCCAGCAAAGAGACCTCGTCAGATCTGCTCCGCCACTCACCTCCCAGCTCTCCAGCTGCCCCGAGCTCGCGTAGTCGCTGTCCCCAGCCCACCCCACTGCTGCCTCCACCAAGTTCCCGTCCAACGGAGGTAGGTAATGGATGCAGATCCATACAAATGGACGTACGATTGGATTTTCCTTCGTTTCTTGCAATGCGGTTCTTGCTCAAGTTTCTGGTGGTGTGGGGGGCTGTCCCGTGCAGCTGCACAATACCTGTCGTGGGTTGATGTAGTAAGATCTACTACCTCCATTCCAAAATAGAAGACGTTTTGGTAGGCTACCAAAACGTCTTCTATTTTGGAATGGAGGTAGTACTTATTTGTGTGGAGTATTTATCATTCTGTGCCATAAATGTAACTGGATCTGTATTGTTTTACTTATTATGGAAAGATATAGTGTTAGGGCTTGTTCGGTTGACAGAGAAATGGAGGGGATTGGCAGGGATTAATGGGGATTAAATCCCCTACAAGTCAAAATCCCCTCAAATCAAAGCCTTAATAATTCCAAATCCGTCCTTTGCTATTGTATATATAGTTTTCCAAATTCGGATCTGGTAGTAGCATTAGCAGTAAACAGATTCATGTGAATATGTTATCATTTATAACTGATGGCAATTTGTTTCATATGAAATTATGAATAGAGAGCATGTCTTTTGGGATGAGGCTTGTTGCCATGGCCAGGCGGGTTGCCGCCACCGCCACCGCCAGCGCCAGCCCATGGGGGTTTCACCGCTACTCATCCAGCGCTACCGGTGAGTTTAAAATATTAGAATCTCGCTACTCATCCAGCGTTATTGGTGAGTTTAAATATTAGAATCTTGTGATAAGAATTTGATTATGATTATATAGTTTGTGCTATTGATCTTCATTCTTCAATGTTTGAGACCTTGTGTTGTTGCTATTAGTAGTCTAATTATGTTCTGTGATTGCTATTTAGGTCTCATGCACCCACGGTTTGGACGGATTGGCTCAGATGGCCTTCCTGAGTCAGTTGATTGGACAAAGCAGGGTGCTGTAACCCCAGTATCAAGTCAAGGGGATTGTGGAAGCTGTTGGTTGTTCGCCACTACAGCATCCATGGAGGGCATTAATGCCATAATGTCAAATTGTCTTGTGAAGTTATCAGAGCAGCAACTGCTTGACTGTGTTACCTGTTCTTCCGATGGTTGTGAGGGAGGTCGTGTAGTTCCAGCTTTCAGGTACCTTCATAGGAATGGAGGGCAAGTTTTGAATGATGTCTACCCATACACAGCTGAAGTGAACACTGTCCACAAAAGAGTAATTGTAAGTTGCATATTTACAAAATTGTCCGTTCTTACATAGCAGTCCTGCTCACGTTGAGAATTACAACTCACCAGTCTTGTGTTTTTGTGGTGCAGGCACCTGCAGTATCTATTGACGGCTTTGCTTTTACCTATGGTGGTACCGAAAAAAAACTGAAGGTGGCTGTAGCATCACAGCCAGTGGTGGTTGCTTTAGGGGCAGATAAGGCATTTGTGGAATATGATGGTGTAAGTTATTGCATTCTTCTTATCAAATGGTTCTTATCATTCTAACTAAGGAAAGTGCGGACCTTCTTTGTGCTGTAATGGTATACGCAGTATACCTTACTGGGAACACATAGGAAAATTTTAGGACAAACATTAGTTTCTCGTGTTACCTAGTTATAGATCAGACAAATAGAATGTGAAACTGAGATGAAACTAAAGATGACAAGTAAAGAACTTAAATGATAAGCTTTTACCTTCTTTAATTAATGTTGTGTGTTTGTAGGTTTCCTAAGTTTGTGTGTTACTTCTATGACATGTTGCCTCATTGTTGTAAGGTGTTGTGGATAGCAAGAACTACACCTTTGCTGAACTGTCGACAACTAAGTTCAGGGGTTCATATATTGGGCACTACGTTACTGTTGTAGGTTATGGGATAACAGAGTTTGGTGAGCTTTTTTGGCTTGTCAAAAATTCACACGGGGTAGATTATGGTGAAGATGGGTATATCAGGATCGCAAGGGAAACTGGCAAGGAGGGAGGTGCTTTTGGGATTGCCAGGTTCTTCGCGTATCCAGTCAAGAAAAATGGGAAGAATAACAGAAGGTGCATGGTGAGGTCTGAGGCTGAGCTGTATGGTTGCAAGTGTATTCACTGGATATGATGAGCCAGAGGACACATTGGATGTGATGAAAGCAATGTGAACATGAGAAATGAGTTGAGCGTGCCCTGCATGCAAGTTATTCTTGTAATAGCCTAGGGAGGTCGCCCGTGTATCTTGTGGACTTAAGAATCATTTTGAACCTGAGAGTGCTGGGTAGGTGAAGTTCATCGCTGCCTGTTAATCTTAAGTGAATTTCCTGATGAAACCTGCTTGTTATCTTTTATCTCTTCGGAAGTAACAGAGCAACCTGCAGAATTAGTAAGCCTTTTGTTGATATAGAATTGTTATTTGATTGCTCTTCTAACATGGTTCAACAGTTAGGGTCCTGCTCACAGGTAAAGTATACCGGTTTAATGGGCCATGATTTGTAGTGATCTCCATACGCATCCTCCTGGATAATCCTTCCCCCTAAAGGCCTTGTTATCTAGAACAAATATGCTTCAGGATACTCCCTCCGTCCGGAAATACTTGTCATCAAAATGAATAAAAGGGGATGTATCTAGATGTATTTTAGTTCTAGATACATCCCTTTTTGTCCATTTTGATAACAAGTATTTTCGGACGGAGGGAGTACTTGTGTAGTGTCTCGGCATACGGATTTTGGGGGAAGATCATGCTTCAGTGGATTTAATATTTCTTCTGGAAGAAAGACGATATGCTAACATCATCTGGTTTGGCTAACTAGTAGAATTGGGTAGTTGAGCTGGCTGGTAGAGGTAAAACAATGCCAGTGTAATTGTAATTTTAACCTGCATATGGCATCTTTGCTTGGTTACTTGTGATGCCAACTGATGACCACCACTTCAGTTAAGAAAATAAGATAATTAAGGTTCCACTACCATGCTGTCCTGATGTCCCTGCCTTGCTTGTTGGTGTGACACGTTCTGAAATTTTAGCTATGCTATTTGTTCAGTTGAGTGCCAGTTATGTTCTGTTTCAGGAAAATAGAGTGTCAGTCGGTTGAGTGTTTTAAGATGATAAATTCATGCGGGCCTACTA
>NC_041389.1:570925036-570937025 GCF_002162155.2 Triticum dicoccoides | reverse complement strand
CATTGAACAGAATTCATGCCATTGTTATTCATTTATAAAAAGTGATTATATTTATAATCCGTAGTACTGCAATTCTATATTTCAACTGAGTTCTGAATAATTCTTCATCAGCCTACTGTATAGTCTATACTCAAATGATGTTTGTTTGGCGTGACATCCTGTATGCGTCTGTTACTGTTACTAGCAACACATGCGGTTGCTACATCTGTCAATACAAAAAAATGCACGAGTTTGTTTAGATGGACGTAGATTTCAGAATCTGTCCTTTACTATCACTTAGTCCATCTCCACCGCACGACCCCATCTTGTCCGGGTGCGTCCGTTGGGGTAGAACGGACGAATAATGCGGCCCAACGCGCGGCCCCAAACGAACAAATGTCCGGAATCCGTCCGTTTTCAACCCATCCCTGGCCCAAACTTGCGCCGAGTTTGGAGTGAAACGGACATCGCGCGGATGGGCTCGCCGCACGCCCTTGTCGCCCCGTGGCCCGCCTGTCGGGGACACAAGTAGTCTCATTCGATTCCAACGCCTCCATCTCCCTCCCCCGCCCCGCCCCACCGACGGTGCCGCTGCTATTCTCCGGCCGCCTTCTCCACGCAGCCCCCGGCCGTCCATAGCCAACCATGCCTCGACATGGCCGCCACCACGCGCGCGCTTTCGCCGTAGTTTAGGCCGTCGATCGGAGGAGGTTTGGTCGTCGCCGTCGTAGCCGGCGGCAGAGGGGATACGACCACAGGCGACGTACCACGACAGCTTCCGACGAGTGCTCCAGAGCGGCCAGTAGACGGTCGCCGACCACACCTGTGTTGAGGTGATCATCCCGGCCACTTTGCCACCACGACTGCAAGGTGTTCGCCACTTTTCCCACAAAGGTATGGACAGTGGTGATGAGTTTTTCGTCCACCACTTCATTTGTTCATCGGACGATTCGTCGTCGGATGATGAAGATCTTGTGGTGGCTGCACTGGTGGTTCACGACCAAATTCAACGGTAGCTTCCTCGGTACACGGGGTCAGTCCCTGGCCGTGCTCCCAACCTGAACCGCAACAGGGAGAGAGGCCACGCCCTACTCTATGTCGATTACTTTGCGAACACCCCGCTCTTCAAGCCGGATAAATTCCGTCGCCGTTTTCGTATGGCAAGGCATGTGTTCGTATTCGAGAGGGTGTGGTTGCTCATGACCCATACTTCGAGTGCAAGACGGATGCCCTTGGCGAGCCTGGATTCTCCTCTTACCAGAAATGCACTGCGGCCATCCGCATGCTTGCATATGGAATTCCAGGCGATCTGATGGATGAGTATGTGCGTATGAGTGAGACAACATGTCTGATGTCAATGTACAAGTTCTGTCAGGCTGTGATCGAGGTGTTTGGCCCTGAGTACTTGAGGCAGCCAACTGCCGCTGATACAAAGAGATTGTTGGCGACCAACGCAGCTAGAGGCTTTTCAGGCATGCTTGGCAGCATAGATTGTATGCACTGGGAGTGAAAGAACTGTCCATTTGCTTGGTAGGGCCAGTACAAGGGGCATGTCAAAGCTTGCACTGTCATATTAGAAGCGGTGGCTTCGCAAGATCTTTGGATATGGCATTCTTTCTTCGGCATGGCAGGTTCTCACAATGATATCAACGTGCTGCAGCGTTCTCCAGTCTTCGCAAGGCTTGCAGAAGGCCATTCCCCACCTGTCAACTTTGAGATCAACGGCCACCAGTATAACAAGGGATACTATCTAGCTAATGGTATATATCCTCAGTGGTCAACTTTTGTGAAGACAATCTCGAAGCCCCAAGGTGAGAAGAGAAAGAGATTTGCCCAAATGCAAGATAGTGCTAAAAAGGATGTGGAACGTGCTTTTGGTGTGCTTCAATCCCGATGGGGTATCGTTCGATACCCTGCAGTGTCATGGGATGAAAGGAAGCTTTGGGAGGTGATGACTGCTTGTGTGATCATGCACAACATGATCGTCGAGGACGAGCGTGATGACAGTATCTTCGACCAAGGATTTGATTTTCAAGGTGACAATGTTGAGCCCCTGCATCAAGAACCAACCATGTTTGATCAGTTTGTCCAGTTCCATCGTGAGTTGCATGATTGGCACACTCATTTGGATCTTCAAAATGACTTGGTTGAGCACGTGTGGGATCATATTGGCAACCAATAGATGTATTGGTTCATTTTATGTTCATTCAAGACAATTTTGATTTGGTTGTAAAACTATTTATATTAGAGACAACTTCGATTGGGTTGTAAAACTATTTTAATTTTCAAACAATTAATATTTGGACGTGCAAACTTGTTTTGATATGAAAATATGGGCATTTAGGCCCTGGTGGACGGGATGGGGCAAACGGATGTGGCCGCGCGCTGGGCGCCCGGACACGACCCCATCGCCCTACCCAAACGGACAGAATCCGGCCAAAACGGACGTCCGTTTGGGGTCGCGCGGTGGAGTTGGCCTTATGTCGTGGGGAGGACTACCATCTATGGAGCCATGCAGCCTTTTGTGGTTGGCAAGGGGATCACGCAATGCACAAAGAGCAAAAACAACGAGGCAGTGCAGGGGAGAGGCGATTTTTACCCAGGTTCGGGCCACCCGGAGAGGCAAAAACTTTACTTCTGCTTTTGGGTGTATTGGTGTGTGGATGCACAAGTACAAGGAGCACTCTGTCCCGGCAAGGGCGCAAGAAGAGAGCCACTACGCGTGCAAGTGTGTCAAAGGATCGAATCCTTGTCTAGGTTGCCTTGGGCCTCCTTCTATATCTCAAGGGGCCACCATAGTGGCAAAACAGGCATTACATGTTGATTAGATAGCAAACAGTGCTATCATACCTAACTCTGTCGGGTTAGGACAAAAACAATTAATGCTTCGTTAGGTGTCGCATGGAGAAGTAGCCTCGGCAAGGCTTTTGCACCACTTGCCTAGCTACCTCTTATTAACTTGACACACCTTCTGGACGGGTGCCGATAAAGGTAGATCTCCCTCCAGCAAGCTGACACGTGTCCGACAAGTCTCACCAAACTACATGTGAGCTCGACATCTCATCAATTAGTGACTAGCTGCTCGGTGAGGTGGAGTGCTAGTAGTTTTAGTGAGGGCTTGCCGGCATGGAGCTTGTCGGGCCTTCGTCTTGGTCTTGGCCTTGCAGGCTTCTGGCTTGCCGGCAAAATAATGCTTTTGAGAGCTCATTGCTCTGCTTTGATCTTTGATAACCCACAAGTATAGGGGATCGCAACAGTTTTCGAGGGTAGAGTATTCAACCCAAATTTGTTGATTTGAAACAAGGGGAGCCAAAGAATATTCTCAAGTATTAGCAGCTGAGTTGTCAATTCAACCACACCTGGAAACTTAGTATCTGCAGCAAAGTGTTTAGTAGCATAGTAATATGATAGTGGTGGTAACGGTAACTAAAGTAAAGGCAGCAAAAGTAATGTTTTTGGTATTTTTGTAGTGATTGTAACAGTAGCAACGGAAAAGTAAATAAGCGTAAACCAGTATATGGAAAACTCGTAGGCACCGGATCAGTGATGGATAATTATGCCGGATGTGGTTCGTCATGTAACAGTCATAACATAGGGTGACACAGAACTAGCTCCAGTTCATCAATGTAATGTAGGCATGTATTCCGAATATAGTAATACGTGCTTACGGAAAAGAACTTGCATGACATCTTTTGTCCTACCCTCCCGTGGCAGCGGGGTCTCATTGGAAACTAAGGGATATTAAGGCCTCCTTTTAATAGAGAACCGGAACAAAGCATTAGCACATAGTGAATACATGAACTCCTCAAACTATGGTCATCACCGGGAGTGGTCCCGATTATTGTCACTTCGGGGTTGTTGGATCATAACACATAGTAGGTGACTATAGACTTGCAAGATAGGATCAAGAACACACATATATTCATGAAAACATAATAGGTTCAGATCTGAAATCATGGCACTCGGGCCCTAGTGACAAGCATTAAGCATAGCAAAGTCATAGCAACATCAATCTCAGAACATAGTGGATACTAGGGATCAAACCCTAACAAAACTAACTCGATTACATGATAAATCTCATCCAACCCATCACCGTCCAGCAAGCCTATGATGCAATTACTCACGCACGGCGGTGAGCATCATGAAATTGATGATGGAGGATGGTTGATGATGACGACGGTGACGAATCCCCCTCTCCTGAGCCCCGAACAGACTCCAGATCAGCCCTCCCGAGAGATATTAGGGCTTGGCGGCGGCTCCGTATCGTAAAACGTGATGATTCTTTCTCTCTGATTTTTTCTCCCTGAAAGCCAATATATGGAGTTGGAGTTGGCGTTGGAGGGCCACCAGGGGGCCCGCGAGGTAGGGCGGCGCGCCCAGGGGGGAGGGCGCGCCCCCACCCTCGTGAGCAGGGTGTGGGCCCCCTGGTCTTCATCTTTGGAAAGGATTTTTTATTATTTATTCTAAGGTGTTCCGTGGAGTTTCAGGTCATTCTGAGAACTTTTGTTTTCTGCACATAAAACAACACCATGGCAATTCTGCTGAAAACAGCGTTAGTCCCGGTTAGTTCCATTCAAATCATACAAGTTAGAGTCCAAAACAAGGGCAAAAGTGTTTGGAAAAGTAGATACGACGGAGACGTATCAACTCCCCCAAGCTTAAACCCTTGCTTGTCCTCAAGCAATTCAGTTGACAAACTGAAAGAGAAAAAGAAAAGCTTTTACAAACTCTGTTTGCTCTTGTTGTTGTAAACATGAAAAGCCAACATTCAAGTTTCAGCAACTATTATGAACTAACCATACTCACAATAACACATAGGTCTCACGATTACTCATATCAATAACATAATCAGCTAGCGAGCCATAATAATAAAACTCGGATGACAACACTTTCTCAAAATAATCATAACATGATATAACAAAATGGTATCTCGCTAGCCCTTTCTGAGACCGCAAAACATAAATACAGAGCACCTTTAAAGATCAAGGACTGACTAAACATTGTACTTCATGGTAAAAGAGATCAAGTCAAGTCATACCCAATATAAACCAATTATAATGAATGCAAACGACAGTGTGCTCTCCAGCGGGTGCTTTTTAATAAGAAGGGTGATGACTCAACATAAAAGTGAATGGATAGGCCCTTCGCAGAGGGAAGCATGGATTTGTAGAGGTGCCAGAGCTCGGTTTTGAAATAGAGATAAATTATATTTTGAGCGGCATACTTTCATTGTCAACATAACAACTAAGAGATGACGATATCTTCCATGCTAAAGAGATTATAGGCGGTTCCCAAATAGAATGGTAAAGTTTATACTCCCCTTCCTCCACAAGCATCAATCCATGGCTTGCTCGAAACAACGAGTGCCTCCAACATTCAACGGGTCCCAAGGGGAGTTTTGTTTGTAATTATTTTGATTTAGTTTGCATAAAGCATGGGACTGGGCATCCCGGTGACCAGCCATTTTGTCGTGAATGAGGAGCGGAGTCCACTCCTCTTGAGAATAACCCGCCTAACACGGAAGATAAGGGCAGCACTAGTTGATATATGAGCTATTCGAGCATGCAAAACAGAATGATTATTTGAAGGTTTAGAGTTTGGCACATACAAATTTACTTGGAACGGCAGGTAGATACCGCATATAGGAAGGTACAGTGGACTCATATGGAATAACTTTGTGGTTTAAGGAGTTGGATGCACAAGCAGTATTCCCGCTTAGTACAAGTGAAGGCTAGCAAAAGACTGGGAAGCGACCAACTGAGAGAGCGACAACAGTCGTAAACATGCATTAAAATTAATTTACACCGAATATAAGCATGAGTAGGATATAATCCACCATGAACATAAATATCATGAAGGCTATGTTGATTTGATTCAACTACATGCGTAAACATGTGCCAAGTCGAGTCACTCAATTCATTCAAAAAAGGATACCATCCCATCATACCACATCATAATCATCTCAATAGCATGTTGGCACGCAAGGTAAACCGTTATAACTCATAGCTAATCAAGCATGGCACAAGCAACTATAATCTCTAAATGTCATTGCAAATATGTTTACTTCATAATAGCTAAATCAGGAAAGGTGGTCCAGTCCTTTCAATGAATTGGTGGGAAAACATAGAATCAAGATCTAAATAAGCAGGGGTAACTCCATGTCACCCTCACGAATGTCTACATCAAGAAAATTAGCCAAGCGGGTTGCATAAATTTCTCCAAAGAAATCTCCGTTATGTCTATTATGATGCAACCTACGAGCTACAATGGCTCCCATATGATAAGATTGGTCCCCTAACACAACACTTCTGAGAATGCTGAGATCAGGGGCACACATGTGACATGCTTCATCCTTAGCATTTATGCATCTACCAATGAAGAGAGCAAAATAATGTATAGCAGGAAAGTGAATGCTCCCTATAGTGGCCTGCGCTATATCTCTAGATTCCCCCACAGTTATTCTAGTAAGAAAGTCTCTATATTCAGATTTAGGGGGATCCCTGATACTACCCCAAGATGGAAGTTTGCATGCACGAGTGAAATCCTCTAAGTTCATGGTATAGGATTTGTCATAAAGGTCAAACATGACTGAAGGAGAATTACGCGAAGATGAAAACTCAAACCTCCCCACAAATGAACTTGTGAGATCACGATACTGGGGGCATTTATCAGCTTCAAAGTCCTCAAGACCAGCATTACGCAAATATGCGTAGAATTCTTCTTTAATTCCCACTTGATTCATAAAATTTTCCGAAGGCCATTCACAGGGACTCACGAGAGCGTCTCTTGGTGGTTCCTCATCACCATCACGCATTGCAAGCCTGGGACCTTGCTTCCTTGAAGAACCACCTTGGAACATCTTCCTAAGCATATTGTTTTCTTTGAAAAATAATTCTGAAATTTTTAGTAACTTCAAACAAAAGTGAACCAACTTCAATAAAACTGATAGCAACTACTCATACAAGTGCCTAGAGCATATGTCAAGCATTAGAACTACTTGGAACCATATAAATTGGACATGCAAGCTCAAGAACATGGTCACCTATGCAGCACAAATTTGCAATGAATAAAGCACTAGAACAAAAACTAATTGGACCAATGGAGGAGTCACATACCAAGGAACAATCTCCCCAAGCGGTTTTGCGAGAGGTGCTTTGAGCAAGGAGATCGAAAATCGCAGCAAAAGTGGCTGGAACATGAGCTTGAGTTGGTTTTTCGGGTTTGTGTGAGGCAGAGGAAGAAGATGGGTGCAGGGATAAGTGAAGGAGGGCCACCATGGGCCCACGAGGCAGGAGGCGCGCCCTGGGGGGTAGGGCGCGCCCTCCACCCTCGTGGCCAGGTGGCAGCTCCCCCGCGGTAATTTTTGCACTAAAAATCCTCAAATATTCCCGAAAAAATCATATTAAATTGGCATGGCATTCTGAGGACTTTTATTTCTGGGATATTTTTATATTGCACGAATAAATCAGGAAACAGACAGAAAATACTATTTTTACTTTATTTCTACTAAGTAACAGAAAATATAAAGAGGGTACAGAAGGTTGTGCTTCTAGTTTCATCCATCTCATGCTCATCAAAAAGAATCCACTAACAAGGTTGATCAAGTCTTGTTAACAAACTCATTCCGATAACCATGGAACCGGAGAAATTTCAAATAACACTATGTTACCTGAACGGGGATATGGACATCCCCAATAATAAGTATATCATATTTCTTCTTAACAGTAGGGAGAGGAAATTCAAAACCTCCAAATATAATCGATGGAATTTTTCCAATAGAGTTGATACTATGAACTTGAGGTTGTTTCCTCGGAAAGTGTACCGTATGCTCATTACCATTAACATGAAAAGTGACATTGCCTTTGTTGCAATCAATAACAGCCCCTGCAGTATTAAGGAAAGGTCTTCCAAGAATAATAGACATACTATCGTCCTCGGGAATATCAAGAATAACAAAGTCCGTTAAAATAGTAACATTTGCAACCACAACAGGCACATCCTCACAAATACCGACAGGTATAAGAGTTGATTTATCAGCCACTTGCAAAGATATTTCAGTAGGTGTCAACTTATTCAAGTCAAGTCTACGATATAAAGAGAGAGGCATAACACTAACACCGGCTCCAAGATCACATAAAGCAGTTCTAACATAATTTCTTTTAATGGAGCATGGTATAGTAGGTACTCCTGGATCTCCAAGTTTCTTTGGTATTCCACCCTTAAAAGTGTAATTAGCAAGCATGGTGGAAATTTCAGCTTCAGGTATCTTTCTTTTATTTGTTATGATATCCTTCATATACTTAGCATAAGGATTTGTTTTGAGCACATCAGTTAATCGCATACGCAAAAAGACAGGTCTAATCATTTCAGCAAAGCGCTCAAAATCCTCATCATCCTTTTTCTTGGATGGTTTGGGAGGAAAAGGCATGGGTTTCTGAACCCATGGTTCCCTTTCTTTACCATGTTTCCTAGCAACAAAGTCTCTTTTGTCATAATGTTGATTCTTTGATTGTGGGTTATCAAGATCAACAGCAGGTTCAACTTCTACATCATTATCATTACTAGGTTGAGCATCATCATGAACATCATCATTAACATTTTCACTAGGTTCATGTTCATCACCTGATTGTGTTTCATCATCAGACATAGAGATATCATTTGGATTATCAGGTGGTTCAGCAATAGGTTCACTAGAAGTTTGCACAGTTCTATCATTTTTCTTTTTCTTCCTTTTAGAAGAACTAGGTGCATCAATATTATTTCTTTGAGAATCTTGCTCGATTCTCTTAGGGTGGCCTTCAGGATACAAAGGTTCCTAAGTCATTCTACCAGTTCTAGTAGCCACTCTAACAGCATAATCATTTTTCTTACTATTCATTTCATCAAGCACTTCTTTCTGAGCTTTAAGTACGTGTTCTACTTGAGTGGTAACCATAGAAGCATCTTTGCTAACAAGTTTAAGTTCACCTCTAATATTAGCCATATAATCACTCAAGCGTTTAATCATAAAGGTATTCTGTTTTAGTTGTCTACCAAAATAAGCATTAAAGTCATCTTGCTTAAACATAAAGTCATCAAACTCATCCAAGCACTGACTAGCAATTTTAGTAGGAGGGACTTCAGCTTTATCATATCTATAGAGAGAATTTACCTTTACTACCTGTGTCGGGATATCGGGAGGTTCTTCAGTAAATAAATAATTGAGATCATATACTTCTTCAACAGGCGGTAAATTAAGACCATGTATTTCTTCAATAGGAGGTAAATTCTTAACATCTTCAGCTTTAATACCTTTTTCTTTCATGGATTTCTTTGCCTCCTGCATATCTTCGGGACTGAGAAATAGAACATCTCTCTTCTTCGGAGTTGGTTTAGGAATAGGCTCAGTAATTGGCTCGGGAGTTGGCTTGGGAGTTGCCCAATTATTTTCATTTGCCAACATATTATTCAATAGAATTTCAGCTTCATCCGGTGTTCTTTCCCTGAAAAGAGAACCAGCACAACTATCCAGGTAATCTCTGGAAGCATCAGTTAGTCCATTATAAAAGATATCAAATATTCCAGGTTTCTTAAGAGGATGATCAGGCAAAGCATTAAGTAACTTGAGAAGCCTCCCCCAAGCTTGTGGGAGACTCTCTTCTTCAATTTGCACAAAGTTATATATATCCCTCAAAGCAGCTTGTTTCTTATGAGCAGGGAAATATTTAGCAGAGAAGTAATAAATCATATCCTGGGGACTTTGCACACAACCAGGATCAAGGGAATTAAACCATTTCTTAGCATCACCCTTTAATGAGAACGGAAATATTTTGAGTAAATAAAGGTAGCGCGATCTCTCATTATTAGTAAACAGGGCAGCTATATCATCTAACTTACGAAGATGTGCCACAACAGTTTCAGATTCATAGCCATAAAAAGGATCAGATTCAACCAAAGTAATTATATCTGGATCAACAGAAAAATCATAATAATCCTGATCGGGAACACAGATAGGTGAAGTAGCAAAAGCAGGGTCGGGTCTCATCCTATCTCTAAAAGATTCTTTACTCCACTTAACTAGCAACCTCTTACGTTCAAGACTATCCTGGCAAGCAAGAATAGCTTCAGTAGATTCAACATTAAAAAGATAATCCTCAGGAATAGCAGGCATATTATCATCATCGTATTCAGTTTCAATAATTTCTCTTTCTCTAGACCTAGAAATTTGCTCATCTAGAAATTCACCAAGGGGCACAGTAGTATCAAGCATAGAAGTAGTTTCATCATAAGTATCATGCATAGCAGAAGTGGCATCATTAATAACATGTGAAATATCAGAACGAATAGCAGAAGCAAGTTTAGGTGTCGCTAGCTTACTCATAACAGAAGGTGAATCAAGTGCAGAGCTAGATGGCAGTTCCTTATCTCCCCTCGTAGTTGAGGGATAAATTGTTGTCTTATCGTCTTTCAAGTTCTTCATAGTGTCCAGCAGATATAAATCCCAAGTGACTCAAAGAATAGAGCTATGCTCCCCGGCAACGGCACCAGAAAAAGGTCTTGATAACCCACAAGTATAGGGGATCGCAACAGTTTTTGAGGGTAGAGTATTCAACCCAAATTTGTTGATTCGACACAAGGAGAGCCAAAGAATATTCTCAAGTATTAGCAACTGAGTTGTCAATTCAACCACACCTGGAAACTTAGTATCTGCAACAAAGTGTTTAGTAGCACAGTAATATGATAGTGGTGGTAACGGTAACTAAAGTAAAGACAACAAAAGTAATGTTTTTGGTATTTTTGTAGTGATTGTAACAGTAGCAACGGAAAAGTAAATAAGCGTAAACCAGTATATGGAAAACTCGTAGGCACCGGATCAGTGATGGATAATTATGCCGGATGTGGTTCGTCATGTAACAGTCATAACATAGGGTGACCCAGAACTAGCTGCAGTTCATCAATGTAATGTAGGCATGTATTCCGAATATAGTCATACGTGCTTATGGAAAAGAACTTGCATGCCATCTTTTGTCCTACCCTCCCGTGGCAGCAGGGTCTTATTGGAAACTAAGGGATATTAAGGCCTCCTTTTAATAGAGAACCGGAACAAAGCATTAGCACATAGTGAATACATGAACTCCTCAAACCATGGTCATCACCGAGAATGGTCCCGATTATTGTCACTTCGGGGTTGCCGGATCATAACACATAGTAGGTGACTATAGACTTGCAAGATAGGATCAAGAACACACATATATTCATGAAAACATAATAGGTTCAGATCTGAAATCATGGCACTCGGGCCCTAGTGACAAGCATTAAGCATAGCAAAGTCATAGCAACATCAATCTCAGAACATAGTGGATACTAGGGATCAAACCCTAACAAAACTAACTTGATTACATGATAAATCTCATCCAACCCATCACCATCCAGCAAGCCTACGATGCAATTACTCACGCACGGCGGTGAGCATCATGAAATTGGTGATGGAGGATGGTTGATGATGACGACGGTGACGAATCCCCCTCTCCGGAGCCCCGAACGGACTCCAGATCAGCCCTCCCGAGAGAGATTAGGGCCCAGTTCTTTTCAGGTAAGATTCTACAGAATCAGGATTCTGGAAATTTCTCCCAGAATCTGCTTCTCCCAGAATCTTTCGTCGAGTTCTTTTTAGAGATTGTAGTTTGAGATTCTAGAACCTATTATGTGTTGAAATGTCTGTACTACCCTTAGACATAATTTGTTTGATGAAATGTTAACACTTTGTTGTTTCTAACAGTAACAAAAGTGAATTAAGAATGTCATAAAAAGTGCTAAATATTATAATGGATTTAAAGTTTTTTTCATTATAGAAAGTCCATAACCGTGAGCGTCGGTGTCGAACTTTGAGGGACGGGGTTGAGGGCCGGGGCAGACTAAGGGGCGAGGAGGAGCTGAGGAGGGAAGCTGGCCGGCGGGGGCGGCGACAGCTTGGCCTGGCCGGCGGCGGCGCGGCAACCCTAACCGCTGCCGCGAAGCTGACGGGGCGGGG
>NC_041389.1:570875897-570924556 GCF_002162155.2 Triticum dicoccoides | reverse complement strand
CGGGGGCGGGGGCGGCCTGGCCGGCTGGGGCGGGGGCGGCCTGGCCGGGGGCGGGCTGGACGGCGGGGGCAGGGGCGGCTTGAAGCTCCGCTGCCCCGATGTGGTGCGGGAACTGGGAGACGAGCGAGCGGTCTGGTGCGTCGCTCGTTTTCGGGGTCCTGGGCTGGACTGCGGGGTGGCATTTTGACCGTAAATACGTGATACAATAGGGGTACAGCTATACTTCGAAACGTTTTCTTTGGTGGGACTTGCCAAAATCTTGAGATTGTGGGAGAAACCAGGTATTTTTGGATTTTGGGATTGCACTAGGATTCTGGAGAATCCGGTTGAGATTTTGGAAGTTCAACCGAGTTCTTTTCGCTCGGGATTTTCGAGACCAAGATTCTCCATAATCTGGCCAAAAGAACTGGGCCTAGGGCTTGGCGGGGGCTCCGTATCGTAAAACGCGATGATTCTTTCTCTCTGATTTTTTTCTCCCTGAAAGCCAATATATGGAGTTGGAGTTGGCGTCGGAGGGCCACCAGGGGGCCCACGAGGTAGGGCGGCGCGCCCAGGGGGGAGGCCGCGCCCCCACCCTTGTGAGCAGGGTGTGGGCCCCCTGGTCTTCATCTTTGGCGAGGATTTTCTATTATTTATTCTAAGGTGTTCCGTGGAGTTTCAGGTCATTCCGAGAACTTTTGTTTTCTGCACATAAAACAACACCATGGCAATTCTGCTGAAAACAGCGTCAGCCGGGTTAGTTCCATTCAAATCATACAAGTTAGAGTCCAAAACAAGGGCAAAAGTGTTTGAAAAGTAGATACGACAGAGACGTATCAGTCTTGGTCTTCTTGATGCGCTCTTGATCCCACGAAGAGTAGCTTCTCTGAATCGGGGATCCTCTCGGCGTCTTGTTCTGCATAGCACGTGGTCACTCTCTGGCCAGCTCAACTACCGGGACACCGTTGCCACCTGTGCATCAGTCTGGGGTACTGAGGACCCAGGTCTTAGTACACCGATAGGAGCCCCGGGGCCAGGGCCACACGCACATGCAAGGCGTCGTTGGGCTAGGCCTAAGAACATGCACAGGCGCACGTGGTGAAGAGTGACTGCTAACTTGTCTTGATTTTTTCCTTCATCTGCATCTTCTTGCCACGCGTGTAGCATGCACAACGTTGGGTTGGTGGAGGACGGGCGGGAGTTGGAGCGGCGTGCCTACCAGGAAATGCAGTGCACCGGATTGGCGAAGCTGGGCGGTCGTTGGAGTAATGCGCTCGTCTGTGAGCGCAGGGCGCGTGATTGGCGAAACTAGGCGGTCGGCCAGGAGCAGTGAAGAGCCAGCCCCCATGCCTTCTCCATATAAAGGGGAGCACTACAAGAAAATACACATCAATGACATTATGGCCCGAACAATTTTTTTTCTGTCATGGTTGTGACATAATTGTGACAAAACCATGTATCATCATAGATGTGGTGGGCTCCTACTTCTATGATAAAAAGTCATGACAAAAATTTGGATTTTCGTCCTGGGCAGGCCGGAGACGCACCCACATGACATTCTTTGCGCCATCCATGGCAGAAAAAATTGTGGTAGAAGCGAGGGCGAGGAAAATTTTGGGGAGTTCCTGGTTATGGTGGGTGGTCGAGGCCGAGCGATGTAGTTTGGTTTGCGGGTTTCTCTCGTATGCTTGTGTGTGTGCGAGGCGTTCGCTAACTGAACCCGAGCGATCGAGGCGTTCGCTTATTGAACCCAAGCGATTGATCTCACCCTCGCACACTCTATAGCCACCTGGCGTGGGCATCACAGCCGGATGGTCCTCCTGGCTCCACGTGATGGGCTTCTCCGCCCTGTTCATGAATTAGGGATGGGGGCATTGTGGCGTTCACCTCGTGTCGGCGCTTGCGCTAGCTGTGCTTGTCATTGCCCTCGCTGGTGAAGACGATGTAGGAGGCATCCTGGTGGGGATAGTTATCCTGGAGGGCGCCGTCTGCCAAAGCTGGCGGAGCCTAGCCAGAGGCGGGTTAGGCGAAGGAGGAGGCAGGTTGTCCCCCCCCCCCATGTTATCCGTTGAGTCCAGCTGCATTGCCAGATCGTGTGCGTAGACGGCTTTGCGCCGTTGTGGTCCTTGTAGGGCACGTCGAGCATCTGCTCGAAAGTGAGCTTGGGTTGCCAGGAGGCCTTGCTGGTTTGCTAACGCCGGCTGGGCCCCTGCTCGGCTGGTTGCTCCTCCTTGACAGTCGCGACCTGCCGGCTGCTGTAACGTGGGTCCGGTTGCTCGCTGTTCTACCGGTTGTTGTCGTTCTGCTGCTGCTGCTTGTTGTTGTTTCCAGCTGGCAGAGGGTTGGCCGGCTGGCCCGGAGGCGCCTCGCCAGCTGCATCGACTGGACCGTCGCTCGCATCACGGACTCGGCCGTGATGTACTTGTCCGCCTTGGCCATGAGCTCCGCCATGGTGGTCGGCTCAGAGCGCATCGAGTTTTTGCTTGAGCAGGGTACTGTCCCGGCATCCCTCGTTGAAGTACTGGATCGCCTGCACCTCGTTGACCCCCTCGCAGGAGTTGTGCAGCTTGATCCACCTTGTGAGGTAGTCCCGAAGGGACTCGCCTGGCCCCTGGACGCACGTGGCGAGCTAGCGAGGACAGCCGAGCTGCTTGTTCGTGTCGGTGAAGTTACGCACAAATGCGTCCTCGAAGTCCAGCCAGGTGTTCACGCTGCCGGCCGGCAGGCTGTTCAACCAGGTCCGGGCCGAGCCGAGCAGCATGAGCGGCACAAAGCGCATGACCACGCGCTTGTTGCCGCCGGTGATACCGACAACAATGATGTAGTCTACCAGCCGATCCTCTGGCTTGGCGGTCCTGTTGTACTTGGGGGTGCTGCGGGGAAGTGTGAAGCCCCTGGAAAACAGCCCGGCGTGAATACGCGGACCAAAACAGGCCGGCCCAACAGAGCTTTGTTCCTCCAGGGCGAGGAAGCGCACCAGCCACTCAATGCGGTGGTGGACGTCATGCTCGTCGTTGGGTTCACGGGGGCCCAGCCGGCTGGCGACCGGCTGGCACGCAGCCGACCTAGTAGAGGTCGGCCGTTCCCGGCGCACGGGTCGTTCCGGCTACGGGTGGTCGTCATCTACCGGCTGGAAACAACCGACGGGTCGCGGTTGCGCTGGCCCCGACTGCCACGGCGCAAGCCCCCGTGTCTAGCGCCGGAGGGAAGGGGAGGACGCCCGCAGCATAGCTCTGGGCTACTGGCCGTCCGACTGACAAAGGGGTGAGTAGGACCGTGAGCCAGCCGGCTCGAACTGCGTCTGCAGCTGGTTGGCGGCAGCGATGAGGTCACGGACGCGCTGCTGCTGCTTTTGCAGCTCCTCGCCTTGCAGATGCTCCATCTTGGTCACGACCTCCTCCGCGGCGCACATGTTCTTGATGGGGGTGTTGTAGGTGGGCCGGTTCACGCGCAGCTCGCCAAGCGCTCGGCTGCATTGCCGCACACCTCCCAGCTGGCTCGAGCCGTCATCCGGCGGGGTGAGGCCGTGAGCGGTGTCATACACGCGCTGCATGGACTCCATTTGGCGCTCCATGGCGGCCATCTTCGTGGCCTCGGCAAGCAGGCGCTTGCGGGTCTCCTCGAGCTCGGCCACGACAGCAGTTAGGTCAACGTTAGGCGCAATGGGGGTGTCGAGGTTCTGTACCACGACATGAAGGGGGTCGGCCCGACCGGCGTGAGCTTCTGCCGCAACGACAACCGTGTCAATGTTAGGCGCAATGGGGGTGACGAGGTTCTGTAGCGCGACACGAAGGGGGTCGGCCCGACCGGCGCGAGCTTCCGCCGCAGTGGCCGCATTGTTGTTGCGGCCAAAAATCCGGCTCGTGTCGGTGGCCATAACCTCCACGCGGACGTAGAGGTCATCAACGTCGTCGGGGATGCGACTGCCGAGGGATGGCAGCAGGTCGGAGAAGGTAAGCACCTTGCTAGGGTACTCGTCGAGGATGAGCACGACGGAGACGCGCAACTCGTCGAAGGGGACAACGGAGTCGCCTGCCGGGCAGGTGGCACCCGTGCCCGGCGCTACGTCGTTGCCGGCGCAGCAGGCAGCACCGGGCAGGCCGATCAGATCGTGCGTGATGCGCTCACCGGAGGAAGTGAAGGGTCTCGTCTGGAACATGACTCCGGTCGACGCCGCTGACGGCCCCATGATGGGCGCCAAGTATAGTGGTGTGATCACGACAGATGCCATATGATGGCTAATCGAGTGTGGTTGGGGCCAGAGGACGCTGGTGGGTTCCAGAGGCGAGATCATGGACAAGCGGTGCGATGTATCCAGGTTCGGGGCCCTCCGGGGGAGGTAACACCCCTAGTCCTGCCGGATTGACTATGAGGATCACAAGAACTACAATGGTGCTCCTGGAGCTGTTTGGGGGGGGGGAGGAACTAGCTCTCCTCTTCCTTTGCATGTGTGTGTGTGTGGTATGAATGAGTCGACCCTCTGCATGGAGGGCTCCCGTGGGATCTTATAGCCCGACCTCCCAGGGTACAACGGTAAACTAAGGTGGGCGGGTCCCTGTTGTCATCGTTGCAGCGTCTTCGTGGGGTCTGCCGACTGCAGGACCCACCGGTAGGACGTCACGGTGGCACGTCGTCCGCCGCGTCACGGAATGGTTGGAACAATGCCAAGCTGCGTTGACGTTGGTCGCCAGGGTCAGCGCGGAGGGGGGGGGACTATAGCCATGCTTCCCTCGGTCAACGCTGAGTCCCGCACTGTAGCCACACTTCCCCCAGTCAGTGCTGAGGGGGGCACTGTAGCCACGCTTCCCCCGGTCAGCGCTGAGGGGCGCACTGTAGCCATGCTCTCTCCATTGTGGGGAGCGGTCTTATCGTATGAGCAGGGACGGGAGGTGACTCACCGTCTTCCCGGCTCGGGCGTGGCGCCATGCCCAGCCAACCTCCTTAGCCATGGAGCCGGCTGGAGGTCCAGCCGGCCTGAGGGGCGCTTGCCGCCCTGATGTTTTGAAAATTGCTAAGTGTCGCTTTGCCTACATGGGGGTCATCCCCCCAACAATATTGCTCATCCATGCCTCCTTAACAGTGAGGCGACAAGGAGCACGTGGTGGTCGATATAAGCTGTGTTGGCGAGACCCCTCCTGCCCCGTACATGAATTGCTAGTAGATATGCTTGACATCCCGAAAAACGGCATGTGCTTAGGGATTAGAATCTGACCACTCATTGAGGAGGGCAAGATCCTCCTGCTCATCCTCCTCCGTGTCACGGCGATCCCACTCCTCAGCGATGTTGGTGGCATCTTCTGCCGCTTCCTCCTCGTTGAGCAGTCCTTTCTCTTCCTCCGAGAGCAAAACCTTTTTTGATTGAAGGGGAACTGACATGGTGAAAGAGGAGAGGAAGAGGATCTATGTGAGGCATGGATGGTGGAAATGGAGAGAAAGAGGGACGACCTTTTAATTCCAGCAGGCGGAGGGAAATCATGGTCGGAAGGGCGCAGTCAATTGGGCATGCGGCGTCCACCATTAATTGACTCGCTTCCTGATGCGATGGGCGTCGGCCACTTGCGCCATTGGCAGGGAGAGGAGGTGGACCATATGGGAGGATGAGGAGGAGGTGAAACTTCCTCTTGTGGTTGTCGGATGGCGCGCCCTCCAAAAACCAAGCCCCACAACCTTCAAATTAGGAGGCCCGCGAGCTCGATATAGAGGGTCTTTCATAAATTCCAATGCTATGAGGTCGGATAACGACTCTGCTAGAGCGGTCTTATCGGTTAAAATCGTCATATTGATGATCTTATTTTTTGCGCGCTGGGGTGGGGTGGGGGTGGTATATTGGTGCTTATTATGATGGTTAGGCTGTTTTGGCGACTCAGCTGGAGAGTTGATCCAAGAAACACAATAAACGTTGATGTCCATTTACGCTGGCGAGCACTTGGTTCGGAGTACGCAATGATGAACTGAGCTAACAAACTTATTTTTTCTCTCTAAAAAAAACTTATTTTTATTTTGGTTGTCTCTTGCAAATGGCGGCCACTCGATCCATGACAGGTTCCTTTCATGGATAAAAAAACATAGGAGTGTATAACAAATTTATACAAATATAATTTCGATTACCAGCGTGTACGTACCGACAATTGATGGGCAAAAACAGAATGCAGGAAAATAATGTTTAGATTTGTCACCAGGCTGGAGACGAGGAACATGAGTACGGTCATTTGATGTCATTGTCACCCAGGAAAAACGACATGCGGCGCGAAAAAAAGAAAACAAAAAGGAACTCAAACTTCAAGTAATGTCCTTACAACTCCAAGGAAACAAAAATATCATGAACCAGATGTGCCTCCCATCCTGACCATCTCTGTCCATATCACGCTGTCTGCTGACCTTGCTCTGCGCCAGTAGTAAGAAAGAACTAAAGCAGAGATCTCCCTCTGCTTTCTAGAGAAACCTGCGTAGAGATTTATGGTGTGGAAAAGATGCATATCAAATCTGCATTGCCAGCTCGATGGCTCCGTGCTGGCCACAGAATCTGTTTGATTTGGTCAACAATTCTCTTGTTTGAGGTGTCACGGGTTCTTCCTTTGCATTGACGCGAGATGGCGATTTCTGGTCAGGCTCTCACCATCAAAGGAATTAACCGGACTACTCTCTCTCAAGTCCACACAAATCATCAGTCGTGCCAATGATACTGACCGTGCTTTGCGTGTCTAACATTTTGTTTGAACAATCGAACCAAAGAGAAAATGATCTACAAGTCCAAATGATCAAAGATATGTGCACAGACAGTACTACAATTTCGGCCCCCGCACCTATGAACTGACGACCACTTGCACTACTTCAGTAAACACAGAGCAACATGATAACTTTGCTACACATTCCCATTCCCACTAACCAACACACCCAAAGAAAACACCAGAAAATGTTCACACCAAGGGACTCAAAGCACTTGCACATGGCACATGTAAACCTAAACGAAACGGCTACGGAAACTATAAGTCTATAACACAGCTCACACCAAGTTAACGAAAATCACAGGAGCAACTAGTAGGGAGTTTGGTGTTTCATTCAGGCGTCGGCGGAGAGCTGGCGCTTCTGCTTGGACAGCTTGGCCTGCAGCTTGTCGAGCTTGGCGCTCATGCTCTTGTGCTGCTCGCTCACCGACCCCTCCTGGGTGCTGCAAATCTGCGGCTTCATCTTCAGGCTGAACCGCCTCGGGACATGGGACGCCCACCCTCCTCCTCCGCCGCCGCCCTTGCCGCCGCCGCCGCGCCCCAGCTTCTCGATCTCCTGCCGCATGTCCGAGCACTCCTTCTCCAGCTCCGCCAGCCGCATCCTCATGTTGTCCATGCCCACCTTCAGCACCTGGTTCTCCCTCACGGCCGCCGACCACCCCCCGGCCTCGCCGGACATCGCCACCCCGCCGCTCCGCAGCGGCCTGGACGACCCTTCCAGGTTGTCCGACACCAGCAGGCACCCCGCGATCGACGTCCTCAGCTGCAGCTGCTCGAAGAAGAGGACCTGCACCACCACGCGCAGCGGCAGCCTCTCGTTCTGCGCCGCGTGGGTGCACGCCTCCAGGGACAGCTTCTGGCAGTCCATCAGCCGGCATAGCTGCTCCCGCTCAGCTTCTGACAGCCAGGAATGTGCCTGCAAGCAACACAAAATCAAAATGATGTCATGCAGATGCAGATAGAAGTGAATGTCCAATTTCTTTTCTGAAGACAAAATGCTAATTAGCTGTTCCAAACAAAGATCAAAGCAGGATGAAAGATCTACCTTCAAGTACACATCGATGGCACGGTAGAGGCCATCATCTAGTGGCCGGGCATACTCGGGCAAAGCAGATGCCAGAGCTTGGAACTTCGGAGGTTTCAGATTGACGTCCGGTGCAACCTCTGCTAGATAGCCATCAAGTAGCTTAGCAACAGCAGTGATCGGTATCATGGAAGGGGACGCCATCATGTCATCGATGCACGGGGAGCAACCGCCGTTGGCTTGGTCCATTGCCAGAAAGTGCTCAAGAATCCTGTGCACGCACTCCACATTGTACAGTGTTTCCATGGTGTAAGAGTAGTTTGGCAGCAGTAGATCTTCCAGACTGGCCTGGTCAAGCTGCATGCCGACGCGCTTCTCTAAGTTGGCAATGCAGGTGGAGCTGGCCTTCAGAATCATGGATGTTTTAAGCAGCCCGAGCAAGAGTTTTGTAGGCACCAAACCCTTCTGAACAGGCAATAGTCTGTCGATCTCCTCAAGCAAGTTCCTCTGTTCCACATCAGAAAGAGTACCAGCCAGGGGCATTGTTCCCATGCTATTGCGCCTACTGAGCCCTGGGATATACTTCCGCGCATAGTATGCCAAAGAACCAGCGATGATCTCAGGCCGTATGCGTCGAGACTCCATGCCAGATAGCAATCTCTTGTACATTGGAAAACTCAATGATGAAACATCATCATACCACCAGTCTGAACTGAAGTTTCTGGGCCTGGCACCGGTGCTGATCCCATTCCACAGTACACTGCCTCCAGGGCTTTGCATGAGGCCATGTTCCCTTATCGGCCAGCCAAACAGGTTCGGATCAGTGGTTGCTTTCGATGCTAACGACTCGATGCATCTCTTCACAATTTGAAGATCTTCAGCATGAGGGAGGAGGTCATCGCAGGTTTCGAGGGCCTTCAAAGAATCTTTCCAGTTACGAAGCACCACCTGGTTAAGGAACATTTCTGTCTGTGCAATCAGGTTGTCATCAGATATTTCTTCAGTCATCTGGAGATGCTCAGAGGCACAACGCAGGTGGACAACATTTGAAGAAGAAAGTTCTATTTTCACTCCATAGCAGAATCTTGCCACCATCTCAAATGATTTTGCACCCCCTGGGATATCATTTAGTTTGATGATGCACTCTTCCTGGTCTGAACTCTCCTCGATCAGCTGTTCAAGAACGGCACTTTTGGAAAGTAAAGGGAACTGCAAAGAGGATAGACAACATTAAGAAGAAAAGCAGTCAGCGTATAGTGACAAAGTAAGAAAATTCAGTAGAAATGCATGAATGACCACTGGAGAAAGTTAACAATGTCATGTGCATTTTTGTTAAAGATGAAATGTTGCCACAAATTAATTCTCCAAAAATGAGTGATTAAGATTTATTTTTTTCAACACAATCACCAGTTGCTTATCCTTCTTAATAAAGACAACATATATTCCTATAAATCCACAGGTAGTTCCTTGCAGACCTATAATAGACAATGCTTGCATGTCACGAGAGACTAATAAAGTTTGTTAGTCCACCTTGATGCTTTGAACTACTACATTCTTTTTAATACCAAAAGCTTCAAATAACTTTCTTCCGGGGCATTCTTGTAATAACAAGTAATACAGTAGCTGTTTCTAGCGCCATAGAGGGCGAAATAATTTACAGACACTAACAAGAAATGCGTATTACCTTATGAAGGTGGAAAAACATATCCCCAACCTCCACAGTAACATCACTGGGCAGTCCTGTTGTGCAGAACCTAGAAGGTTCAAAAGCAGAAGAAAAAGTCAACATCATTATATCAGACCGTATTTAAATACAAAACTTCACAGAGCAAATTTGAAACATATATATATCCACGGTAATGGTCCCTTTGATCTGATGCCACAAACAGTGGTGCTAACGGTGGTTGATTTCATGAAACAGGGGAAGCCTGAGCTATCCACTTAAAACAAATCCAAACCTGCTCCCTACTAAATAATTACATGTTGGTTGCATCGTCCTCTATAAATGAGGAAGGGAAGGATGGCATCCCACTGCCAACCAGTGTGATGTGGATCCATGAAAAACTGCAGGCGACCCCCACCGGCCACCACGAACTGATTGCAGAGGCGGTCAACTGCAATCAACTGTGCATATTTGTGGGTACAAATACAATAAGTGCATAACACCCCACCATGCTTCAATGGTGGAACTGTGTCTAGCATGTGCGATGGGGCACCAAAGCAGGGGAACAATACCGCAGGTCTTCCCTGATTTCGTGAGAAGTATTCCTCATCAACAAGTGTGTCGGTAACAAAACGGAATTTCAAATTCCGGCTCACGCCTTCTTTTCAACATTTTTTTCTGGCAACTGGCATAACATTTGAAACTAATGTTTTGAACCCTGAATTTTCTTTCTCAATCAACCGTGGCAAGCAAGGAGGAGCAAGTAAACCTACTCTGCTAAACGAATCCCATCGTATTGCAATTGAAAAAAGGTGAGTATGAAATCAGTGGCCTATATTATATACAAACAAAACTCCAGACAGAGCTCAAGGAGAGCGGTGTACAGCGAAGCCGTGCAGTCCAGCCAAACAAGTTAAAGACTAGCTTGTGAATTATGGCACCTCCAGACAGAGCTCAACAAAATTCGCACCAATTTGAGCAGAAACCCCAAGAACGCCAACCAACTACTCTTGTCCTACTTTCTCCCCTAAATTCTTTCTTTCAGGTTTGAGCTAGCAGCAAAAGAAGAGCAGGAACAATACAACAGGGTCCAATTCTTTCTATCCGGGCAAGGGAGAGCGAGCATGTGTATGTACCACAGAAATCAAAGCTAAATTAACACAGAGAAGAACAAAGGGCTAACAGGGAAGAAGAGAGCAATGAGGCAAGAAACTTACCACGCCTGCCCCTGCCTTCTGAAGGCGTCGGGCTTTGATCCCAGCTTGACCGACGCCGACGCGGACATCCCGGACGACGATGGTCAACCGGCCTCCCCAAAAGAAGGCTGCGCGAGTAGGAGTCGAGCGCAGAAGAAGAAGCCCCAACCGCCGCCAGTCCACCACTCCAGAGCTCAGGCCATGGCCTGGTCTGCCTCTCCCTCTCGCTCTCTCGCTGCCGCCGGAAGCAGCTCCCCGCGAAAGAAAGACAGGGCAGGGCAGGGTCAGCGATACATGGTATGGTTGGAGTTGGAGACCCTTTTGGCGACGGGCCTGCTGCTGATCCAACCACTCCTCCTCCTCCAATAAACCAAGCGGGGAGCACCAATTCAATTGAAGCAGTTGATGGTGGGCGCCGGCGCCGGGGGGATCACCTCGCAATGGGGGTCGGGAGAGCAGGCGAGTAGTTGGGTTGGGGGAGGTGGAGGTGAAGGTGAAGGTGGGCTCTCTCTCTCCCTCCTTGAAGACGGCAGTTTCTATTGTGTCTTCACCCTCCCCTGCCCCCCTCTCTCTTTCTCTGCTTAACTGCTTTTGTGGGTGATTAAGAAGGTCTCGGGAGGTTTGATTAGGGGGAGAGCGGATGCAGTTGGCGCTGTTCTTTTCTACCACTAATAGTAGTTTTTTAGGCTCGTGGTCACAGGGACAGCGCCATGACTGGGTGTACAAGAGCGGAAGAGATCTTTTTTCTTTTTCTGGTTGCCAACTCGACATTGTTTTGCTGTTGCAAGGAGAAAGAAAAAGGAATCGGGTCAATTGGTTGGTAGGCGTCAAACGGAACGGCCAGACGACAGGGGAAGGGGACAAGGCAGCAGGTCAACTAATGGTTGCTTATTACTCCTGTCAATCAATTATTTGGTCGACATGGGGAAATAGATACCGCGGCCTGCAGAATCGCACGGCTGGCTCCCATCGAGTGCAGCGGAAACGGTGGGAAATAAATTAGAGCAGGAATCTATCTATACTTGTGTGGTAGAAAATGGAAAATGTAATGTAATGGCGCAAATATCCATCCCAAAGCTCGGAGTAGCAGTAGTAATATTTTGGGAAGGCGTTTTAGTATGTTCCAGCAAAAAAGAAGGTGTTTCTTTTTCTGGGAAATACAGCAAGGTGCATCAGCATCTGGGAAGAGCGTGGGTTGTTGGCGCGGGAGTTATTATTTACTGATGAGGAGGGCATTAAAGGCTCTGGAAATCTTGGGCTGCGTGTACAGAGATTCTCTGGACGGGAGAGAGCGGGTTGTGCCAGTACAGCCCGGCAAACGTTTGTTTATCCATGCATTTTAGCCACCGCTTTGTCCTCTTGACCTCAATGTATTTCCGGACGTCCGTAGCATTTTCAAATCTAGCCTCTAGGTAGGGGTGCCCTCCACTTCTAGGGTTGCAGACTTGTAACTGTGGGATGCAAATCCTTTTTTTAAGAAATCTTTGGAGGCGCAAATCGAATCGTCGTAGTATATCTCATACTACTCCTACGAGTACTATTTTGTTTTGAGAAAAAGAATGGAAGCCCGGGCTACCGGCAAATGCTGTTCTCGATTGGTGGCGCATGGCTTTAACCTTACGTAGTCGGTGGTGTACGTACGTGCCTGGAGAAAACCCAAACCACCTTGATGTGATGGGAGTAAAATAAACAGGTGGCTTGTTTGGGGGCTAGCGTGGCAGTTGCGTGGTGCTTGCGTGTACGTGCAGGTGCCGCCGCTGTTTGCCGCGCCCGGATAGATGCACAATGAAGGTCAACTCGTTGGGACTAGCTCGATTCGTGGATGTTGGATATTAATCCGTTTATTATGGTTTTGCACTTGTGATATTCCCAATATGCGAATCGATCATCCAAACGTAGTCTAGCATTGAACACACACTAGACCATGATGGCGCGCGTTGCCGCACCCATATATTACCCATATAATAAGGATTGGAAGAGTACAAATTCATAATAACTCTAAATAATTTTGTTTTCTATAAATATAAAATGGAAAAATATGAAAAATAAATACAAACTAAGATCATCTTTTGTCTTTGAAGCACAATAACGAACTAAGCTTTTTGGATCAACAAAACATTGCACCGGTACTTGTTCTTCAAAGAATAATACTTAACTCAAGTTAGCTAATTGCAGAGGAAAATAAATTAACACAAATTACGTTAGCAAACTGACGGTTAAAGGGCGCTACATGATATGTAATGTTCAGATCGGTGAATAATATTTTTGCAACTTCGTATGGTCATTTAAAGTTACATGTATCCTGATATTTAAAATACATGATCCAAAGCCACAAATTTAATTCTTCATGATAATTACCTTACACCAGCAAACGTTCTACCTCCATGTCATCGGAGTTAACAGCAAGAAACGTCTAGCAGTAAGCCATGTCTCAGGTTTAGGGTTAATTTATTTTCCTCTGAGCATCCTGGACATAATCCAGTTTCACATTTGAAGCAGCTATAAAAGAAACCTTTAACATCTCGCATGATTGCTCTAGCATAATTCTAGAAATGATTTCATCAAAAGAGGCATCTATATTGAGCTCAGCAAACACAGGTGAGGGCACCCTCCACCCAATCCTTTTAAGTTTTTGTTGTATATACAGAACCTTGGGAAAATTTAGACACCAAGGCGTTTATGGTCATCATTGTCCAGCTCAGGAATGAACTAAAACTTACATCAAACTTACACCAAGGCGTTTATACATACACGCAGTAGGGAGAAATTCCTACTGTTTGCATGAAAACAAATTGGCTGAAACCTTTGCGTATTTTTTATTTTACTATACATGGCATCAGGTATCTGATTTACCTCCAGAACATGCTGCAAAATAGTGATTGAAGATGCATACTTGCTACCACTTACATTATTTTAAGAGCATGCTTGGCTTTTTTTTTAATCTTTGCTTTGCCGAGCCAATTTATCTCATCTCCTTCAATTCCCTAAAAACAATATAGCACACTAATCATGCCCCAGTAAGTGGTCAGAGATGAAACATCATGCATATTAAGAACGGACATTACACTATGAAGAGCACAAAGTGCTTACAGAAAGTGTTGAGCTTCACAATCATTTGAAAACGCTAAGTGCTATATGTGTGCGCACACACACCGCACAGACTACCTTTTAACATCACCTTGATGACAACATGGAAGTTTAGAGGGAAGGGAGCGCCTATTGCCACAATACATGATCAGACCAAAATCTCGGACCAAATCAGTGTTCCTTTTTCAAGTACTCTTCATTCAACAAAAAATATTTACCAAGCTTTTGAGAGAATATTGGTTCATGGCCAAGCTGGGTATGGATCCAATCCATGAGCTACTTGACTTTATTGTGTCATGTATGCCTCATATATGCCTGTATGTATGTACCTGATTCAATACTTATTCAAATTCAATATGCAATGCTGAAATTCACCGTGCATGCAATATAATGAAAGGGATACCTTCAGTTAGAGGATTTGGAAGAATGTCAATTCGTTGTCCAAAAAGATAAACAGAAGAAGTTGCTCCATATGCCATTGTTATACGAAGCTATGCTCCCTCGGATTCCAGAACTGCCCCCTTGACAGAATAATCCATCAAGATACAAAAATTCCCAAACAGAATAAAGATTACGAACCCAATTGTAGTGATGGACTAAGACAATACCGTCTAACTGTAGACATCCTGTGTAGCAGGATGAGCACACATAGTAACATGGCACGGATAGTAACCTGACAGTTAGCCATTGGAGCGGCAAGGAACAACCCAGCCCATCGGAAACGACCTCGAATCTGTCAACTCTGAGCACCTTCAATTCAGTTGGGAGTAAAGAAAACATCATCAATAATAGAAATTCTGAAATTTGATGGAGGAAGATTGGGGGAAGAGGGAACAGAGAAGATGAGGTATGAAACAGAGAAGATGCATGATATTCGCAAAAAAGAAGAAGAAGAAAGAAACAGAGAAGATGAGGTATCAACCTGCCGAAGTAAGGAGGAGGTGGGGAGGAACAAGAGGATTGTCGAGACTATATGGATGCCAGTGGGGTATTATAAGAGCACGGATCGAATGGTATAACTGACCTGGGCACATCGATTGCCATTAAGTTAGTAGAAACGGACGCCGGCAAGTGGGTAAATCAATTGCATTAAGGTCCGCATCATTGATGATTTCTATCTCTGATGACTGAATCGCCAGGCGACGTTTCGTTTCGCTGTCCCGTCACTGCTCCACGGCATCGCATCGCAAGAACCAGACATGGCCTCTCCCGCCCGGCCAGGCATAGGTCGCTCGCCTCGTAAAGATCAGTTCGCCCGCCCACGAGATCGACGATTGCGAACAACCTTTTTTTCCCCTTGCGAAGAGTCGTTGCCGAACACACGGGACGGGAGGCTGTGTTCTGATTTTTTTCTATTTTTTCCGAGGAACCTGTGTTCTCATTTTTTATAAATGCACCTGTGTTCTGATATATTTTCTGTTTCGTCGACCTCCTGGTCGGCCCACGCGGAACCGTTCACCAACATGCCACACCAAAGGCCCAGCAGGCCCAAATAATGGCAGGCCGTCCATTTTGTTATGGGAGCAGCGGCCCAGCCCGTATGGCGATCTATGGTTAACAACGAACACTCACAAGTTTTTGCAAAATCGATCCAACGGCCTAAAATTCCTAAACTCGTAGATCTGATGGTCAGAAGCCTTGATGGCTTGAGAGGGCTCGGAGGATGCACAGTTTTAATGTTTCTAAATATCCACCACGGTTCAAGAAAATTCACTTCAGGACTATGACCATGTGTAAATTAATACGTTTTAGATCACCACTTCCCTCTGTAAATTAATACTATCTCCGTCCTGATTTATTGGTTCCTTCGTATTTTGTGCTAAATTTTGACCTTACATTTTAAAGACAAAATGTTAATGCATCTGACCAAAAATAATGTCACTAAAAACTATGTTCAAATACAAATCTAGTGATATAACTTTTAATGACATGCATTATTATTTTCTTAGTATATGGTAAAGTCTGACACAAAATACTAAGGGGGCCAATAAACCAGGACGGGAGGTAGTATAAGATATTTTAGATCACTAAAGTAGTAGTACTCCCCCTGTTTCTTTTTATTCTACATATAAAGTTTGGTCAAAGTCAAGCTTTGTAAAGTTTGGCTACTTTATATTAAAAAATATCAACATTCACAATATGAAATTGCCAGATCGTCATGAAATGTATTTTCATACTATATAGTTTTAGTATTGTAGAAGTTCATATTTTTTTATATAAATTTGGTCAAACTTTATGTAGTTTGACTTTGACCAAATCTTATACACGGAGCAGAAAGAAACGGAGGGAGTAGTGATCTATTTTTATTTCGGAAAGGGGATAACTCCATAGACATGTTTTTTAGCTCCCGGGAGCATTTGCTCCGTGATGAACAGTACCTCAAAAAATGTGGGAAAATGTTTAAAAAAAATTATGTTTGTGTCATGGAGTTGTCACGTCAGATGTCCTAGTGAAAGGACTTAGTCGTGGAGCCATCGTAACTAGGAAGCTTGAAGGGGTTAATCACGGCAAGAGACACGAGAGATTTATACTAGTTCGGCCCCTTACGATCAAGGTAAAAGCCTACGTCTAGTTGTGATTGGAATTATATATGTCTCAATAACCAGGAGGCAGGGTCACTTGACCTAGCTCTCGAGATGTTTTTTCGTCTCTTGAACCGCCGCCGGGTCGTCCCCTTATATACTGAGGTCGACGCCTAGCGGCTCTACAGAGTCTCGGCCGGCTTATAGATCGTATCCGGCTCGGTCTCTTAATCTTTCTTGCCTTACAATACAAGTTTTACATGATCAAGGCGGTTTAACACTACGGGCCTTAGGTCACCTCTGGGCCGTTGGGCCTTTACTAAGCCGCCGTCTTCAAGCTTGAGCTTCTGTCTTCAAGAATGCTTGTAAGTATAACCCGGCTCCTCTTGGCGCGTCATACTAAT
Source organism: Triticum dicoccoides (assembly GCF_002162155.2). Classification (NCBI taxonomy): domain Eukaryota; kingdom Viridiplantae; phylum Streptophyta; class Magnoliopsida; order Poales; family Poaceae; genus Triticum; species Triticum dicoccoides. The sequence goes on along the minus strand of NC_041389.1, from coordinate 570,907,956 downwards.
AGTTATATCCCCAACATTAGGCCCCAGGCTGATTTGAACTAGTTCATGTCAGTCTTTAATATTTAAGAAAAAGTTCTCCACCTCTTATTTAAGAAGATTCATGTAACCCGCCATGACGTCATCCTTCAAATTTGTGGTAACCCGCCATGACGTCACTTGTCATAAATGTATGCTTTGTCCAACACATCTCAACGGATTTTTGTCTTAATGACCATCCGAAAATCGAGGCGCCTTTGTAGTTGGATAACTATGTTTTTTGGTCTCCTCGTTTTTCGCACCCACTTCACAGGTCTTTCCTTATAAATAGGCCCGACTAGGTCTCCTCTCATTCTCCGTTTCACATCTTCTTCCTCTCGCCCCCATCTGCCACTGGAGCTCCACCACCGTTGCCACTGCGCCCTTCATCCTCGTCGAGCTTGGCCGCTGCATCGACCTGATCTTGACCAGAGAACGGCAGCGCTCCTCCTCCGCAGATCCATCGCAGTAAGTTCTTCCCTTTTCCGCGCCATAGATCTGCATTAGGGCTAGCGCGTTCCTCTGTACGAGCATAGTTCATCCGAGCTCCTGCGGTTTTCTTGCCATAGCTTCGTCAGATCCAAAAGATCCCATAAATTTGATGCGGATCGTATTCCGCATCCATTTTGATTAACAGTCATCCTTTCTTGCTTGTAAGAAACCCTCATCTCAGCACATGAACTTCTCTGCGCTCTGTTTTTAGGTCTAGTAATTTTTCTTTTCTGAACCTTTGTTTGATCCACAATAATTACTACAAACTGTGAAACTTGTTTGTCCTGTACTTAGGAAAAATCCACAACTTGTTAAATTTGCTAGTCATGGCGGCTCTGACTGCCGGCTTAAGAAAGTGATAATCTGAACTTCCCCTGTTAGTTGAAATAACACCGATGGCTTTAAAACACTTATGGCGGCTTACATAACCCGGATGTAATTATCCTTATACCATTAGGCCCCTTCATAAGTCGCCATAGTTTATTCCACCAATATTTTTCCTGCCCGGCTTTAAATTTGAACCGGCCTTGTTTACCTTGTATTTAGGCTTTCAAATATAATGGCGCCCAAGGCACCTACCACTTGCAACTGGGTGAAGTCCATCGTCACTGACAGCACTTTAGACGACTTCGTCAAAACTGGCTATCTGCCAAAGAAAGAAGTCATGTCTTACCGTGCTCCTCACCCGGATGAAGAAATCCCTCAGCCCAAAGACGGAGAGGTGGTTGTCTTTACTGATCATATGAACCGGGGCTTTACTCCTCCCGGTTCAAAAAATTTCAGAAATGTGCTGAAGTTTTTTGACCTTCACCCACAAGACATCGGACCCAATTCCGTGTCTAACATCTGCAACTTCCAAGTGTTCAGCGAAGTTTACCTTGGTGAAGAACCAAACTTACTGCTTTTCAGAGAGCTGTTCTATTTGAACCGCCAGACAGAGTGTGCCAGCAGTCAGAGCTTGGAACTTGGTGGGATTTCAATTCAGCGCCGTAGGGATGCCCTTTTCCCCTATGCCAACCCGCCAAGCCATCCAAAAGATTGGAACATGACGTGGTTCTACTGCAAAGATTCCTCCCCGGCTGACAAGAATCCTCTGCCCGGCTTTCGTGCCCTCCGTCTTGACACCAATCATCATTTGCCAGACAAGATTACTTCCGCAGAACGTAGATCCCTCTCTCCTACTATAGCTAAGATCAAAGCTCTGTTGGGGAACGGGTTGACGGGCATTGACCTGGTTCGAGTCTGGCTTGCCTAGCGGGTTATCCCATTGAGCCGCCGTACCGTCTTAATGTGTGAATATACCGGCGCAAGAATGACCCCCTGCGCCATAGCTCTATCGACTTACCTGCTCACGTTGTGGATGATATGACCAAATCTCTTCTCAATGAGACTCTGGCGGATTGTGGCAGAGTGGGTCTCGCCCCGTTCCGCAAAGACAACCCGGCTCCAAAGGTAGAAACACCCGTATAAAAATGTTTACCTTATTTTCTTAATGTTTCACCTATATTCACAATATACTTAATCCTTGCAGGCGGGTGATAAATTTTGGAAAGTTAAATATGACCATGAAGCGGCTAAGAAAGGCAGGAAAGAAAAGAGAGCCGCGAGGAAAGAGGCTGCCCAAAGGAAGGGCAAGAAAGCTACTGCTTCCGACTTGCTTCGGCTGTCAGACTCTTCTGAGTCAGAGGTAGCCCTTGACTCCCTTGGCTTATTCTTTAATCATCTTATTGACACTGATCATCAGCAGGAGGACACTGGGACAAGCCGTAGCAAGGTTGACGAGGTAACTATCCTTTCCTCCGAGTCCGAGCCTTTTCCAAGACAGAAAATCCGCAGAGTGACCCGGAAAGTAAGATTTTCTCATCCTCTAGCTCACCACGATCCTCAATTTCATTTGAAGCGGCAAATTCATGAGAGCCGTGTTGGAGAACGTTGCATAAAATAAAAAATTTCCTACATTCACCAAGATCAATCTAGGAGTTCATCCAGCAACGAGAGAGAGGAGTGCATCTACATACCCTTGTAGATCGCGAGTGGAAGCGTTCAAGAGAACGGGGTTGAGGGAGTCGTACTCGTCGTGATCCAAATCACTGGAGATCCTAGCGCCGAACGGACGACACCTCCGCGTTCAACACACGTACGGTCAGCGTGACGTCTCCTCCTTATTGATCCAGCAAGGGGGAAGGAGAGGTTGATGAAGATCCAGCAGCACGATAGCGTGGTGGTGGATGCAGCAGGGATCCCTGCAGGGCTTCGCCAAGCGTCTGCGGGAGGGAGAGGTGTAGCAAGGGGGAAGGGAGGCGCCAAGTGCAAGGGCGCGGCTGCCCTCCCTCCCCCCTCTTTATATAGGGTCCCCAGGGGGGCGCCGACCCTGGAGATGGGATCTCCAAGGGGGGGGGCAGCGGCCAGGTAGGAGGCTTTCCCCCAAGGCAAGTGGAGGCGCCCCCCCACCCAAGGGTTTCCAACCCTAGGCGCAGGGGGGCCCAAGGGGGCACACCAGCCCACCAGGGGCTGGTCCCCTCCCCACTTCAGCCCACGGGGCCTTCCGGGATAGGTGGACCCACCCGGTGGACCCTCGGGACCCTTCCGGTGGTCCCGGTACAATACCGGTGACCCCTGAAACTTTCCCGATGGCCGAAACTACACTTTCTATATATAATTCTTCACCTCCGGACCATTTCGGAACTCCTCGTGACGTCCAGGATCTCATCCGGGACTCCTACAACTTTCGGGTTACTGCATATTCATATCTCTACAACCCTAGCGTCACCGAACCTTAAGTGTGTAGACCCTACAGGTTCGGGAGACATGCAGACATGACCGAGACGCCTCTCCGGTCAATAACCAATAGCGGGATCTGGATACCCATGTTGGCTCCCACATGCTCCTCGATGATCTCATCGGATGAACCACGATGTCGAGGATTTAATCAATCCCGTATACAATTCCCTTTGTCAATTGGTACGTTACTTACCCGAGACTCGATCGTCGGTATCCCAATACCTCGTTCAGTCTCGTTACCAGCAAGTCACTTTACTCGTACCGTAATGCATGATCACGTGACCAGACACTTGGTCACATTGAGCTCATTATGATGATGCATTACTGAGTGGGCCCAGAGATACCTCTCCGTCATACGGAGTGACAAATCCCAGTCTCGATTCGTGCCAACCCAACAGACACTTTCGGAGATACCCGTAGTGCACCTTTATAGCCACCTAGTTACGTTGTGACGTTTGGCACACCCAAAGCACTCCTACGGTATCCGGGAGTTGCACAATCTCATGGTCTAAGGAAATGATACTTGACATTTGGAAAAGCTCGAGCGAAACGAACTACACGATCTTTATGCTATGCTTAGGATTGGGTCTTGTCCATCACATCATTCTCCTAATGATGTGATCCCGTTATCAATGACATCCAATGGCCATAGTCAGGAAACCATGACTATTTGTTGATCAACGAGCTAGTCAACTAGAGGCTTACTAGGGACTTGTTGTGGTCTATGTATTCACACACGTATTACGATTTCCAGATAATACGATTATAGCATGAACAATAGAAAATTATCATGAATAAAGAAATATAATAATAACCATTTTATTATTGCCTCTAGGGCATATTTCCAACAGTCTCCCACTTGCACTAGAGTCAATAATCTAGTTACATTGTGATGTATCGAACACCCATTGCGTCCTGGTGTTGATCATGTTTTGCTCTAGGGAGAGGTTTAGTCAACGGATCTGCTACATTCAGGTCCGTATGTACTTTACAAATATCTATGTCTCCATCTTGAACATTTTCACGAATGGAGTTGAAGCGACGCTTGATGTGCCTGGTCTTCATGTGAAACCTGGGCTCCTTGGCAAGTGCAATAGCTCCAGTGTTGTCACAGAAGAGTGTAATCGGCCCCGACGCATTGGGTATGACTCCTAGGTCGGTGATGAACTCCTTCACCCAGATTGCTTCATGAGATGCCTTCGAGGCTGCCATGTACTCCGCTTCACATGTAGATCCCGCCACGACGCTCTGCTTGCAACTACACTAGCTTACTGCCCCACCATTCAAAATATACACGTATCCGGTTTGTGACTTCGAGTCATCCAGATCTGTGTCGAAGCTAGCGTCGACGTAACCCTTTACGACGAGCTCTTCGTCACCTCCATATACGAGAAACATGTCCTTAGTCCTTTTCAGGTACTTCAGGATGTTCTTGACCGCTGTCCAGTGTTCCATGCCGGGATTACTTTGCTACCTTCCTACCAAACTTACGGCAAGGTTTATATCAGGTCTGGTACAGGTCATGGCATACATGATAGACCCTATGGCTGAGGCATAGGGGACGACACTCATCTTTTCTCTATCTTCTGCCGTGGTCGGGCATTGACCTGAGCTCAATTTCACACCTTGCAACACAGGCAAGAACCCCTTCTTGGACTGATCCATATTGAACTTCTTCAATATCTTATCAATGTATGTGCTTTGTGAAAGACCTATGAGGCGTCTTGATCTATCTCTATAGATTTTGATGCCTAATATGTAAGCAGCTTCTCCAAGGTCCTTCATTGAAAAACACTTATTCAAGTAGGCCTTTATGCTGTCCAAAAGTTCTATATCATTTCCCATCAAAAGTATGTCATCCACATATAATATGAGAAATGCTACAGAGCTCCCACTCACTTTCTTGTAAACGCAGGCTTCTCCATAAGTCTGCATAAACCCAAATGCTTTAATCATCTCATTAAAGCGAATGTTCCAACTCCGAGATGCTTGCACCAGCCCATAGATGGAGCGCTGGAGCTTGCATACCTTGTTAGCATTCTTAGGGTCGAAAAAACCTTCCGGCTGCATCATATACAGTTCTTCCTTAAGGTGACCGTTAAGGAATGCCGTTTTGACGTCCATTTGCCATATCTCATAATCATAGTATGCGGAAATTGCTAACATGATTCGGACGGACTTCAGCTTCGCTACGGGAGAGAATGTCTCATCGTAGTCAATCCCTTGAACTTGTCGATAGCCCTTAGCGACAAGTCGAGCTTTATATATGGTAACATTACCATCCGCGTCCGTCTTCTTCTTAAAGATCCATTTGTTTTCTATTGCTCGCCGATCAACGGGCAAGTCTGTCAAAGTCCACACTTTGTTTTCATACATGGATCCTATCTCGGATTGCATGGCTTCAAGCCATTTGTTGGAATCTGGGCCCGCCATCGCTTCTTCATAGTTCGAAGGTTCACCGTTGTCTAACAACATGATTTCTAAGACAGGGTTGCCGTACCACTCTGGTGCGGAACGTGTCCTTGTGGACCTTCGAAGTTCAGTAAGAGCTTGATCCAAAGTATCTTGATCATCATCATTAACCTCCTCTCTTGTCGGTGCTGGCACCACAGGAACATCTTCCTGAGCTGCGCTACTTACCGGTTCAAGAGGTAGTACTTCATCAAGTTCCACTTTCCTCCCACTTAATTCTTTTGAGAGAAACTCTTTCTCCAGAAAGGACCCGTTCTTGGCAAAAAAGATCTTGCCCTCGGATCTTAAGTAGAAAGTATACCCAATGGTTTCCTTAGGGTATCCTATGAAGACGCATTTTTCCGACTTGGGTTCGAGCTTCTCAGGTTGAAGTTTCTTGACATAAGCATCACATCCCAAAACTTTTAGAAACGACAGCTTAGGTTTCTTCCCAAACCATAATTCATACGGTGTCGTCTCAACGGATTTATACGGTGCCCTATTTAAAGTGAATGTAGCTGTCTCTAGAGCGTATCCCCAAAATGATAGCGGTAAATCGGTAAGTGACATCATAGATCGCACCATATCCAATAGAGCGCGATTATGACGTTCAGACACACCATTTCGCTAAGATGTTCCAGGCAGCATGAGTTGTGAAACGATTCCACATTTCCTTAAGTGTGTACCAAATTCGTGACTTAAATATTCACCCCCACGATCTAATCGTAAGAACTTTATCTTTCGGTCACGTTGATTCTCTACCTCATTCTGAAATTCCTTGAACTTTTCAAAGGTCTCAGACTTGTGTTTCATCAAGTAGACATACCCATATCTACTCAAGTCATCAGTGAGAGTGAGAACATAACGATATCCTCCGCGAGCCTCAACGCTCATTGGACTGCACACATCAGTATGTATGATTTCCAATAAGTTGGTTGCTCGCTCCATTGTTCCGGAGAACGGAGTCTCGGTCATCTTGCCCATGAGGCATGGCTCGCATGTGTCAAACGATTCATAATCTAGAGACTCTAAAAGTCCATCAACATGGAGCTTCTTCATGCGCTTGACACCAATGTGACCAAGGCGGCAGTGCCACAAGTATGTGGGACTATCGTTATCAACTTTACATCTTTTAGTATTCACACTATGAATATGTGTAACATTACGCTCGAGATTCATTAAGAATAAACCATTCACCAGCGGGGCATGACCATAAAACATATCACTCATATAAATAGAACAGCCATTATTCTCGGATTTAAATGAGTAGCCATCTCGAATTAAACGAGATCCTGATACAATGTTCATGCTCAAAGCTGGTACTAAATAACAATTATTGAGGTTCAAAACTAATCCCGTAGGTAAATGTAGAGGTAGCGTGCCGACGGCGATCACATCGACCTTGGAACCATTCCCGACGCGCATCGTCACCTCGTCCTTCGCCAGTCTCCGCTTATTCCGCAACTCCTGCTTTGAGTTACAAATATGAGCAACCGCACCGGTATCAAATACCCAGGAGCTACTAAGAGCACTGGTAAGGTACACATCAATTACATGTATATCACATACACCTTTGGTTTTGCCGGCCTTCTTGTCCGCTAAGTACTTGGGGCAGTTCCGCTTCCAGTGTCCGCTTCCCTTGCAATAAAAGCACTCAGTCTCAGGCTTGGGTCCATTGCTTGACTTCTTCCTGGCAACTGGCTTACCAGGCGCGGCAACTTCCTTGCCGTCCTTCTTGAAGTTCTTCTTACCCTTGCCCTTCTTGAACTTAGTGGTTTTATTCACCATCAACACTTGATGTTCCTTTTTGATCTCCACCTCTGCTGATTTCAGCATTGAATATACCCCAGGAATGGTCTTTTCCATCCCCTGCATATTGAAGTTCATCCAAAGCCCTTGTAGCTTGGTGGGAGCGACTGGAGGATTCTGTCAACCACCGCGTCATCCGGGAGATTAACTCCCAGTTGAGATAAGCGGTTGTGCAACCCAGACATTTCGAGTATGTGCTCGCTGACAGAACCATTCTCCTCCATCTTACAACTGTAGAACTTGTCGAAGACTTCATATCTCTCGACCCGGGCGTGAGCTTGGAAAACCATTTTCAGCTCTTGGAACATCTCATATGCTCCGTGCTGCTCAAAACACTTTTTGAGCCCTGGTTCTAAGCTGTAAAGCATGCCGCACTGAATTAGGGAGTAATCATCACTACGTGACTGCCAGGCGTTCATAACGTCTTGAGTTGCTGGGAAAACGGGTGCTTCACCTAGCGGTGCATCTAGTACATATGCTTTCTTGGCAGCTATGAGGATGATCCTCAAGTTCCGGACCCAGTCCGTATAGTTGCTGCCATCATCTTTCAGTTTGGTTTTCTCTAGGAACGCGTTGAAGTTGAGGGCAACATTAGCGTGGGCCATTTGATCTATAAGACATATTGCAAAGATTTTAGACTAAGTTCATGATAATTAAGTTCATCTAATCAAATAATGAACTCCCACTCAGATAGACATCCCTCTAGTCATCTAAGTGATCCATGATCAGAGTCAACTAGGCCGTGTCTGATCATCACGTGAGACGGACTAGTCATCATCGGTGAACATCTTCATGTTGATCGTATCTTCTATACGACTCATGTTCGACCTTTCGGTCTTCCGTGTTCCGAGGCCATGTTTGTACATGCTAGGCTCGTCAAGTCAACCTAAGTGTATTGCGTGTGTAAATCTGGCTTACACCCGTTGTATTCGAACGTTAGGATCTATCACACCCGATCATCACGTGGTGCTTCGAAACAACGAACCTTCGCAATGGTGCATAGTTAGGGGAAACACTTTTCTTGAAATTATTATGAGGGATCATCTTATTTACTACCGTCGTTCTAAGTAAACAAGATGAAAAACATGATAAACATCACATGCAATCAAAGAGTGACATGATATGGCCAATATCATATTGCTCCTTTGATCTCCATCTTCGGGGCGCCATGATCATCTTCGTCACCGGCATGACACCATGATCTCCATCATCGTGTCTTCATGAAGTTGTCACGCCAATGACTGCTTCTACTTCTATGGCTAACACGTTTAGCAATAAAGTAAAGTAATTTACATGGCGTTCTTCAATGACACGCAGGTCATACAAAAATAAAGACAACTCCTATGGCTCCTGCCGGTTGTCATACTCATCGACATGCAAGTCGTGATTCCTATTACAAGAACATGATCATCTCATACATCACATATATCATTCATCACATCCTTTGGCCATATCACATCACAAAACACTTGCTGCAAAAACAAGTTAGACGTCCTCTAATTGTTGTTTGCAAGTTTTTATGTGGCTTCTATAGGTGATCTAGCAAGAACGTTTTCTTACCTACGTTAAAGCCACAACGTGATTTGCCAACTTCTATTTACCCTTCATAAGGACCCTTTTCATCGAATCCGCTCCAACTAAAGTGGGAGAGACAGACACCCGCTAGCCACCTTATGCAACTAGTGCATGTCAGTCAGTGGAACCTGTCTCACGTAAGCATATGTGTAAGGTCGGTCCAGGCCGCTTCATCCCACAATACCGCTGAAGCAAAATAAGACTAGTAGTGGCAAGAAAGTTGACAACATCTACGCCCACAACAAATTGTGTTCTACTCGTGCAAAGAGAACTACGCATAGACCTAGCTCATGATGCCACTGTTGGAGAACGTTGCATAAAATAAAAAAATTCCTACGTTCACCAAGATCAATCTAGGAGTTCATCCAGCAACGAGAGAGAGGAGTGCATCTACATACCCTTGTAGATCGCGAGCGGAAGCGTTCAAGAGAATGGGGTTGAGGGAGTCATACTCGTCGTGATCCAAATCACCGGAGATCCTAGCGCCGAACGGACGGCACCTCCACATTCAACACACGTACGGTCAGCGTGACGTCTCCTCCTTCTTGATCCAGCAAGGGGGAAGGATAGGTTGATGAAGATCCAGCAGCACGACGGCGTGGTGGTGGATGCAGCAGGGATCCCGGCAGGGCTTCGCCAAGCGTCTGCGGGAGGGAGAGGTGTAGCAAGGGGAAGGGAGGCGCCAAGTGCAAGGGTGCGGCTGCCCTCCCTCCCCCCTCTTTATATAGGGTCCCCAGGGGGGCGCCGGCCCTGGAGATGGGATATCCAAGGGGGGGCGGCGGCCAGGGGGGAGGCTTGCCCCCAAGGCAAGTGGAGGCGCCCCCCACCCTAGGGTTTCCAACCCTAGGCGCAGGGGGGGCCAAGGGGGGGCGCACCAGCCGACCAGGGGCTGGTCCCCTCCCCACTTCATCCCACGGGGCCCTCTGGGATAGGTGGCCCCACCCGGTGGACCCCCGGGACCCTTTCGGTGGTCCCGGTACAATACCGATGACCCCTGAAACTTTCCCGATGGCCAAAACTGCACTTCCTATATATAATTCTTCACCTACGGACCATTTCGGAACTCCTCGTGACGTCCAGGATCTCATCCGGGACTCCAAACAACTTTCAGGTTACTGCATATTCATATCTCTACAACCCTAGCGTCACTGAACCTTAAGTGTGTAGACCCTACGTGTTCGGGAGACATGCAGACATGACCGAGACGCCTCTTCGGTCAATAACCAACAGTGGGATCTGGATACCCATGTTGGCTCCCACATGCTCCTCGGTGATCTCATCGGATGAACCACGATGTTGATGATTCAATCAATCCCGTATACAATTCCCTTTGTCAATTGGTACGTTACTTGCCCGAGACTCGATCGTCGGTATCCCAATACCTCGTTCAGTCTCGTTACCGGCAAGTCACTTTACTCGTACCGTAATGCATGATCCCGTGACCAGACCCTTGGTCACATTGAGCTCATTATGATGATGCATTACCAAGTGGGCCCAGAGATACCTCTCCATCATACGAAGTGACAAATCCCAATCTCGATTCGTGCCAACCCAACAGACACTTTCGGAGATACCCGTAGTGCACCTTTATAGCCACTTAGTTATGTTGTGACGTTTGGCACACCCAAAGCACTCCTACGGTATCCGGGGGTTGCACAATCTCATGGTCTAAGGAAATGATACTTGACATTTGGAAAAGCTCTAGCGAAACGAACTACACGATCTTTGTGCTATGCTTAGGATTGGGTCTTGTCCATCACATCATTCTCCTAATGACGTGATCCCGTTATCACTGACATCCAATGTCCATAGTCAGGAAACCATGACTATCTGTTGATCAACGAGCTAGTCAACTAGAGGCTTACTAGGGACTTGTTGTGGTCTATGTATTCACACACGTATTACGATTTCCAGATAATACGATTATAGCATGAACAATAGACAATTATCATGAATAAATAAATATAATAATAACCATTTTATTATTGCCTCTAGGGCATATTTCCAACAAGCCGGAGGCAGACACGGACCAGCAAGGACGCGGAGCTCTCCTCCGGCTTACCAAATACTCCGAGGAAACGCCGAAACGAGGTTACCTCTATTTTAACTAAATTTTACCCCTTGGCGGGTCTCTTTCGTCAACCACTCAATTCCTCTGACTCGGATTATCAGGATACTTCCCCTCCCTCCGGCAAGTCATTGCAGTCCAATCTGCCGAGTTTCAAGACTGCACCAGGGTATAATAAGCCACTTACTTTTGCAGCTATTGTAATCTTCTTACTTCTGTGTTAATCTTTTTATTTGAATGCAGTGGCCAAGCTAAACCTAGCAAGAGGGTTAGAAATAATAAACCGGCTCATGAAAGAGTCGCCACTGATGAGCCAGCTCTTGAGACGACCGTGCCGGAGTTAAGCACTCATGAACCGCCACCTGAACCAGCACAAGATGTGTCACCTCCTACTGACCTGCCTACTGATCAAGGTGCTTCCGAGTCAGAAAATCCCCAACCTCCAAGCCCAACCCGGATAGCTGATCCTTCCAACACGGATGTTGAAATCACGGGAACCAGCCATGCTGACTTGGGGAGGCCAACCGTGCTGGCAAAATGCCCCGCCAAGGAAGAACTTCTGGACCAGCGCCGAGTCAAAATGGATGTCACCAATTATGCTCATATGAGTATTGGAGATATCTTCTCTGGCTATATGAGCCAAGTGCACAACAGCCGGAACCTTGAGATTGACATGGTGAAGCAGATGCATCATAAATTCGAGGTATAACTTGTTTTGTCTTATTCCTTATCCTTCAGTGTGTTAGTCCCCAAGTCTGCTACTTAAGATACTTATGTTGTAGACTTAGAAACAAATTTGACAACATAACAAAAGAATAAAGTTCCGGCTTACCATGTAGTTCCCAAGGGGCGGCTTAACCAATATGGTTGAGCCGACTCTTTATAGAGAGTCTTATGGGTCTTTAGCCATCCGGAGACCATGGAGCAAGGCTTCATGCTCAGCTGCATTGTTAGTACAAGGAAACATCAACCGAAGCACATAACAAAACTTATCACCTCGAGGGGAAGCCAAAATAACTCCAGCCCCAGAGCCTTCCAACTGCCTAGACCCATCAAAATGAATTGTCCAATAGGTATTGTCCGGCTTTTCCTCAGGCATCTGCAATTCTGTCCAGTCATTGATGAAATCCACCAACGCTTGAGATTTAATAGCTGTGCATGGAACATACTTTAAACCATGAGGCCCAAGCTCAATGGCCCATTTGGTGACTCGCCCTGTAGCCTCTCTGTTCTGAATAATATCCCCCAAGGGGGCAGAACTAACCACAGTGATGGGATGGCCCAAGAAGTATTGCTTAAGCTTCCGGCTGGCCATAAACACCCCATAGACAAGCTTCTGCCAGTGCGGATATCGCTGCTTGGACTCAATCAGTACCTCACTGATGTAGTAAACCGACCGCTGAACCGGGTACTCCTTGCCAGCCTCCTTGCGTTCCACCACAATAGCCACACTGACAGCACGTGTGTTAGCAGCCACATATAGGAGCAAGGGCTCCTTATCAATGGGAGCAGCAAGAACCGGCGGCTCAGCCAACTGTCTCTTCAGATCTTCAAAGGCAGTATTGGCGGCGTCATTCCAAGTAAAGCTACCCGTCTTCTTCATCATCTGATACAGCGACATAGCCTTCTCCCCTAACCGGCTTATGAACCGGCTTAAGGCGGCGATACGACCCGCCAAACGCTGGACATCATTAACACACGCCGGCTTGGCCAGGGAGGTGATGGCTTTGATCTTCTCCGGGTTAGCTTTGATACCTCTGTTAGAAACCAGAAAACCCAAAAGCTTGCCTGCAGGCACACCAAAAACACACTTGGCCGGGTTAAGCATCATCTTGTAAACCCGGAGATTATCAAAGGTCTCCTTGAGATCATCGATCAAGGTCTCTTTCTCTCTGGATTTAACCACTATGTCATCCACGTAAGCATGAACATTGCGTCCAATCTAATCATGGAGACAATTCTGTACACATCGCTGGTAAGTCGCATGGGCACTCTTAAGCCCAAAAGGCATTGAAACATAGCAGAAGGCTCCAAACGGAGTAATGAATGTCGTATTCTCCTGGTCCTTAACAACCATCTTGATCTGATGATAACCAGAGTAAGCATCCAGAAAGCTCAAACGCTCACAACCCGCCGTAGCATCTATGATCTGATCAATACGAGGGAGAGCAAAAGGATCAGCCTGACAAGCTTTGCTTAAGTCCGTGTAATCCACACACATACGCCAAGTGCCGTTTTTCTTGAGAACAAGCACCGGGTTAGCCAGCCACTCTGGGTGAAACACCTCAATGATGAACCCAGCCGCCAAGAGCCGGGCCACTTCCTCACCAATAGCTTTCCTTCTCTCCTCATTAAACCATCGAAGAAATTGCTTGACCGGCTTAAACTTTGGATTGATATTAAGAGTATGCTCAGCGAGTTCTCTCGGTACACCGGGCATGTCAGATGGCTTCCATGCAAAAATGTCCCGATTCTCACGGATGAACTGCTTGGATGAGTCGCCGGAGCGCGCCTTCCTATTTGGGATCCAAATTAGCACTGATACTGAACTGCTTGGATGAGTCGCCTGAGACAAAATCGACAAGCTTTGTCTCCTCCACCGACTGAAATTTCATGACTGGCTCATGCTCTGTAGTTGGCTTCTTCAAGGATGTCATATCCGCCGGGTCAACATTGTCCTTGTAGAACTTTAACTCTTCCGTCGCGCAGGCCGACTCAGCATAAGCCGCCTCACCCTCTTCACATTCCAGAGCCACCTTGCGGCTCCCGTGTACTGTAATGGTTCCCTTATAACCCGGCATTTTGAGCTGTAAGTACACATAACACGGCCGTGCCATGAACTTGGCATAAGCCGGCCGCCCAAACAGAGCATGATATGGGCTCTTGATCTGAACCACTTCAAATGTTAACTTCTCGGCTCTAGAATCATATTCATCTCCAAATGCTACCTCCAACTCTATCTTGCCGACTGGATACGCCGACTTACCAGGTACAACTCCATGGAAAACAGTGTTGGACTTCTTAAGGCTCTTATTAGTCAGCCCCATGTGACGGAAGGTCTCATAATAAAGGATATTGATACTGCTGCCTCCATCCATCAGCACCTTGGTGAACTTGTATCCACCCACTTGAGGGGCTACAACCAGGGCTAAGTGACCCGGATTGTCAACCCGGGGAGGGTGATCCTCTCTACTCCATATGATAGGCTGTTCAGACCACCTCAAATAACGAGGGATTGCCGGCTCAATCGCATTCATGGCCCTCTTATGAAGCTTCTAGTCCCGTTTACACAAACTGGTGGTAAACACATGATATTGCCCACTGTTCAGCTGCTTTGGATTGCTCTGGTATCCACCTTGTTGCTGCTGCTGACTGCCCTGACCAGCCTGTTGGTTATATCCACCCTGGTTTCCATGGGAATTTTAAAAATTGGGATTTGACCCGCCGCCCGGGCCATGAAAGCCGCCACCACCTGAGCCGCCCGGGCCATTATTACCGTCAAACATGTTGGAATTCTTGAACGCCTTCATAATCGTGCAGTCCTTCCACAAATGTGTAGCCGGCTTCTCCTTAGTACCATGTCTCGGACAAGGTTCATTCAACAACTGCTCAAGTGTGGGTCCCGACCCGCCGGACCAAGGAGGTGGCCTTCCCTTGCGCCGCTGGTTATGACCGTGTGTATTGGTGTTAGCCACAAAATCCAAGCTACCGTCAGCCTTACGTTTGTTACCTCCTTGATTTGCCGGGTTATGCTAAGAGCCCTTGCCGTTGCCATTTCTCTTTCCCTTCCCTGCCTTCTCATCATCAGACTCGGGATCCTTGGTACTATCAGAATCGGCATACTTGACCAGAGCCGCCATCAGCGTGCCCATATCATTGCAATCACGTTTGAGCCACCCCACCTTTTGTTTCAAAGGTAAGAAACGACAATTCTTCTCCAACATTAAGACTGCAGAGCCGGCATCCATCTTATCGGATGAATATATTATGGCCTTAACCCGACGTACCCAATGGGTTGTAGACTCACCCTCTTCCTGCTTACAATTCGTCAGGTCCACGATCGACATGGGTTGCTTGCACGTGTCTTTGAAGTTCTGGATGAACCGGGCCTTTAACTCTGCCCATGAACCGATTGAATTAGGTGACAGGCCTTTCAACCAGGTGCGGGCGGTTCTATCCAACATCATTGGGAAGTACTTAGCCATTGCTGCGTCAGAAACCTCCAATAGCTCCATAGCCATCTCGTAGCTCTTAATCCATGCCCCAGGCTGTAAGTCGGCTGTGTAGTTTGGCACCTTCCTCGACCCTTTAAAATCTTTAGGCAACCGCTCATTACGTAGAGCCGGCACCAGACACGGGACTCCTCCAGTCCGGGTGGCTATACCTGCCTCAACAGAAGTCGCTGGATAAACTGGATATGGCTGATAAGCCGTCAACTGAGCCACTTGCTTAGCCGCCCGTTCGGCCTCTTCTCGTAGTCTCTCTTGCTCCACCAAGTTAACGGCCTCATGACGCGGCGGGTTACCGCCACCTGGCTGGTCACGGCGTCTAACACTGCTTGATACGACCGCTGAATCCATGTACCTGTTATAACTCGGGCTCCGGCTTGGACGAGGGGTCGAATGGATCCGGTCTCGGCTGTATGAGTATGCCTCCTGCTGTACCAAAGCCGTTTGAAGAAGTTTCCTGACCCGACGGGTTTCAACTGCAGTCGGAGAGTCGCCATCAATTGGGAGAGCCGCCAATCGGGTTGCCGCTGCTATCATGTTTTCCAATGGGTTGGAGTAATGACCCGGAGGGGTCGGTACGTACTGAGGTGGTGCCATGTTTACACGGGGAGGTCCCATCACCGGTGACTGAAATGGTGCTCCGTCCCCGGGTGTCGCAACATGGTCTGGCCCCGTGCGCGGAGGGAGCCATGGCAGGTTACCTGTCTGCGGGATGAGCCACGACGGGTTACTGGGCCCTGCTCCTGGTGTGTTAAAAAGGTTTCGAGGGTCATAAACCGGGGGAAGTCGAGACTGGGTCTTCTGATGCCTTCTCCTCATGACTTCGTTAGCCGCGTTCTGGTCTTGCGTAAGCCGGAAGGCGTGCGCCTGGATCTGCTGAGCCTGAACGTCCAGAGCCGCCCGCTCTGTGGTTATCCTAACATCTTCTGCTGCCAGGTCCTCCTTAGCTTGTGCCATATCCAACTTTAACTGTACCACCTCCGCATCATGACTGTCTTGATCCGCCAGGCTGACTACGGCGGTTAACAGGGTGGTCAATTTGTCGGTGAGATCCATTAACACCTGGGCCGGTGAACGCACATGACCTCCTGCCCTAGATGTCGCTGACCCGGAAGTTATGGCTGCTGCAGTTGCAGAGTCTTGGATGGGTTGGGTGCCGGCCATGAAGATCCCGACCCTGCTCGGCAGCTCAAGACAATCCGGAATACTGCTACCATCGGAACAACCGCCAAGCCCGCCATCCTGTAGTTGGTACAATGAATCTGTCTCACCTGTGGATGACTCATCGTGAGAGTAGATGGCCGCCTCACCATCAGAGGCAGACCCTTCAGAGAGTCCTCCGTGTATGCATCCCACGAAGGCACGCTTCTCAGCCGCCGGAGCCCGGGCGGGTCTCGCACGCTGAGCCGTCTCGACGAGGTCGGTGCAGATGTCCGGCTCAGGGCCCGGCTCACCGATCTTGCCGATGAAGACGTGGATTCCGCTGAAGGGACCCGATACCCGTACTCAATTGAGCCGGCCTCGAGGCCCCAGCCTGTGTCGTCGATGTAGAGCTTGCTGCGACGACTCTTGATCATCCAGCCCACAGCGTATCCCTTGAGCCCTTCGAAGCTGCCCTTCAAGAACTCAAATCCACCGTGCACTGGCCCCACGGTGGGCGCCAACTGTCTTGGAGTTGTCACGTCAGATGTCCTAGTGAAAGGACTTAGTCGTGGAGCCATCGCAACTAGGAAACTTGAAGGGGTTAATCAGGACAAGAGACACGAGAGATTTATACTAGTTCGGCCCCTTACGCTCAAGGTAAAAGCCTACGTCTAGTTGTGATTGGAATTATATATGTCTCGATAACCAGGAAGCAGAGTCGCTTGACCTAGCTCTCGAGATGTTTTTTCGTCTCTTGAACCGCCGTCGGGTCGTCCCCTTATATACTGAGGTCGACGCCTAGCGGCTCTACAGAGTCCCGGCCGGCTTATAGATCGTATCCGGCTCGGTCTCTTAATCTTTCTTGCCTTACAATACAAGTTTTACATGATCAAGGCGGTTTAACACTACGGGCCTTAGGTCACCTCTGGGCCGTTGGGCCTTTACTAAGCCGCCGTCTTCAAGCTTGAGCTTCTGTCTTCAAGAATGCTTGTAAGTATAACCCGGCTCCTCTTGGCGGGTCGTAATAATAGTTATATCCCCAACAATTTGTGAATGATTGTGTTAGTGTCCCAAGCATGCTTGATAATTTTCATGCAAAATGGATCAGTTGTGTTTTGTCGGTGAAATTTTTTTTGGAGTAACATTTGGTGTTCTTTTTTTTGCACATGTCAAAATGTTTAATGTTTTTGCCTTTGCAGGTAGCATTTGGATGTGACCTATGAATACATAAATAATTTGTTGAAATTTTTTTGACATTTCAAAAATTATTTTTCATGCATAGGAGCACGTGCTCCTGGGAGCCAAATTGGATTTCCAGATAACCCCGCCCTCTCATCATATGTTACACACAACACATTTAGCACTATGTTGTTTCATTGCATAAATCAAATTCCATCGCATCAGTAGTTCGGAACACCTCATATATTGGATGATAAACACAATATCATCATAAACAACAAAGTAAAGAGGTTTAATATGTTTCCATCCACTTTAGAGCATCTACAACCGGGCGCCCCAAACTCTCCTCAAGCGCCCAGGCAGCCCGCCCGATCACCGATCGGTCATGATTTTTTTTCCAGACGAACGCCTCAAACGGGACTCAAACGCCCTGGCTGACCGGCACCCCTGATATCCAGCCCAAACATGGGGCGGATATGGGGGCGTCCAGGCGGCCAGCTTGGTCACGATTTTTCGACCCAGACGGACGCCTCAAACGGGAATCAAACGTTCGGGCTGACCGATACCCCTCATATCCAGCCCAAATATGAGGCGGATATGGGCATGCCCGCCAAATCAGATCTGGCCCATGCTGGCCCACCCGACCTCACATATATTCGTTCCCATCCGCTTGCCGGTCCAAATCCTAGCCACTTCACTCCACTCCCCTCCGTCACCCGAGCTCACCTCCAGCGGTTTCCGACCGTCTCCGACATGGCAGACAGCGGATCTGACCCCGATCAGTCCGGATCCGTCGACTGGGGTGCGGATTGGAGGAGGCAATGGCGGTCCGCAATGCACTCCGCCGCTCACTGGAGGATAGCGCCCTGCCGGCGGACGGATCTGACCGCCGTGACTCCATAGCCGTGGGTGATCTCCAGCATAGGCCAACATGCCAAATTTTGATAGTCCGATGTCATGTTTAGTTAGTAGTCATGGAGTAGCCGGGCGATGTGTGTGCATTGACGTAGTGCATGAGTTTGTATGAATTTGAGATATGATAATTAAGGTGTCCGGATGTGGATTACATTATTTGAGGGGTGTCCGATCAGTGCCAGCGGACGCGTCCGGACATATCCGCGGGTGTTTAAGAGGCCGGATTCGCCCATTGCGGCTGCAGATGCTCTGAGTGCTCAAAATCGCGGACGATGTTGGCGTTCATAGATTCTCTCTTTTTCGTGTGTGTATTGGAGGAAGATAGTGATTAGTGAAGTCCATCCTGTGCAATACAAGGCGGAGATACGACGCACGTTGGTGGCGCGTGTTTGAGCCGTACGTCACGCCTCACGAGCACATCGGGGAAACTAATAAACCATCCTAAAAACAATAATTTTCTATGCTATGCCCCAGGTTATATAGCATGGGCAGACATGCGTGCAGATGACGCCGTTGCTTTCTCAACTCCTCGATCGGGGTTTGTAGCGCCGCCCGTTACGTTAGCCGGCGGTGTACTATCCAAGTCCATGACAAAATTGTGTTCGAGCTTCCAAGTTCCAAAAGGCCCTACACTACTCTACACATCATAGCCGGAAGCAGCAAGCAGGTGAGGTCGATCGGCACCAACACGCACGGTAACAACACAATCATTTGGTACCACAAAGAAAGTGAGATGAGATCCACCGTCGCACACGACCAATGCAATCTGACAGTTATCCGTCCGAGACCACACGAGAAAAGTGTTGCCCTACTACCACTACCACTACGAGCTGCCGCCGGTGCTTCCAACCGAAAGGGAGAAACGACGACGGGGGTGGTTGACAGACGCACCCACATCCCAGCCTGTGTGAGCCCGCCAGCCACCCACCTAAAGGTCAAACGGTTCTCGTCTCATCTGGTCCGTCGGCCTGTTCCACCACCGCGCCATGATCGACCGTCGCGTCGACGGGGGTGGTCGGACCACCGCCGCGCGCCACGACGTTTACAGAAAAATGCAGCGTGAATGATGGATGCTACAAACGGTATGCAAAATTGGTGGGTGAGGGAGGGGCACTGCTGTTGCTGCATTGCTGTTCCAGGAACATACGCTGGTGAAACTGGAGCCTGGCTGTTTTGTTTTTGAAGAAGAAGAAAAAGGAGGGCGGCTGTTGTTGATCCAACCAAAAATTCAAGTGTGAGGTACGGCATCATCTGCATCCTGCGTCAATGCTGGGCCTGGGCTGGAGCGGCTCAGGGTAGCAGCATCAAGACTGGGCCATGATCTGCGCACCAACATGAATGAGGGGAGTCAGAATCTCATGGAGCAGCCAGCAAACATAATAATCTTTCAACAATGCCAAAGCCATGCATGCGCTTAAAATAAATACTACTAGTACAATTCACCTAGTATCACCTCAGAGAGCTTTGATGTCAAGATAATTAATGGTACCTTTACCTAGTTCTGGTATATCTGTCCAGGAGACCACATGACAAAACAGATAAAAACAAGGTCAAAAGGCACAAGCATATATGAGTGGATTCCACTTGCTTCATGTTTTTATGGGCCTGGTCATGATTTGGTCAGCTATAGTATTTTTTTTTGCCCGTGGTAATGCCTGATATAAATCCTTGACAGTTCGATCAGAAGGCTATTTACAAGTATAACAAGAAACAAACAGCCAATCACTATTCGACTAAATCAATAGCACAGACTCATCAAAACCTGGTCAAGTTTATTGCTTGTTTCTGGCTAACTGGACAACATGCAGTTTCAGAGGGGGTTTTTCCCATGGCCTCAAATATTATTCATGACTAATCCCTCCAGTGATGAAAGAGCGACGATTTTTGTTTCTCAAGTTTAATAATGTACTACTTCAACCACTAATATTATTATTGTACATTCCAGAAATGATGTAAACCATCTTTTGATGGTGTCTTTACTCATAACATTTTCATATATCCAAACTACATATGCTAGCCAATAACTATGATTAAAATAATATGGTTTGACTGGGGGAAATATAATGCATGAGTGAGTGCAAATAACAATAAAAACATGAATTATATCTACTTTGGAAAATTGTAATCTTACTCCATAAGTCAATGATTTTTATGAAAAATTGCTCAATTTAGTATTCTTTCTAACCAGGTATAACCAATCGGTTACTGAGAAATTATAAAACATGGCCCAACATGTGAAAGAAGCACCATTGGACATGTAACTAGAAATTATAAGACTAGGGCTATTACCAGTTCTGTAACGTTTCTGTTCCTTACTGCTTCCGCGAAAGCTTGTGCAGCTTGGGCATCTGCTTCTGCCGCCTCCGCTTCTCTTGTCGCTGCTTCAGCTTCTGCCATGAGAGCCTCTGCCTCTGCAATTGCACGAGCAGCAGCGGATGCAGCCTCTTCGGCGGTCATGGTTATCATATCCGCCAATTCAAAATCAACTTGAGATTTTGTAGGGGTTTTAATCTCATCACTCTCTATTTTCTGGGGCTCTCTTTGCATGTCTTCTAGCAGCAGTGTTTCGGGGCTTCGTCCCTCAGAGTACATTGAACCAGGTGCAGGTGCAATCCTGTACTTCCGATTAACCTGCAATATTCATAGTGGCATGCTAAAATGGCCTGTAGTCTATACTCTTAATATATGAATAACTATATCCTAAGCTGAGATAACAGCAGTCCATTCCTCATGGCTTAAGCCACTTCACATGCCCACGGAATTTGCAGAACCAAGCAGCTGGTTGGCTCAAAATTCAAAAGGGATAAAGAATAAGCACCAAGTGATAAGTCACGAACAACAGTAATCCCAGCAACCAAAAAACACTTCCACCATTTTAGTTCAAATATATTACAAAATTGCAATTCAATGAGATTCCACATGAAACCGAATAGGAAATCAGTATGCAAAACTAATTGGTGTTATCTGGCATTCATGTTTGGCATTGTTCTTGTAGTCTAATAGAGTATGGTACACACATAAATAAGTGTATGCATATTTTGGTACACATATGCAATTATGCTGAAAGATGCACATATTGGAAATGATTTGTAGATTCTGGCATTCTGCTTTAGTAAATATGCCATCGATGCCAACTAATCAGTTGAATGAAATTAGTCTTCCAAATGTTCTCATGAAGTAGGTGGTATAGAAGTAATTAATTAGTTTAACGCTGCTCCATGAGGGGTGACCAAATAGTTCCACCTCAAACATCAATACTGTATTAGCTTTATTTCCTCTAGAAAGGATAAATATGAAGTTGAGAACTAAAAGGGCATTACCTCTATCAGTTCTCCACTGGTGGTCAAGTCCTTCAGGTTTGCAGACAATATGCGATCAAACTCACTAGGTGGCCAATATTCCTCCTATTTGGAACCAGGTCAGTAAAGTTATCACATGAAAGGTGAAAGCAAACAAGGGCAAGTGCAATATGTTCCTACAAGATTTCTATTAGCAAAAGGGAGCAACTGCAAACATGGTCATCTCTTCAAAACGACATCAAAGCTCTACAAGAAGTAATGATGTTTGATCAGCAAGGAACAAGAAAGAGGAGCTCTACTGGATAGTGTCTAGACCATGAACGCCATGCTTAGCCAACCCAGGTTTGAGCCTCCTTACTCTATAGGAATGAGATCTGTGTGACGTCTCCCCTCTCTATCGCATGCTTTTTAGCAAAGAGGAAAGAAAGGATGCAGCAATTCATCAAAGAAAAGATGGATCAGTAGCTGAGGTAGGGTTACAAAACTGGAATCAGGTAGGGCATGGCTTTCGGCCAGTCTACCAAGGCAAGAAAACTGATTCGCATTTCCTGCATTTTGAATTCCTTTTTTTTTAAGAATGATTACATATTTAAAGTTGGCAATGATGTTCAGGAAACCAGAACCAGTCCAGTTCTGCTTACTGCTCGGTTCTACCATGTTTTCCACACCCTGGTTGTGGCAGCCAGCAGATAGAAGAGACTATAGTATGCTGATTGCACAACGGAAAATTGCAGGATATCTTGAGGTACCAGACTTGTTTTATTATGGAATTCTACTAGTTGCTATATGTGAGCTCATTTTGGTACGATAGAGTCAGGCTAAATATAGTTTTTATTTTTGGTAAGAACTCTGTTTGCATAGGATTTCATTTACTGCCCATTAGTCCATAGATACTATTTTTCTCTCTTTGTGGTGCTGACTCACGGGCGACCAAACCCTCTCCAAAAACTGTCAAATAGTCCAAAGAATTTTTTGTCACTCGAGACAACCCATACACGAGAAGCTGGCATGGGCTGACTAAATAAGTACATAAAAATGAACATTAACAAAAATAAACACTTCCGTAAAAAAATGTAAACAGTAGCTAAGCAAGAAGACAACAATAAGAAAGTTTACAGAGATGCAAAATATATGCCTCGAGTTCTAGAGAGAAAATAAAATAGAACAAGGATGCAAACCTCTATGTACTTAGCAATCGTAGTGCTGTGTGACCCTGTAGGCTCATTCAAGTTCTTGACAGATTCCAATATGATATTGTTTAGCCTGCAGGCAAGCCATTAAAACAGTGAAGCATCCATAATAACTTGTCTTTTCTTGGATATCACTGTGTGACAAGTAATAACTGTCAGGATTTATGGTATACAATGTTATATAAGTATGATTACCTTGACCGCGATTTCTTTGGAATTGAAACATTCCACAGTTCACTTGACATTGATGCTATAGGCTGTTCATCAACAATTTCGTCATCAACATCAGAAGCAACTATGCTGTTTGCCATTGGGTGATCATTCCTCCTAGGAGCAGCTCGGTTCTTCTTCGTGGCAGTCCTTCCCTTATCCATAGAGCCTGATTCGGTGAAAAATACGTTGATGTTGCGCCACTTGTCCTAAGTAGTAATTAGCAGACAAAAGGCATGCACGTCAATAACTAAAGATGATATATGGAATTTAAAATCAAACAAAACATGATTTGCAAGAAGAGAAATTTTGGATGGCCCTTACTGAAGCAAGTGACCTCAACAAAAATGCAGTGAGGTGTAAACAGTTCTAACCTTTAGATCAACATTTGACCGGCAGCTCAAGATGGAACTAAAGTCTTTATCTTTCAATATCAGGCGCCAACTTCCCACTCCATACCTTGCTATGCCAGCTCTAAGAGCAGCCTCTTCCTCTAAAGTCCACTTTTGCTTTCGAGCACCCATGCTTAGGACCAATCTCCTCTGTCAGATACAATACGAACACAAGGGTGTACCTTCTGACCTGAATTCATTACATCAGAACATTTTCAATACTTGCAGAACAAACAACTACATGTATGATGGCGAGTGCTGGATTACATTTGGTCGATACCCACTGCAAACACTGAATATTCTTAAATCTCCTAAATGAGGATATCTTGCCCGAAATATAACATGCAGAAAATATCACACATAAGTAAGAGAACTAGATTCATAGCCGCCTTTTTGGTTAATTATGGAATAGACTAGGTTCATAGCAACTTTCATATACCAAACAATGGGGGAAGTGATGAAGTACCATCTGAAATCTGGGCAAATCTATAATCCTTAAAAGAATAGTTGCTGTTTTATATCAAAGACATTCTATTTCGCTCATTGTAAAATACAGCCCATCATTTCCTTAGTGATACACATTTGATCACAATGGTACTTTGGTACCAACGAAATAATGGCCCTTAAGATATGGCGAAACAAAGCTGCAAATTAGGTTTACAGGATAAATTCAAATTAGTTATTCATCGGAAATAATGTGAGAAGCTAAAACATGTGGTGACTAGGCCGGGGGTAATTAAAACTTCCACTTTCAGATAGAAAACATGTAGTGACTTTGATCATTCGATGCATCTTCGGATAAGCGCAAGTTGCAAGCACTGTTTCATATGGTTGTACCGTATGATGCAACGCCCAGGAGGCTTGCCCACTGGTCTTCCGTTATTAAAAAGAAACAGAGTTTGATACATGACAGATTTCATTGCTACGTCGACAAGTGCCTAATGGCTCAAGCAAACTATGAGAAATAACAATAGAAAACATAAAACGTAGCCATGTTTATGGCTTGGTGCTGATAAGGGCGCTAAGGGCCTTATAAAAAAAGTACTTCGTCATAACTAATAAGAGCAATAACGATGGGGCATTTAACAAATCTATTTGCTCCACCATCTCTGTTTTAGGAAACACAACCAGACATTATTGAAGTACTGGTAAAGTGGCATTGGTTCCTAATAACAGCTTAAGTATCTGTTAGGCTGCTAGTCAAATTGAACAAATTATGAGGGCAGAAATTGATGCACATCAGACATTTATGGCTCACTCATCATCAGAAATAGAAAATGTGACTCGGCACCTAAACGACTGATCTGGACTATGACCAAACCCTAGTGTGACATATACGGTGGCGATGTGATAGTCTTGCCTAGTGTATCAGTATCACCAAGAAAGTTTACCCCATATCTCAGATTTGATCAAACTGGCATGCAAAGGGAGTGCTGAAACACAAAGATTAATGCCGGACAGTGAAACCTGGTACACATAAAATCACTTAAAACCGTAATGATGCAACCTATATGGCTACAAAGGATAGAACTTTAAAGACTGACATGGCCAAGAAATAGCACAGTAATGATGAAAGCCTATATTCCACACAGCACGATGCGTCCACAATCGCACCCCAATCGCAGTGAAAAACACCAAGATGCTTGCTTTTGTAGTTAGATCTAAATCAGCTAAACTGGGTATAATAAATTAACAATCGAATATGTCGCAACAAACTTCGTGTCGAACAGAGCACGTACGGAGGGTTTACTGCCCGCTTCTCGGCCCCAATGCTCGCGCCACGTTAATCGCGGCCAGGAACTACGGGGCGCCTATGCAGACGCTCGCCTGGCGATTCCGAAGCCAAGGACCGTATCAGCGCAAATACGATTGATCGGAAGAAGACGCTGTTCAAAGGGCAAGAAAATAAAGAGAGAGCCCAAACAGAGTCGGGGGTGTAGCCGGAACGGATTTGGGGGGAGAAAGGGTGGGTGCGAGGGATCGCGCGAGTAGTTCCAATCCGAGGAGGAAAGTTAGGGATTTGTTTCGAGAATCGTCGACGAGATATTACCTTGGCGGCTGCTCGGTGCCGGCTGGCATTGGAGAGCTTGGTGGCAGGAGGGGGCACGAGACGAGGGCAGAGAAGAAAGGAAGGGCAAAGAGGAAACTTTTCTTCCGGAGGATGGGATTTTACCAGGGCTCTGCTTCCCCCCCTCCTTTTCCTTACAGCGTGTTTGTTTGGAGGGAGTTGCCAATGGGGAATGGGAGTTTAAGGTCTATGGGAGTTAAATTCCTTTGATTGGCTCAGGTAAATGGTAGTTAGGATGGGAAGAGGAAGGGGAGTTAAGAGGTCCAACTCCCTTCAATCTCTTCCCTGGGAGGACCAGGTAATTAAGCGTGGGAGTGGGAATTGACGTAAAATGAAAAAACTGTTCGCTCACGTCCTGTTGTTCAACGGCTGATGAAGCGCTCACTTTTCTAATCCAAACTCGCGTATCGTCAACAATTCCCAGTCCTGTAACTCAATGTAGAATTCCCACCGATAATTACTACCACACACCAAACATGGGAATGGGACTAATAATCTACTTCCCAAATCTAATCTCTTCACAAATTCCCCCTCGTAAACTCCCATGCCCAATCCCTCAAGCTGCCAAACACGCTGCCCTTGATTGAGTGCTCTTCTTGAATTATACTGCTCCCTTTGATCCATATTAATTGCCCTTGATTTTGCACAACTTTAGTACTATTTTTTTCTATGGATGTCATAAAAAATGACCACCTTGTCCAGCTACTCCCTCCCCTACAAAGTAATCGAAGTTCTAGATCTCATAAGACTAAATTGGTGTTCTATATATTAATTTTTTTCCATATAAATTTTACTTTCGACAAATCTAGAACTTCAATTATTTTAGAAGAGAGGTAGTAGTGGTGAGTTCACTCGCTCTTCTCTACTTTTATGTATGGATTTATGTTTATTTTGTAAACGGGGATAGAAATAAAAATATTGAAGCAACAAAGAGTCAAATTCACCACATTCGAACTATGATTTTGGTTTAAATGTTTAGTGTCTCTCCCATGGTCATCGATGGCTCCAGAACCATGCTACCAATGAGCCCAACCCTCTATTTCCGTTCTCCTCCCCGTTGTATGTCCATGGGTTTTCCTTCCTTTTGCCATATCGCACAAAGAATTGAAGGAAGATAGTGCACACGTTATTCGTTAGGGCCAAATTGGTCCTCTTCCCCAAGGATCGAAGATGGTGAAGCCTAGAGTCGACGACTCCAACTATCATCCATGTACAATCCATAGTAGACCCGATGAGGACATCCTTACTATAGTTATATCCACAACCCCTGCAACAGCTCAAGTTTTAGAAATACAAGGACCAATGACTAGAGCTCGCACACAATACCTAATTATTAGGTGTTTCATTTCTAGGAACTTTCACTATTGTTCATGAGAATGTGATGATGCCTAATCAGATGTATTTGCATTACCCAAAAATGAAGGGACTAGCATGGACAAGTAGGACACACACACCAGAGTATGATCAAGCATGGACATGGCAATAGACACACAAGGAGCAAAGACAGAGCTTCAAGTGGTGATTTTAGAACTTTGAAGCCACCATGATGACACGTGAGGGACATGAATAAAAAATAATTCAAGATGACACTTTATAACTTCATCCATAGTCATTTATAGGTGTTGTCTCACCTTAATTTTTGGTTGGGTCCATGTATTTTTGGAGTAGAAGACTAAGTACATTTTTTATATTTCATTTTTAGAGAGGAGACCGGCTTAAGATTGGATTTGGCCCCTCCCCATCCTTGAGCTGGCTGAATCTCCATTTTTCACTCCTTAAATAACCCCGCTCCTTAGGGCATTGTTTTAGGGTTTGGTGTTGTTTGATCGAGTTTTAGTGTTTGCTACTCTTTGCCATAAACACAAGAGTCAGTGAGACCTCATGTACTACGCGTCCTCAGACCCCCATTGTGTTAATCAAGTACTTCATATTATATCCGCAATTCAAATTGCATATCTCAAACTCTTGCTTGTTCTTTGGTTGCATGCGGGCATTGATCTCCATGATCGGGTTTATTTTGTCTCGGCACTATCAATAACCATATCAGAATATCAGAGTTGCTTTAGCAATTGCTAAGGCGCATCCTCAATTTTTCAGTATAGTCGGGTGGTCAAAGTATCTTCCAACACAATCAAAATCATCTCATCAAAAAATCAGGTCACCTTGTGCTTATCAAGTGGTATAAGATCTCTAGGTTGTTCAGTGAGATTTTCCAGTTTTTCCGAACTTTTAGATTGCATTTGTTTTGATACCCATGGTCCATGAAAAAATATGGTTAGATCAGTTGGGGAACGTAGCATGCAATTTCAAAAAATTCCTATGCTCACGCAAGATCTCTCTAGGAGATGCATAACAAGGAGAGGGGAAGAGTGTGTCTACGTACCCTCGTAGACTGAAAGCATTTGACAAGAAGAGGGGAAGAGTGTGTCTATGCTCACACAAGATCTATCTAGGAGAGGGGAAGAGTGTGTCTACGCTCACGCAAGATCTATCTAGGAGAGGGGAAGAGTGTGTCTATGCTCATGCAAGATATATCTAGGAGATGCATAACAAGAAGCGGAAGCGTTTGACAACGCGATTGACGTAGTCGAACTTCTTCTCGTTCAGACCGATCAAGCACCGAACGTACGACACCTCCGAGTTCTGCACACGTTCGGCTCGATGACGTCCCTCGAACTCTTAATCCAGCAAAGTGTCGAGGAAGTAGATGAATTATGTCAACACGACGGCGTGGTGACAGTGATGGTGAAGTTATCCGCGCGAACCGCGAGAATATGACCGAGGGTGTAATCTGTGGAGGGGGCGCCGCACACGTCTAATAGATGTTGTTCTATGTTCTAGGCGTCCCCTCCCCACATATATATAGGTGGGAGAGGGAGGGGAGCAGCAGGGGGAGCCCCAAGTAGGAGGAATCCTACTTGGGTGCCTCCCCCAATTCGGCCTCCCCCCTTCCTTATTCACCGGAGGGGAAAGGAAGGAGGAAGGAGGAGGGAGGAGGGAAGGAAGGGGGTCCCTCCCCTTCCTTTCTCTTTCCCCACTTTCCTTCCCCTCAGGTGCGGACCATATGGGGGGCGCAGCAGCCCCTGCTGGCTATTGTGTTTCCCCTCTTGGCCCATTAGGCCCATATCTTTGCTGGGGGGTGCCCGGAACCCCTACCGGTGACCCGATATGTACCCGGTACCCTCCAGAACACTTCCTGCGTCCGAATACCGTCGTCCTATATATCAATCTTTACCTCTCGACCATTTCGAGACTCCTTGTCATGTCCATGATCTCATTCGGGACTCCGAACAACATTCGGTCACCAAATCACATAACTCATATAATACAAAATTGTCATCGAACGTTAAGCGTGCGGACGCTACGGGTTCGAGAACTATGTAGACATGACCGAGACACCTCTCCGGTCAATAACCAATACCAGAACCTGGATGCTCATATTGGCTCCCACATATTCTACGAAGATCTTTATCGGTTAAACCGTTATGACAACATACGTTATTCCCATTGTCATCGGTATGTTACTTGCCCGAGAGTCGATCGTCGGTATCTTCATACCTAGTTCAATCTCGTTACCGGCAAGTCTCTTTACTCGTTCTGTAATGCATCATCCTGCAACTAACTCATTAGTCACTTTGCTTGCAAGGCTTCTTAAGATGTGCATTACCGAGATGGCCCAGAGATACCTCTCTGATACTCGGAGTGACAAATCCTAATCTTGATCTATGCCAACCCAACAAACACCTTTGGAAATACCTGTAGGTCATCTTTATAATCACCCATTTACGTTGTGAGGTTTGATAGCACATAAGGCATTCCTCTGGTATCCGGGAGTTGCATAATCTCATAGTTGGAGGAACATGTATTTGACATGAAGAAAGCAATAGCAATAAAACTGAACGATCATAATGCTAAGCTAACGAATGGGTCATGCCCATCACATCATTCTCCTAATGATGTGATCTCGTTCATCAAATGACAACACATGTCTATGGTTAGGAAACTAACCATCCTTGATTAACGAGCTAGTCTAGTAGAGGCTTACTAGGGACATGGTGTTTTGTCTATGTATCCACACATGTATCAAGTTTCCGGTTAATACAATTCTAGCATGAATAATAAAAATTTGTCATGAATAAGGAAATATAAAATAACAACTTTATTATTGCCTCTAGGGCATATTTCCTTCAGTTTCCCACTTGCACAAGAGTCAATAATCTAGCTTACATAGTAATGATTCTAACAAACATGGAGTCTTGGTGCTGATCATGTTTTGCTCGTGGAAGAGGCTTAGTCAATGGGTCTGCCACATTCAGATCCGTATGTATTTTGCAAATCTCTATGTCTCCCTCCCTGACTAGATCACAGATGGAATTGAAGTGTCTCTTGATGTGTTTGGTCTTTTTGTGAAATCTGGATTCCTTCGCTAAGGCAATTGCTCCAGTATTGTTAGAAAAGATTTTCATTGGACCAGATGCACTAGGTATTACACCTAGATTGGATATGAACTCCTTTATCCAGACTCCTTCATTTGCTACTTCCGAAGCAGCTATGTACTCCGCTTCACACGTAGATCCCGCCATGACACTTTGCTTGGAATTGCACCAACTGATAGCTCCACCATTCAATATAAATACATATCCGGTTTGTGACTTAGAGTCATCCGGATCAGTGTCAAAACTAGCATCAACGTAACCATTTACGACGAGCTCTTTGTCACCTCCATAAACGACAAACATATCCTTGGTCCTCTTTAGGTACTTCAGGATATCCTTGACCGTTGTCCAGTGATCCACTCCTGGATTACTTTGGTACCTCCCTACCAGTCTTATAGCAAGGCACACATCAGGTCTGGTACACAACATTGCATACATGATAGAACCTATGGCTGAGGCATAGGGAATGACTTTCATTTTCTCTCTATCTTCTGCAGTGGTTGGGCATTGAGTCTAACTCAATTTCACACCTTGTAATACAAGCAAGAACCCTTTCTTTGACTGATCCATTTTGAACTTCTTCAAAACTTTATCAAGGTATTGAAGGAAATATGCCCTAGAGGCAATAATAAAGTTGTTATTTTATATTTTCTTATATAATGTTAAATATTTATTATTCATGCTAGAATTGTATTAACCGGAAACTTGATACATGTGTGAATACATAGACAAAACACCGTGTCCCTAGTATGCCTCTACTAGACTAGCTCGTTGATCAAAGATGGTTAAGTTTCCTAGCCATGGACATGAGTTGTCATTTGATAAACGGGATCACATCATTAGTGGAATGATGTGATGGACAAGACCCCTCCATTATCTTAGCATTATGATCGTTTAGTTTTATTGCTACTGCTTTCTTTGTGTCAAATATATATTCCTCCGACTACGAGATTATGCAACTCTCGAACACCAGAGGAATGCCTTGTGTGCTATCAAACGTCACAATATAACTGGGTGATTATAAAGATGCTCTACAGGTATCTCCGAAGGTGTTTGTTGGGTTGGTATAGATCGAGATTAGGATTTGTCACTCCGAGTATCGGAGAGGTATCTTTGGGCCCTCTCAGTAATGCACATCATATGAAGCCTTGCAAGCAATGTGACTAATGAGTTAGTTGCGGGATGATGCATTACAGAACGAGTAAAGAGACTTGTCGGTAACAAGATTGAACTAGGTATGGAGATACCGACGATCGAATCTCGGGCAAGTAACATGCTGATGACAAAGGGAATAACGTATGTTGACATTGCGGTTCGTCCATCTCCTATCGCCACATGTGTCAGAGAAAACGACCATTGCCCCCCAGACGGGAAATCTTCCATCAAAATCGGACGGCTCGTGCTCGACGACACCAACGCAGTTGCGCTTACGGCATGAGCTATGGTGATAACACCTTGGTGATGCACTGGTCCAACCACATTAGGACGTGAACCACCATTGATTTCAGATTTACTCAACGCACTAGTAGCCTCATCGGACCCACCAGCCAACTTTGTTAGTTTTTCTCCATGAACTTTCGCCATATGATCCTCTCTCCTGAAGGCTTCCTTCTTCAAATCCCTTTTTTAAATTAGGAAGAATGGGATTGCATCCATCGATGATCTCATTGATCGTGCATGGGGCACATATATAGATACAAGGGGTGCACCTGATGTCTTGTCTCCCAAGCTACGTACAGGTTATAGATTGGGAGAGAGACATGACATGTGCAAAATATACAACCCAGACCTATATACGTACACACAG